>NC_134690.1:97363222-97676034 GCF_050947455.1 Rhinoderma darwinii
CAGATCCTATTGCATTCCCTACTGAGATTCCCTTCCTCCATGTGTGAGCTCCTAAAACTAATGATGTTAAGAACATTATCTGCAGTATTGCTAATAAAGAAAGTACTGCCAGCCATAAGGGATTTTGAAAGAAGAGAATGTGGGGGTACCAAGCATAACATAAAATTAGATCAGGTTTCTTCCATTCTGTAACACGGACATAGAACAGTCCTCACAACACTTGTCAATGCAGAACATTGAGATATATTGCTGGGTGGAGAACTCCACTTTGGGGGATCATAGGAGGGCATTGATAGTAGTGAGATATTTCAGCAGAAATACAGTCAATGCTTAAGCACCCCATATCACCTAGGATGGTAGAGAGTACTTCATGGGATCGTATTCAGGCTGCAAGTGAGGAGTGATATGCATAAGAATCAGTATTTTGTGTTACTGCCAAAAACTATATGTAATTTCAAGAGTTGTTTACCTAGCAATACCCAAATTCTAATGGGATTTATTAACTTCCATGTTTATAATTGAGCCCTATGATGCTTTAGGCCAAGTTATAATTGAAATATTGTGGAATGATCCAGTTTATTAATAGCAGTATTTTTCACTTGTACCTAACCCACCCAAGAAAAAAAGCAAAAGGGACATTTATAAGTTTTGTGTCACTGCAAATGAGGAATATTAATTTAGCTTATACTAAAAAATGGAAAAAATAAACAAAAAAATATTCTAACAGAGCATATTTTTTCTTGGTTCACACCTTGTTTAGACTTGTTATGTTTTCCAATTTTGTTTCATTTGTAATTTTTGCCTTTGTTTTGGCAAAGGGGAGAGTAACTGGTTCCTCTTCCCTGGAACTTAGGTACGCATAACTTATCTTCTTTATTTATGGTCTTTTTATACCTAGTTTGTAAAATTGTAAAATAGCAAAGTTAATGCAAATGTTTGCATTCTGGACAAAATAAAACAAAAAATAAAGTAGTTACTGAATACATAAGTGTATACTGTGTCTTTTCATTATAAACATCAATGTTTTATTACATTTCTACTATTTGGACAGATGTTTAAAGGAATACTGTACATTTTATCTCCATTTTATGTGCACTCCACATGGCTATCAACCCAACAAATGTAGACTCCAGACTCCCAAAACGGTCTAGTTACACATCCCTTACCCATACAGGGCCAAATCAAAATTGGTGGAGGTTCTTGGGGAAAAAATATGATGAAGGACCCCCCCCCCCCCCTTCCAGCAACAGTGTCATATAACGCATGACTAGCTGGACATACTCATTAGATAATTGCCTGCAGATCTCGCAGAGGGCAGTGACAATGTACTATCCTATGACATCTGCCATACAAAAACAAGATTGGGCATGCACAATCTTACTGTATGTACAGCTGGGAGATAGGAGTGAGCCAGAGGTGTCAGGCAGCTGCTTATCCCCCTCTCAAAGGCATCATCTGAAGCTCCTGCATGATCTACTTAAGGGTATCCCAAGCATCACATACAATTTATAGTACCACTACCTCAGGTACCAGGGTCTAAGTGCGACAGTAACCGAGGCACCTATAGTTATGGCCCTGATCCCCCTCCCTAGATCAGCTACTGGATTTCTTCTAGTTAGCAGAGCAGGTAGATGGGGCATCGATCCTCCATGAGCTCCGACAGTTAGTAACACTTATTGATAGTACAGAGAGAAACAAAATTAAAAAAAGGTTGTCACTCTGTCAGGCAGCAAAGTAAGTCCAAGAGGCAAATGCTTCAACACACAATGGTGGACAGCAGCTCATCCAGTTAAGTTGTATATATTCGGCACAACTCTGACCAAGGCATGTAGAAGGACACAGAATCCAGAGTCCGTGGCATCAGTTGACCGAGAGTTTTCTCAAACAATATTCCAAACTTGATTGTGGGCTGGTCACCAAATGTAGCACAAAAGCACAAAAAACACTACTCAACCTGGATCGATTTATTTCGGGCCTTCAGGAATAGAAGTCTTCAGAGGCGACAGATGTATTTTCAGAGTGTATTTATTAATAAACATACAAGGTGTTTCAACTCCGAGTGGGAGTCTTTGTCATGTACATAATCCAATATTAAAAGACATAGTGAATAAATAGTAAAAAAAGTAATATGGGAGTGGTTAGATGCAGTGCCTAGCAAAAGTTTTCAGCCCCCTTGTTGATTTCCTGTTTTGTTGCATTACAACCTTGAAATAAAATGGATATTGGCGAGGCTTGTACCATTTGATTTGCACAACATTTTTTAACACTTTGAAGGTGCAAACTATTTTTTTCTGTAACACAAACAATAGTTAAGAGAAAAAACAGAGAACTTTAATGCGCATAAGTATTTACCCCCTGAAAGTCAATACTTTGTTGAGCCACCTTTTGCTAGAATTACAAATACAAGTTTCTTGGGGTACGTCTGTATTAGTTTGGCACATCTAGACACTGGGATTTTTGCCCATTCTTCCAGGCAAAACTGCTCCAATCCTTCAAGTTAGATGGTTGCGTTGCTGTACAGTAGTCTTCAAGTACAGCCACGGATTCTCAATTGGATTTAGGTCTGGATTTTGACTAGACCATTACAAGAGATTAAATGTTTTCCCTTAAACCACTCCAGTGTATCTTTAGCAGTATGTTTAGGGTCATTGTCCTGCTGGAAGGTGAACCTCCGTCCCAGGCTCAAATCTCTGGCAGACTGAAACAGGTTTTCCTCAAGAATTTCCCTGTATTTACTGCCATCCATCTTTCCTTCAATCCTGACCAGATTTCTAGTCCCTGCCGATAAAAAGCATTTCCACCGCATGATGCTGGAACCACCATTCTTCACTGTGGGAATGGTGGCCTTAGGGTGATGGAAAGTGTTGTGTTTGCGCCACACCTAGCATTTCCCATAATGGTCAAAAAGTTACATTTTTATCTCATCTGACCAGAGAGCCTTCTTCCATGTGTTTGTGGAGTCTGCCGCATGCTGTTAAAGGGAATGTGTTGCCAGCAAAACATGTTTTTGGTTTTTTTAGTTAAACAATTAGTGTATAGGTGATTAAACATTGTTCTAATTTATTTTTTTTTTTTCACGAGTCAGGAAATATTATAAATTGGATTCAATTGGATTCTAATTTATAATATTTCCCATTGCTGGTCACTAGATGGAGCCATTCCCAAAATTGCAGCATTGCATGTGGTAAAGCAACCACATTGCTTTATGCTGCAAAATTGGGTAAAAAGCCCTCGCTCTAGTGAGCTCTCAGCATCCCCCCCTCCTTTATCCTGGCTAGTGCCGGGAGAAACGAGGGGTTTGAATGGTCTAACCTCCTACACTGTGTGTCGCCATTTTTTGAGCTAACACACAGTGTAGAAGGTTTACATACAGTAGTAAACACACACTGAAACACAAACATACATAGAAATCCCTTACCTGCTCCAGTCGCCGCCGCTCCCTCCGGTCCATCCGCTCCGTCTGCTGCCGCTGCTCCATGTGCACAAGTCCGGAAGCCGCGACCGGAAGTAGTAATCTTACTGTCCGGCCGCGACTTCCGGTCCACAGGAAAATGGCGCCGGACGGCGCGCATTTCAAATTGAACTGTGTGGGAGCGGCGCATGCGCCGTTCCCACACAGCGGCGTACATGTTAGTGGATGGAACGGGCCCCGTTCGCAGTCCCTATGGGACTGGAGCTGCCGTATTCCATGTCTGTATGTGTCGTTAATCGACACATACAGAAATGGAAAAAAAAATGGCAGCCCCCATAGGGAAGAAAAAGTGTATAAAAAAGAAAAAGTAACACACAAACACACAAATTAATCCAAACGTTTTTAATATAGCACTAACATCTTTAACATATTAAAAAAAAAATTGTGGTGACACTGTTCCTTTAAGTAATGTTTTCTTCCTGGCCATTCCTCCATAAAGTCCCACTTTGTGGCGTGTATGGCTTATAGTAGTCCTATATACAGACACCTCCATCTCCGCTGTGGCTCTTTGGAGTTCCCTCAGTGTTAACGTTGGTGTCTTTGTTGAATCTCCTTGCCAAGAGTTTTGGTGGGCAGCCTTCTCTTGTCAGCTTTGTAGTTGTGCCATATTCTTTCCATTTTGTTATAATTTTTTTTTTTTTATAACTCAACCCAGATCAATACTTCTTCATAACTTTGTCTCTGACCTGTTTGGAGAGCTCCTTGGTCTTCATGTTGCTTGGTGGTGTTGCAGACTCAGGGGTCTTCAGATCAGGTGTATTTATACTGACGTCATGTGACAGATCATGTGACACTTTGATTACACACGGGGAGATTATTCAACTAATTATGTGACTTCTGTAGCTCATTGGTTTGACCAGATCTTATTCATAGCAACGGGTGTGAATACATATGCACTTACAACTTTTTAGTTTTTTGTTTTTTTTTATTTCCCCTGTAATAATTTAGACTATTGTCAGGTCTATTACATAAAATCATATTTCAATTCCATTTTAATTCCAGGTCGTAATGATACAAAACAGAAAAACCACCAAGGGGGTGAATACTTTCACAAGTCACTGTACTTCTTTTTTTACTATTTATTCACTGTCTTTTTTAGTATTGGCTTATGTACCTGATGAAAAGTTCAACTCCCATATCATTGCATAAATAAACAAATTTATAGTTAGGAAAGCTGAGTGACAGCCCCTATGGGAACTGTAAGTTACAACTTGATACAGTTTATACTTATTAGTAATTTTTTTAACAGAAGGAAATGCTCTTTTTAAATGCAGTCTGTTCTTAGCCTCCCAAAGCACTAACACCGCTAGTTAGCTATAGGGTAAAGCAGTAGAAACAAAATAGTGTTGAATATCTTAGTCCTTGCATCAGGTTAAAAAAGGAGTTTTATCCTGCCATGCACCGTATGCAAATCACCCCCCAAACCACAAATCACCCACTTGCCCTATTCAGCGCCATACAAGCGGATCTGTCAATCGACTGCAGAGGGGAGAGGTTGAGCCCGAGATACCGGACACTTTCTGGTAAGGCGGACACTGCAGACCTAATTTGGATTTGTCCCGGGGCAGGAGGATTTTTTTTAACCTAATGCAAGGACTAAGATATTCAACATGGGTAGGTTTCTACTTCTTTATTCTTTAGCTAACTAGCAGTGTTATCTGTTTGGGAGACTGATGACGGGATCACTTCAAGGATAAGCTAGCGTTTACCATTCAATTATTATAAACCAAGTAAAATATCTTGAATCATAAAATATGTGTTTTTCATAGATCACCATCTGTTACACAGAAGTTTGTAATATTAACAGTATTCAAACAATACATACAGTAAATATTCTGTACATTAAACTCAATCTCATGGAACATCACTAGCATAATCATTCACATAAATAGAAAAACCTCTAAGAGACTTCATCTTCTGAACTGAGCCTTTATAAAATTGTGAAGAACAATTATTTCTCATGTTGAATTGTAGAGAATACGGAGAAGAAATAATCATACAATTTGTCTAATTCTCCGCCTCAGCCTGAGCACAGCATGGGGCACCCCCACCGGCATCTTGATGTGCTTTAGATAATATGTGCATGAAGGGTTAAATATTTTGATAACCAAAGAAGCTTGAAGATTAAAATGAATGTAATAGATCGTCAGTGTACGGGTGTTTGTGCAGTGGATATTTAGTTCATAGGAACGACATAAATATTTTATGCAGTCATTATACTACAAAAAAAATAAAGAGAAGAGTTTGTAAAGACAGTCTTATCTGCTCTTAGTTATGCAGTTAGAATTTTTTTGTGTAATTGTTAGGCCTTGTTCACTTAGTGCAGATTTGATGCAGATTTTGCATGCATTTTTAAGCCAAAACCAAAATTGGATCTAGGAGAGGAGACACTTTAAGGGTATGTTCACACGCAAACTCAAAAACATCTGAAAATCAGGAGCTGTTTTCAAAGGAAAACAGCTCCTGATTTTCAGACGTTTTTTAAGCCACTCGTGATTTTCGCTGCGTTTTTGGAGCTGTTTTCTATAGAGACAATGGAAAACAGCTCCAAAAACATCCCAAGAAGTGACCTGCACTTCTTTTTCGCTGCCGTTTTTCCTAACGGCCACATAAAAAAACGGCCCGTCGGAACAGAACGCCGTTTTTCCCATTGAAATCAATGGGCAGATGTTTGGAGGCGTTCTGCTTCTGATTTTTCGGCTGTTTTTCGTCCGTTTACGGCCCGAAAAATGGCCGAAAATAGGCCGTGGGAACATACCCTTAGGCCTTGCTTTTATATATTTCTCCTGTCTAGGTTCCGTTCTTGGTTTTAGCTTAAAGAATACGCGCAAACTCTTGAGAGGATCTCCGTGGCCATGTTTTTCTTATTTCTCACTTCTCTATCTCATATTATTGTAACTTTTCTTTCTCAATAAAGCTTTCATTTAATTTCACCGTGAGACAAGAGAGTTTGTTGAAGATTTCCTTATCATACTCAACATTTTTTCCAACATCTTAGCCAAGTATATCCCCCAAACTGTTTTCTCCATCAATTGCCTTGATATCATCAATTCAAAAATAATAAACATTGTACCTTTGCTGTTCTTAACCAGTACTCTATGAAGATCATGTTCCTCTAAATTCATTCACTAGGTAAATTTTACTGCCATATGATAAAGTTTCATATTTGGTATTGCCAGAACCCATATCTCAGTGTAGTCAAATAGGCCAACTTCATCCTCACCATTATCCCACCCCAAATAAACTCATTAAATAGGTTTTTCATTATTCAATTTTTTTTATTAGCAATCCATATTGGGACATTTGACAAAACTTATAATAATTGAGGCAGAATTATCATTTTTATAAGGCCAATCCTATCCGCTACCGTTTAAACTATTTGATCCGTATCCCAACCCTAGAACTAATCTTAATTACTGGAAGAATGTTTAACTACGCATAGAGTCGGGTATCTGGGTAGACCAATATTCCCAAATGTTTAAAATTATCCTGATAATCAAGACTTTATAGATTTGTTTCCCTTAGTGTCAAACTCCGGTCCAAGGGGAAAAGATTTATTCCAGTTAATACTTAACCATGAAAAGCTTCCAAACTGATATTCCGTTCATAACTATCTGCTTTAGGTTTCCCAAAGAGGATTATAATAAATTAGGCTTCAAACCCATATCACCCTAAAATCCCCCATACGGTAGGTAACTTGACTCCAAACTGTCAAACGCCCTCAATGCAGCCAATGACAGTATGAAGTGGAGGAATCCATTTTGAGCCCACTGAACATTAGCAAATATTCTATGGATGTTCAGAGATGTCGACTTTTTAGGCATAAATCTGCAGTGATCCTATTAATTTGTTCATTATCTCGTAGTCTGTCCAACTTTTCCTTCATTACCTTCCACCACATCCCCTGCTTATGTCCCCTGCTATCATAGGGCACCCTTGTTTATCTAACATAAATTTATTAAGAACAAATAGCAGTTCCAGTGAATAGGGAGCTGGTAGATAACACCTTAATACATTGTCACGTACGTGTATGTGACAAGCGTTAAGGGAAAGTCTGGAGCGCGCTCATTGGCTGAACACGTTCCATACTGAGCGGGTGTTGTATGTTACAGTCGACACGTCACTGTAATGGGAGGAATCAAAGACCACTTTGATTCCGTTCGTCTAACGCCTTAGATGCCACGGTCAATAGCGACTGCAGCTTCTAAGTCGTTAGTAAGAAGGTGGCGGCCCCCCCTGAAAGCCCATTGCCCCCCCCTCCGCAATGTAATCGCAGGGTGCCACTGGTTGTCATGGCAGCCTGGGGTTGAATGAAAGCCCACAGGTCTGCCATCTTTGTGCTCCTATTAAACCCTAATATTAAAATTCCCATTTTTTTCTCTAAAGTAATGTTAAAAAAAGAAAAATTAACATAACTGGTTTTGCCACATCCGTAAAATTTGGAACTATTACAATATAACATTATCTAACCTGCACAGTGTACTTTGTAAAAAAAAAAAAGTTGCTATTTTTTTGGTCACTTTAGCTCCCCAAAAAAATGAAATAAGAAGTGATCAAAAAGTCACAGGTACCCCAAAATGGTATGAATAAAAACTACAGCTCGTCCCGCAAAAATAAGCCCTCATACCGCTCAATCGTTTTAAAAAATAAAAAAGTTATGGATCTCAGAATGTGGCGTCAAAAAACAATCTTTTTAACAAATAGTTTTTTCTTTTCAAAAGTGGTAAAACATAAAAAAAACTATACACATTAGGTATTGCTGTAATCATACCAACTCGTACAATAAAGTTGACATGTTTTTACCGCACGATTAACTCAATAAAAACATTATATGGTACATTACATTATGCAATGAAAAATCTTATCCCACAAAAAACAAGCCCTCATATGGATATGTAGACGGAAAAACAAAAAAGTTATGGATTTTGGAAGAGGGGAAGAAAAAACTAAAATGAAAAAACAAATATTGGCCTGGGCATAAAGGGGATAAATGAATGCTAAAACACACCGTGTATCTTTAACTTCTGCATATAGAAAAGTTAAACCACCGTATTTTACAATTTTACTAAAAACGATTTTGCATTTAATAATTGTGCATTTATTTTTGTGGTGTAAAGGGAAAGGTAGGCTAACACCTCTGATGTAACCTGATTAGGACGTTAAAAGACACTTTACAGTTTCGACTTAAAGGGGTTGTCCACTACCGGACAATTGATGACCTATCCACCGGATAGGTCCACAGTATATCATCCGTGCGGGTCCAACATCAGCTGCTCCCATTGCCTGCGGGCACTGGTTGTTATTGCACAGTATGCAATGTACGGAGCCAGAAGCAGTTGGCTCCGTACATTGCATAGCGGCCGTGCTGCCAAACTGCAGCTCTGCTCCTGTTCACTTGAATGGGAGCAGAGCTGCAGTACTGCAGCTTGGCCGCTATAGCATTAACGGAGCCAACTGCATCCGTCATGGACGGTGCCAGGAGGCAGCCTGAGTGGCTGATCAGTGTGGGGTCCGGGTTTCAAACCGCCACAGGTCATGTACTGATGACCAATCCGGTGGATAAGTCATCAGTTGTCCGGTCGTCGACAACCCCTTTAAAAGCTTTGTAAAACTTTGAAAGGTCAGTCACTTTATAATTAGTTTTTATCAAAAATGATTTTTACTTTCTGTACTTTGATGTGGTGGATAACAGACGGATGCTGCGTGTCAGAGATATGCAGGACCCAATTTTTTTTAACCCGTTAGGTCCTCTGAACAGAATTTAGCTAATGATACAGCTTCTCTGTATGCAGAATACAAAACAGCTGTATCTCAAAAAGTTAACATTATTTTTTGTTCAATAAGTTTTATTGAAGTTTCGTAATAAGAAAATAAATACGTGTATGCAAACAATGTACGCATTAGATTAGTACATAATAACAAGTAGAAACGAGCATCGTATGATACAACAAAGAACCGTGAACAGGTATCACAGAGTCTCGGTCAATACATGATGTTAACAAATTATGGCATTAAGCAATGGGAGAAAAAGAGAAAAAGAAGGAGAAAGAACAAACCAAAACACAAAATGTGGGAGGGAGGGAGGGGGGAGAAGGGAAGGGTAGGTGTGAGGGTAGGTCTGAGAGCTAAGAAAAGATTACAAGTCACTTATCAGGGTGGTGGGTAGGTGAGGGTAAGCATAATTGGTCCAGGGGGGCCAAAGTTTCTCAAACTTAGCATTCCTATCCAGTAAAATGCTGGTGAGCTTCTCCTTAATAAACAATTGATCCATTCTTGATTTGACTTCATCGAATGTGACTGAACGTTTCTTCCAAGAATGGGCTATGGTTATTTTAGCTTCTAGGAGAATGTAGGAGAATATATAACGGGGGAAGATGTGTACCCTACATTGAGTTTAAAATATTCATTCACAGCGTCTTTAACTTGTACAAAGGTATCCTTAGAGGACAAAAGGGAGTAATTGAGGAGCCAACTAAAAGTGAGCCCCCGCAAAACTAAAGATAAGGGAGACCTCCACATGATTGTGATCAGACGAGGGAGTGCGTAAAATTTTAGCTCCAGAGCAGAGTTGCAAGTATCTTTGGGAGGTGAAGACGTCGTCGATGCGGCTAAAGGAGGAATGTGGACAGAAGATGAAATCTTTCACTGAGGGGTAAAGTTCATGCCATATATCGTGGAGTACATGGAGGGGCAACATGTCGTTGAAGTCAGAGGAGGAAGTTTGGGGTGTAGATGCACCCTGAGTGGGGGTTTTGTCTAGAAAGGGGTTCATTATTATATTCGAGTCACCCATGACCAATAAGAGTGCTTGGCGATGGGTGTCAAGGAGTTTAAATAGATGAGAGAAAAATCGTATCTGGAAGTCATTTTCGGCCATGGTAACCTACAAGAGTCACGTCGACATTATATAGCGTTCCCACCAATATCATGTAGCATCCTGTAGGGTCAATAATTTCATTAGTACAGACAAAAGAAAGATTCTTCCTAAAGGCGATAATCACTCCTCGTCTCTTCTCGTGGCCATAAGCACCATGGAAGATTGGAAAGTGCCCACTTTAGTATTTTGGACGAGAGGTAGTGGAAAACCCAGTTTCCTGAAATGATGTCGGCGTGACAAGTTTTGTAGAAGTGGAAGGCCTTTCATCGTTTGTGTGGGGAGTTAAAACCCTGACATTGTGAGAGATGATCTTCCGGGTTGCGGGAGCAATGTCAGAGGCCAAATAGTGGAGATGTTAAACTGAAACTGACAGAGGGAGAAGGGAAGAGAGAGAGGAAGAAGGGTGGGGGGACATATGTAAAGCAAAGAACATGGTGTGCCTAGAGTGGCAGAGTTGAGTTTAGTAGTATGGTGTATACTACTTTCAATTGTGGGGGTCACCAGCACCTGGGCACAAAGGTGCAGCAATAACGTCATTGATGAGGCGAGTGAAAAAAAGGGTGAGAATGCGATGTTGAGGGATGGACATTAATGGATGGGAAGGGGGTGAAGAGGCGTATTTACACCAATAAACATAAGTTGATAAATGGTGATGGTATGAGTAATTCAGATATCGAATTAATAGAGCTCTTAGTAGCACGCCCAGGTAAGGTGTAATATTTATAAGGTGGGATTCGTTGCGTTAGGTGGGTGTTGAGCCGAAAACAATTGAATCTTACAATAGGTGGGAGAAGGGAGATCACTGGGTACAGTGGTTATGTGGCATAGGTAATACAGTTGTGGATACAAACTAGAGGTGTTTTACAGACTCCCCAACCTTGTAAAAAGGGCATCTCGAGATGCAACCAGTTGATAAAACAACCCACTTTTTCACCTAAAAGATGTATGGGAACATGATGTAAATTTACAAATCTCTACAGACCAATGGGTATCGTCTTTCAACTTTGTTAACAAAACTTAAAAATGTCTTTCACACCTAGAGAACTCTAGAAAAAATTTCTATCACTGGTATCTAACCCCAGTAAAACTTCAAAAGATATTTCCTAGGTTCTCTACCAGTTGTTGGAAATGTAAGACCTCAGAGGGAACTTACCTCCATCTATGGTGGGAATGCCCTGTAGTCAAAGCGCTATGGACTAAGGTGTTCGACCTATTATTAAGATTATGTAATGTCCATTTCTCACCAAACCCAGGCCTGGCATTACTAGGTTTAGGCCTAGAACAATTCCCTGCTGATCATATCACAACCATATCACATTCTTTAATCACAACCAAGTTGAAAATTGCCCAACTTTGGAAGGGTGACTGTCAACATTTAAAATGATAATCAAAGGCATTAATGACAACTGTTGGCATGAACTTACTTATGCTGGTGTTAACTGTAATCGTCCTATACTACTATCGAAATGGAAACTGTGGCTAGATTCCACACACAACACTATTCCACCATCATATTTCTAGATAACCTGGGAATCCATATGGATATATTTCCTTCTCCTCATGTCGGTCATATTCATATGAGTTTACATTTGGTTGCATCTGTATCTTGCCACTCATTGACCATCATTGTATCTGTGTCCACATCGATTTATTTTTTATTTTTTGTTATGTAATGTATTATTTGAATGTTTTCAAATGTACTTACCATTCTTTGTATTTGATATATCTTTTCAATAAAAAACTTAATGGAAAAAAAACAAACTAGAGGTGTACAACCGTTTAGACAAAAATACAACGGGCCAGAAACACGATACAAACGTATGACGATGCAAGATGTGTCTTGCAGGCTGGACAATGGGCCAATAAGTGATCTAGTGGGAGGAAGGAAAAATTAGTTATGCACAACATTCATAAAAATACAGGTAACACGTTATTGGTGATGACACAAAGGGATACACATTATACAACTACACATAGCATTCATGTGATATTAGAAATATGATAATGGCAGCGAAACAGGGATAGAACAGCTGGGATGCATAAGGCCAAAATAAAAATAATTCAGGTAGTGAGGTATACTAGAGCTATTTTATGAGGGTCGTCTCTAACTGTGTAAGGTCCATCAAAATGTGGTAAGGGATACACAGTCTGTTTCGGACAATCAGCCCAGGTATTATGGAAACTCTTAACAAGAGGATTTCAGAGTCTCGGTCAGGTGTCAGAATAAAAGTAGAGCCTAAAGGCGCATGTGATTCCCCTAAATCAGGGTAGAGGAGAAGGAGTTCTGGGGAGAGACCCTAGAGTTCCAGAGATCGGTGTAAACAACTAATGTACGTGAGTCTGACTTGGTTGAGGGAAAGTCAGTCAGACAATAATAAAAAGGTGTGAAGAGAGAAAGATTAAAGTAGTTATCCATCAATTAGGGTCGTCTTGGAATCTGGTCAAGGTGCTTGGTCGTGTGGCAGTTCGAAATAATTTGCTGGGAGGTACCCTGTCCCAGATGGGGCGAAGTCGGGAGCCATCTTGAGATGACTGGGACTGTTGGCTTGAGCAATCTGCAGGCGCAGGTAGGAGTTGTTGGGTGATCAAGAGGTGCTTGAGGTCATCAGCCATGCAAGATGAGTAGGTTTTATTGTCCAAGGAAAACTGAGTCTTAACTGAGTACACCCAATGGTATCGGTTCTGGTGCTGTTGAAGGACGGCAAGGAGAGGATTCATGCCGCGTCTCTTCTGAATAGTGACGGATGACAGGTCAGCGAATATTTGGTATTCGTGGCCCTGAAATATCATGGTAGATCTGATCCTGGCCTTTTGTATCAGGGTTTCCATGGTAGCGGTTTTGTGCAATTTAACCACTATGTCGCGTGGCTTACCATCTGATCCTTTCGGGCCGAGGAATCTATGGATGCGGTCCATCTCCAACCTGTCTATAGGATAGGTTTGGCACCAATTCTTGGAAGAGCACCGTAATTAAGGAGTTCAGGTCCTCGTAATACTCGGGTAGGCCTCTGATCCGGAGGTTACCCTCGACTTGCACGGTTTTCGGAGTCCTCTAAGCGTAGCAGTGCGGAGTCCAGGTCCGCTCTTAGGGAGTCGAATTCTGCGTCATGTGCAGACCGCACATCAATGGCGTCATCCATTTTAGTTTCTAGAGCAATTGTCCTGGCTCCTAGTTCACGTATCTCTTTCGTGAGGTCTTTGTACAGCTTAGTAGCTGTTAGTTGCAGCTCCTGCTGAAGAAGTAGTTTGCATTTTCGTAGCAGGGAGGCATCCCAGGTGGAAATCTGTTGTTCTGAAGGTTGTGACGAGGGAGAACCCACATCGTGAAGTTTAGTAATGAGTCCAGGTGATGCCTGCAGGTCGTCCACTGATACTGCCGACATGGTGGGAGAGTCAGTGTTCTCTGGCACGAGGACAGGACTCAGATGGTTTGTGATCCTTCCGCCTGTTACGCTCCTCCGGATCATGGACAGTCGAGTCAGGGGATTATCAGGGAGAAAAACTAGGGCAGTAGGTAGAGATATTTTGCCTCAGAAGTTAGGTTTAGATAACTGTTGTGCCCAGGAGTCTCGGAGCTACTTCAATGTGCGGCCGTCTGGGTTAGCTGCTCGCGAGCGACCCTGTAAAAATAATTTTTAATAAAAACGAATTATAAAGTTGCTCCAATCACACAGATTGACATTGGCATTTAACACCCTTATTAAAGTTGCAAAAAATTACAAAAAACTTAATATTTTAATACACTTCAATAAAACATCACAAAACTGTAAATAACAGACATAGTTGGTATCCTCGTATCCTTGTACATGTATCAATTCGTACAATACAGTGAACAAATTATTTATGGTGATCAGTTAATGGCATAAATAAAAATAGTGCAACTGCTTATATTCTCTGCATTTGACCCATAATAAAACTTAATATAAAATAACACTGTGCATGGCAAATGGCTCCTAAAAAAAATACAGCTCATCTTGCAAAAAACAGCTATGTTAACGTAAAATAAAATAAATAATGACTGTTATGGCAATGAATGAGGGAAGGCAAAAACAAAAATAATCTTCTGGCTATCTGCACCCATACATTCCAGAACATGCCACAATGTGGGATCTGTACGGAATCTGAGAGAAATAACCTCCGCATTCCTCCTTATACAGTACAATACAGAGCTGTTATAACCATGATTCTTAGGCCAGATTCACACAAACTAGGGCAAACTCGGGCGTGAAAAACTTCAGATGTTCACGTCCGAGTTGAACTCGTGCGGGTCCCGTTTTCACGGATCCCCATAGACTTGAGTCTATCGAGGAATCCGTGAAAATAGAACAAAATAGGATATGTTCTATTTTTCAACGGACCCATCACATGGTCCGTTGAAACAACGGACGTGTGAACGGCCCCATTGAAATAAATGTGTCTGTGTGACAGTCGTTGTTTTAACGGCCGTCACAAAGGACGTATACTACGGCTGTCTGAATTTGGCCTTAGACGCCCGTCCCCCCACCAGATCTGTGACAAAAGTGTCACATATTAGCTAAGGGATTTCTCAATAAATTGGAAAATCTCCGAACTATATTGAGTACTTGAGTTCAATTCACCAGATTAAAGACCAACAGAGGATTGGGCTCATATTTCTTGACAATGTTTCAAAGCATGATGAATATTTTCAAAATGTTCCTATAAGTGCTACGTGTGGGCAGACTATCACATACAGTTGGCAGTTTGCATCTAAAAGGCTCTGTTCACATCTGTGCTAAGAATTCAGTTTTTCTGTCAAAGGAGCAGAACAGCAGAATTCAATGCTGTGATGAATCCATCACGACAGAAAACAATGGCGTACGGCGGACCCCATTGATTTTAATAGAGTCAGTTGGGTTTCCATTATGGTCCGTCATTTTATCGGAAATTATAGCATAGCAAGCAAAGTCTAAATTCAAACAAAATGTATCTGGCTGTATAATGTTCATCGACAATAGACTTCTATGAGTCATGCATATGCTTAAATTTTGTTATGTTTGCATACGTCTGGCAGGATTAAGTTGGAATTCAGTTGCCCCAACTTTATGAAAAAAGCGTTGTCAGCTATGCTTTTCTCTACAACTGTATGCAAAAAAATAATAAAAAAATACTTTTTCAATTGGAGTTAATGACAAACTTATGTAAGTGTTTAGGCATACAGTTGCATACATCTGGGCAATATGTTTTCAAGCGGCCTCGCAAAACATAAGCCCGAAAAGTGGTGTGAATCTAACCTTAGGCCTCGTTCAGATCTGCGTTGGAGGCACCATAAGGATCCTCCGTCGCAGATCCGCCCGAAAATACTGGAAACAATAGTGCAGCATGCTGCGCTATTGTTTCCGGTAAAATCATGGACACACTGATGGAAACCCGACGGAACCCATGAAAGTCAGGTGCCGACAGTGTCCGCCATGCAACGGAACTAGCACTTCCGGTTTTTCCCTCGTTCTGCTTCTCTGACGGGGCAAAACAATGGAATGCCGAACGCTGGTGTGAACATAGCCTTAGTCATGTGTCCATAATATCATAATTATATAGATAAGTTGCTAAATATTTTCGTTTTTGTATATGGAGTTCTCATTATAATCCTATTAGTAAAATAATTAAAAACACTCAGCAAGTATCCATAGAAATGATGGCTGTCTGCCTTAACATGAAGCATCAATAGGGCACACGCTGAGCTAAAACTAGTGCTGCAAAGTGGAGATGATTAAACGCAAGGGAAGATAGTCCACAGAAAGCCAAGATAAATTATTTATCTTTTGACAACTTTATATGTTGTGAATGAAGTGTTCCACTACCCCATCTCCCCAGCTGAAGCCGGTCCTACCACCCGACCATGTAATTACATTAACCTTTCGACACGACAAGCTGAGATTTTCCTGTGAACGGCAATCAATAGTCCAGAGATGCCATCTATTTAATGGGTTACACTTCACTTGCAGATATAATTAGTTCCTCTAGTCCTGTGGGGTTTGCGGCTGTCCCTATTCCTTTCCCATTGACCTGTAATACTATTGACTGCTTAATTTTACTCTGAGCAGTAACCATGTTTTGTACGGGATTACTATCCGTATACTCTGGTCCATTTACATTATACATTTCTTTACACCAGAGGTTAGTGATCCTCCATGCCTCTAAGGCCAGGATCACACACAGTTCTGATGCAGTTTTTGGTGCAGTATTTAGGCTCAATTTCTTAAGCCAAAGCCAAAAATTTATCCAAAAGGAAAAGTATAAAGAAAAGACTGATGCCTCTTCTTTCTTTTTTTGTCCACTTCTGTGTTTGGCTAAAAAAAGTTCGGCTGAAAAATCGGAAGCAATCGCCGTTCTGTTCCAAAGGGCGTTTTTAAAAAAAAGACCTGCAAAAAATAAGTGCATGTCATTTCTTGAGCAGTTTTTGGAGCCGTTTTTCATTGACTCTATAGAAAAACAGCTCCAAAAACGGCCGTAAAAAAAGCAGCGAAAAACGCGAGTTTGAATAAAAAACGGCTGAAAATCAGGAGCTGTTTTGCCTTGAAAACAGCTCAGCTCCGTATTTTCAGAAGTGTTTTGCTATGCGTGTGAACATAGCCTAAGAGGGCTTATTTCCCCTGTATGTGGGGCTGCTATGCCCCAGCTAGGGTATGTGCACACACTTACTAAAAAACGTCTGAAAATCAAGGCTGTTTTCAAGGGAAAACAGCTCCTGATTTCCAGACATTTTTTAAGCAAACTCGCGTTTTTCGTGGCGTTTTTTACGCCCATTTTTTAAGCTGTTTTTCTATAGAGTCAATGAAAAACAGCTCCAAAAACAGCTTTCAAAATGGTCGCGTAAAAAAACGCCCCGTCGGAACAGAACGCCGTTTTTCCCATTGAAATTAATGGGCAGATGTTTGGAGGCGTTACGCTTCCGATTTTTCAGCCGTTTTTCGGCCGTTTACGGCCCAAAAAAGGGCCGAACATAAGCCGTGTGAACATGGGAAAAGCAAGGTGTAAAAGGAAAAAAAATTACAATCCCCCAAAGGTCTTTTCTGACTTTTCTGACCATAATAATAATAAAAAAATAAAAGTTAAATGAAGTGAAAAACTATTAATGATAATTGCACATATGGGCCAGACGGCATGGGCCCCCTCATGCCCAGTGCTGTCGCTAGCATCGGGGGGAGCCTCGGTGCTAGTGACTGCCACATTTAATTGTATCTGCATCCTCAGGATGCAGATACAATTGAATACTATAGGCTGCAGGCCACGTTAGGCCTGCAGCCTATAAGGCGCTGGAAAGAATCCCTGTGCAGGTAGGCATGATGACATCACTGCATCTCGCTGGTCTAGGCAAGGGTCCCGCCTGGAGGCTGTGAAGCGCTGTCCGTCGAGGAAACGGAGCTAGTTAAGTATAATTCTTTTATTTTTTGGGGGGGGGGCTGTGTGGCACTATATACAAGGGGCAGGGGGAGCTGTGTGACGCTATGTACAAGGGGGGGCTGTGTGCCACTATATACAAGGGTGAGAGCTGTATGGCACTATATACAAGGGGGAGCTTTGTGGCACTATATACAAGGGGAGGGGGGAGCTGTGTAGCACTATACAAGGGGGGAGTTGTGTGGCACTATGTACAATGAAGGGGGGCTGTGTGGCACTATACAAAGGGGGAGAGCTGTGTCGCACTATATGCAAGGGGGGCTGTATGGCACTATTTACAAGGGAGGGGGGCTGTGTGCCACTATATACAAGGGGGAGCTGTGGGGCACAATATACAAGGAGGAGGCTGTGTGGCGCTATCTACAGAGGGCTGTGTGTAGCGCTATCTACAGGGGGCTGTGTGTGTGGAGATATCTACATGGAATGCTGGGTGCTATATACAGGGGGGCACAAAGGGTGCATTATTACTGTTGGGACACAAAGGGGGCACTGTTAGTGATGGGGCACTTCTATGCGTATATGCTGCATGTTTCACAATGTTAGGAGATGGTGACATCTCCTCTGAAAAATGCAGCAATTTTGGCCACTTTCTGCAACAGGAATTGACATGCTGCGGTCCGAAAAATACGCACCGCAGGTCAATTTCTGCTCAGAATTTTTACGCAGCATATGGATGAGATTTGTTAAATCTCATCCACTAAGCTGCTACTGTATTCTGCTGCATTTTCTTTGTCCGAAATTCAGTCCGGAAAAAACACGGCAATTCTGCAGCGTGTGGACGAGCCTTTAATGTTAATGTTAAATTCTATTTAACAAATTAGAAAATAGGATTCTAACATATGTCATGTGTCTGCATTTATATATTTGTCATGTTTACATATTTATTATATGAGACACAACAAGAAAGGCAAGTGTTATAAGGACAAAGCGCCATGGGGAACAAGAAGAAGGGCCAATAAAGATGAGAACATACAAAGTGGGAGCCGGATTTGAATGAAACCATGCCTACCTGCAATGATGAATGACTATATGGTTGTGCCAGAGTTACCACTATTTTACCTGCAAACTTATGCTGCCATTCGCCACCGCATGTAGACGTGGTCTTACCTGCGTGCGGCTGCCGCTTCATGTTTTCTTAAATTAATAGGGGGCCCTGACTCTTTGGCAGTATGGGGCCCAGAAATTCCTGACGAAGGCCCTGACCACATCCAGGGGCGTAGCTAATTTCTCATGGGCCCGATGCAAAGGTTCTTCTTGGGCCCTCCCCCCAAACTTCTCATGGCCGACGGCCCGCAGCTTTTAACTGCATCGCTGGATCTCCTAAGTGACCCAACGATGCAGCACTAGCAGCCAGGGGCGTCACTAAGGTCTTGAAACGTCAGGGGAAATAGCCCCAATACATATACCCCCCCAAAAAATGTGCGTGTGTATGTATATGTGTATATAGGAGACAGCATATCTTGACCACTACGACACTATAGCTGTGGATAGGATTAGATACAGTGGCTCAGCAGACAGTATCACACATGATATTCTTAGATATAGGGCCCAGCTCGCTGACATTGCGGACCCAGGAGAGATAAGTATAAGAATTGATTTGCTTGTTTAGGTGTTACTAATTTTTTTGTGTTTGTGTTTTTTACAAGTTCGGTTGTTGGACTACTTTGGATTCGCGGACTACTTCGATAATGGCGTTTTTTTTCATTCTCAATAAAATGGTTAATGAGGGTTGTGTGTGGGATTTTTATTTCAATAAAATATTTTTTCTATATCTTTGCATTTTTCTAAACTTTATTACTACCACTTTATCAATGGCCGCTGGCTGGTTGACAACGTCTATTACTAAGGCGGGGCTTAACATTAGACATGAAGAGGCTAACAATAACCCCCCAATATTACCCCGGTACACACCGCCACTAGGGGTACCAGGAAGAGCCGGGTACGATCCAGTACCCGACCATCTGTAGTGATGGAGGGGTAGTGGCGCGGCCGCAGGCTGGTATTATTAGGCTGGGAAAGGCCAAAAACAGTGGCCCTTCCCTCCCTGGTAATGTCAGCTTGCTGCTGCTGCTGCTGCTGTAGTTGGCTGGTTATAAAAATGGGGGAACCCCACATCGTTCTTTCCAATTTTTTTTTAATTTTTTTTAAATGACCTGGGGTCCCCACCATTTTTCATAACCAGCCAGATACAACACAGCAGCAGCAGCCTAGCATTACCAGCGGCCACGGTTTTTGGCCTTTCCCAGCCTAACACCAGCCTGCGGCCTCCCCATTACTCGGCCATCCCTACAGATGGTCGTGTACTGGATCGTACCCGACTCTATCCGGTACCCCTGGTGGTGGAGCGTACCGGGGTAATAATGGTGGTTAGTGTTAGCCTTTTCACCGGCTAACACTAAGCCCCGCCTTAGTAATGGACGCTGTCAATCAGTCAACGGCCATTACTAAGGCAGTAGTTATAAAGTTTAAAAATAATACAAAGACATAGAAAAAATAGGTTTAGTGAAATAAAAAAACCCTCACACAATCCTCGTCAACTATTTTATTGATAATAAAAAAAGCCATCATCAAAGTAGTCCTCAAATTTGACGTAGTTCAACGACTGAACCTGTAAAAAAATACAAACACAAAAAGAAACATTAGTATGGGGTTCTATCGGAGGTTTCCGTTGGAATCAAAAGCGCAGTCGACTGCGCTATTGGTTGTGTCAAGAACAACGGAACCCTGTCACAACCGTGAGAAATGGAAGCCTTTAGCAACGTTTCCGGGACACCATTGAGATCACTGGTGAGGGAAACGGAAGCTGACGTTTCAATTTGCCTTTCCTTGAGCGGTTACCCGACGGAAACCTCCGACAGAGCCCCTCAACGGAAGGGCAACGGTGATGTGAACACAGCCTAACACATATGGTAGGCTTTGATACAGGGACCATGTGCATGTGTGATACTGTTTATTTGACCCTGTATCTAAGCCTACTGCAAATCAGGCTTAGATACAGGGTCCAGCAGACAGTAATCTTATACAGTAAAAGATTACTGTCTTTTGGGGCCCTGTATCTAAGGCTACCACATGGTAGAATTAAAGGAGTTGTCCAGTCTCTAAACATTGATGGCCATCAAAAGCTGATGTGTCGGGGTCCGCCTCCCGGGACCCCCACTAATCAGCTGTTTTGAAGGGGGTGCAGCGCTCATACAAGCGCTGCTTCCCCTTCATTTCCCTTACTTGCTCACACTGTGAATCGCTGACACGTATGTAGTAGCGCTCGTACGAGCACTGCACCCCCTTCAAAACCGCTGATGGGTGGGGGTCCCGGGACTCGGACCCGACCTATCAGCTCCAGCAGACAGTGTTATTAAACTTACCCTCTCTTTCGGCCGCAGCATAGGTCCTGACTCCATCCAGGGTCGGGATGTTGTGCGCAGCAATGCGTTGTGACGTCATGAGCTGCACACAGCGCTGTGACGTGAGGACCTCCGCTGCGGTTTGGAACAAGAAAGGTAAGTGCTGTCAGTTACTATAGTAATGGGGGCCCATGTGGTTTATTACATAGGCCCCAGTTACTATAGTAACGTTTCATTGATGTGGTGTGGGGGGGCCTCGGGCCCCCCTAGCTTCGGGGCCTGGTCGCAATTGCGACCCCTATAGTTACGCCACTGACCACATCTATTAGGCCTCTTTCATACAAGGTTTCTGTCAGGTGTTTTAAACTGCAGGAAAAAACGCACGTAAAAGCCAGAGTTTTTTAAATGTAACATGTAATTTTTATGTGTTTTTTTTTTTAATTTGCTGTCATTTTGTACATGCGTTTTGTACTAGTAGATAGGCTATAATTCGTTAATACTAGAATAACCCTTTAAGGGTATGTTCCCACAGGCAGGATACACTGCAGATTTTTGGAAAATTTGCAGCGGAATCTCAAAAAAACTCACAGAATTTAGTCACAGAAATTCGTAGCAAATAGTGTGTTTTTGCTGTGCATATTGCTGCGTAAATTCTGTTGTTTATCCACATCGGTTCCACCTGCAGATTTAGGGCAGATTCAGACGAATGTTGCGTTTTTGCGCGCACAAACAACGCAGCGTTTTGCGCGCGCAAAAACCACTTGACAGCTGCGTGTGTCATCCGTGTATGATGCGCGGCTACGTGATTTTCGCGCAGCCGCCATCATAGAGATGAGGCTAGTCGACGCCCGTCACTGTCCAAGGTGCTGAAAGAGCTAACTGATCGGCAGTAACTCTTTCAGCACCCTCAACAGTGAATGGCGAACACAATATCGAGAAACCTGTTAAAAAAAAAGAAAAAGTTCGTACTTACCGGGAACTTCCCTCCCGGCCGTTGCCTTGGTGACGCGTCCTTGGTGACGCGCCTCTCTTGACATCGGGCCCCACCTCCCTGGATGACGCGCAGTCCATGTGACCGCTGCAGCCTGTGCTTGGCCTGTGATTGGCTGGAGCTGTCACTTGGACTGAATTGTCATCCCGGGAGGTCAGACTGGAGGAAGAAGCCGGGAGTTATCGGTAAGTCAGAACTTCGTTTTTTTTTTACAGGTTCATGTATATTGGGATCGGAAGTCACTGTCCATGGTGCTGAAACAGTTTAACTCTTTCAGCACCCTGGACAGTGACTTTCTCCTGACGTCGCGTACCGGAAATTTTTTTGCCGGGTTCGGCCAAAACGAGTTCGGCCGAACCCGGTGAAGTTCGGTTCGGTTGTCCGGGTTCGCTCATCTCAAAGACACTCCGTTTGGATGTTTGGAAACAGAAAAGCACGTGGTGCTTTTCTGTTTACATTCATCCTTTTGACAGCTGGTGCGCTGTTTCAGTCGGTTCGCACGGAAGTGCTTCCGTGCGACCTGCGTGGTTTTCACGCACCCATTGACTTCAATGGGTGTGTGATGCGCGAAATACGCGGAGATATTGAGCATGTCACGCTTTTTGCGCGGCTGACAAATGCTGCGCAAAAAGCACGGACTGTCTGTACTGCCCCATAGACTTGTATTGGTCTGTGCGTGGCGCGTGAAAACCACGCGGCCCGCACGGACCCAATACACGTTTGTGTGAATCCCCCCTGCGAATTTCAAGTGCTTTTTACTTTGTTTTCACTGTGTAAGGGCATATTCAGACGTGGCAGAATTCTGCAGACACTGTCCACATCAATGCCGCACATAATCTGCGTTGCAGATTCCGTTGCGTCTTTGCCTAAAAAGTGAAGGAAATTGCTGCGGATTAGTCGTTGCGGATTTAGGTGAAGAGTACATACTGCTCTCTTTTAAAACATTCCATCTCAGTCTGGCTATAGACCTCGAAACACATAGGTGCAGCCAGAATGAAGAAATATCCTGTTCGTGAAAGCAATCCGCAACGCAACACACATAACATCTGCGGATTTCATTGTGTAATTTTGCAACTTCATTGAAGTCAACGGAGAAACTCCGCCACAAATACGCATCAAGTCCGCAACAGCCAGTGTATGCTGCGGCCACCAAATTCCGCACCGCAGCCTATGGTCCACAGCGAAGTTGTCAACAACGTCTGCACGAAGATAACTAAAATGGTGTGTAAACCAATGGATGCTGCGGATTTCCACAGCAATTCCACCACATGCCCTAAATAATGTACAAAACTCAACTTGCGTATTTTAGTGCAGGATTTATGCTCTCATTGAAGTCTATGTGCCAAACACGCAACATCTCTGCTCAAAATACACAGCATATATTGACATGATTTCCATATGAATTCCACATTTTTTTTACGCAATATGTGGCTGGGATTTTTTAAATTTAATTCACTTTGCTGCTATTGTAAATGCTGCGGAATTTCCAGACAAGATACATTGCAGAAATTCTGCAGTGTTTACGGTTTGTGGGAACCCGGCCTCAGGCTGGATCCACACACGGCGTAGTAGTGAGTTTTTTGTTTATTTTTTTAATGGCGTTTTAACAGATTTTTTTTAAAAGTTTTTTAATGTGGCCAGATGTAACATTAAAGTCTATAGTGAAATATAAAAGGCACTACACACAACTGCATTTTCATTTGTGGCCTTTTTATTTCTTTTTTATGGTCAGTGGCGTTATGGTCTCAAAACGCAGCATGCTCTGAGTCTGGCGTTTTTTTCTGGCATCCTTCCATAGGCTGACCTCTAAGATTTTAAAAACACATGTACAAAATGACACTATATAAAAAAACGCCTCTAAAAACGCCACTAGAAACGCCATAAAAAACACTGTTACATTTTACGAAGCGCTGGTGTTTCAACATGCATTCTTTTCGTGCAATTTAAAACGCCCGAAAGCCTCTATACGTGAAGGAGACCTAAAGGTGCCTAAAACTGAATATTGCAACAGCACAAAGTAATTTTTTTTTTAGGGAATTGATGCAAATTATTATCTATTAAAATCTGAGCATCCAATGTGTGTGGTACAGGATAAGTCATTCATAAATGTTCTCTTAATAAACAAAACATCTGCCACCTGTTGTAGTGTATCAGATGTACAGTTTTTGCATCGTGCTGTATACACATCCTGGACATTGAGCATTTGTATAATACACAGGATACTGTGTTTATTTTATGTAATGAAACTTGTCATTGAAACATATGCAAAGTGATATACACTGGCTTTGATTGTTCACATTGTTTGATTGTGATAGAATAATGAAAAATGACCCGACCATCGATCAAACAAATCTGTGATATTACAGAAATTATTTATTGTTGCTGTACCTTGTATCATAAAGAAAAAAGCAAAGTGACATTATGTGTGTTCATACATTTTATATGTATATATATATATATATATATATATATATATATATATATATATATATATATATATAACAAAAGTAGGCAGCACTCCGTTTGTAAAGGTGAAAAAAGAGGGTGCTTTTAATGTCCCATATATATATATATATATATATATATATATACACACTAGTCCGTCTCAATGAATTAGAATATCATCAAACAGTTACTTTATTTCAGTAATTCAATTCCAAAAGTGAAACTCCTATATTATATAGATTCATTACACACACAGTGATCTATTTCCAGCATTTTTTTTCTTTTAAAGGGAATATGTCGCTAGAATTTTTTTTTATTTTTTTTGTTAAACTGTTAGTATATAAATGATTACACATTGTTCTAATTTTTTTAATTTTTTCATAAGTCAGGAAACATTATAAATTAGATTCTAATTTATAACATTTCCATGTGCTGGTCACTAGAGGGAGCAATTCACCAAATTGCAGCATTGGCATGTGGTAAAGCAACCTCATTGCTTTATGCTGCAAAATTGGAGAAGACACACTCGCTCTAGTGTCCTCAAACAATCCCCCCTCCTTTATCCTGGCTAGTGCCAGGAGAAAGGAGGGAGTTGAATGTTCAAACCTCCTACACTGTGTACCGCCATTTTTTGAGCGAATGCAGTGTAGGAGGTTTAGATACAGTGGTAATCAGACAGTATAACACAAACATACACACACATCACATACACAAACATAACTTACCTGCTCCTGTCGCCGCCGCTGTCGCTGCCGCTGCTGCCTCTGCTCCCTACGCTCCTAGTCCTTGCTTCTGAACATATGGACGGAAGCCGCGACCGGAAGTAGTCATCTTACTGTTCGGCCGTGGCTTCCGGTCCACATGAAAATCGCGCCGGATGTCGCTCTGCCGAAGACCTTCCTTTTGGACTGTGTGGGAGCGGCCCATGCGCCATTCCCACACAGATGGCGTACGCTATAGTGAATGGAACGGCTCCCGTTCGCATTCTCTATGGGGATGTATGTGCCATCGACACATACAGAGATGAAAAAAAAAAAATGGCAGCCCCCATAGAGAAGTAAAAGAAAGAATAAAGAAAAAAGTACAACACAAAAACACAAATAATTAAAATTTATTTTAATTACATACTAAAAGCAATAACATATAAAAAAACTAATTTTTTGTGACACCTTCCCTTTAATGTTGGGAAGCATGAAGTGCTCTAAAATGTCGTGGTGGACGGCTGCGTAGACTTTGGACTTGATATAACCCAGTGGACCAACACTATATATATATATATAGTTTTGCTGTGAATTCTGTGGTGGAAATAGTCTGCAACATGTGGACCTAAAACAGGGGTGGGGAACATCTGGCCCGCGGGACGTATATGGTCCGCGGGATCATTTGATCCAGCAAGTAGTGGATCATTAGGGCGGTACGGGTGGCCGCCCGAACCCCCTCATGACCGGTGGCGTCGCTAGCACCGGAGGGAGCCCCGGTGCCAGGACCGCACCTGTCATGAGGCGAGGTGAGCTTCGCTCTTACTTAGCAGCTGTGGTCTGTGCTGCGATCTTTCCCTCTGCTGCTTTAGAAACTCCCCCTCCAGCCCCCCTTCCCTGCTCTACACATCTCTCCTCCTACTGCTAGCAGTCGGGACATGGGGGATGGGAGACTGTCGGCGTGCTCTGTGTCGGGCTGTGAGCAGGAGAAGAGCTGCAGTGAAGACTCCCACCACATCAACTTGCTGAATGCCCTTCACAAATATCCTACATAAAAGGTAAGTGCATGTGTGTTTACAATGTGTACTTTATATGTGTATAATGTGCATACTCATGTGTGTCTGTGATGTGTACATGTGTACGTATGTATATAGTGTGTGTGAGTGTATATATATATAGTGTGTATATATAGTGTATGTATGTATGTATGTACGTATGTAAGTATGTATACAGTGTGCGCGTGTGTGTGTGTGTGTGTGTGTCTGTGTGTATATATAGTGTGTGTATGTATGTATGTATGTATGCATGTATATAGTGTGTGTGTGTATGTATGTGTGTGTTTATATATATAAATATATATATATGTGTGTGTGTGTGTGTGTGTGTGTGTGTGTGTTTGTGTGTGTGTGTATATATATATATATATTTCAGCAGCAATTCTGCAGAAACTAGCAGAAATTCTGCTGCAGAAAAAAAGCACAATTTCCTGCATTTTTGCTGCAGAAAATGGTGCGTATTTTGCTGCGTTTTTCTCAATGGGGGATGGTGAAGTCTCCTCTGAAAAAATGCAGCAATTCAGTCCACTTTCCGCAGCAGGAATTGACACACTGCAGTACGAGAAATACGCACCGCAGGACAAAATGTCTGGTTGGAAATTTTACACAGCGTCTGGATGAGATTTGGTAAATCTCATTCACTTTGCCACTACTGTATTCTGCGTATTTTCCGGCCGGAAAATACGCAGCAATTTCGTTAAGTGTGGACAAGCCTTAATACAGTAGTAGAAGAGTAGATTAGATGTGAACAATTCTCATAACACGCTGCGTAAATGCTAAGTGGGGAAAAAAGCTCAGAAATTGACCTGCGGTGCGGTTTTTTATTCCGCAGCATGTCAATTGTATTTGCGTAAACACTGCTCATTTGTTTTGGGTTTTCCCCATTTAATTCAATGGTGAGGTAAAACCCGCAACAAATAACAGATGTTATGTAACAACGCAATTTAGAAAAAATAAAAATCTTATACTTGCCCAGAATTCTGTTTCTCTGTCCGGGCCGGCCTCCTGGGATGACGTTTCACCCCATGTGACCGCTGCAGCCAATCACAGGCCAATCACAGGCTGCATTGGTCATATGGGATAAAATGTCATCCCAGGGCTGCAGTGTAGCGACGCTGTGTAGCACTATATACAAGGGGGGGAGCGCTGTGTGGCACTATATATAAGGAAGGGAGCGCTGTGTGGCACTATATACAAGGGGGAGTGCTGTGTGGGTCTATCTATAGGGGGCTGTGTGATGCTATCTATAGGGGGCTGTGTGACGCTCTCTACAGGGGGTTCTGTGTGTGGCGCTATCTAAAGGGGGTTGTGTGTGTGGCGCTATCTACAGGTGTGTGTGTGTGTGTGTGTGGCGCTATCTACAGGTGTGTGTGGCGCTATCTACAGGGGGTGTGTGTGTGGCACTGTCTACAGGGGGTTGTGTGTGTGGCGCTATCTACAGGTGTGTGTGGCGCTATCTACAGGGGGGTTGTGTGGCGCTATCTACAGGGGGTTGTGTGTGTGGTGCTATCTACAGGGGGTGTGTGTGTGGCGCTGTCTACATGGGGGGTTGGCGCTATCTACAGGGGGCACTGTGTATGTGGTGCTTTACTTTACAGTGTGTGACACAATTATATTTAGGGGCGCAGTGTATGGTGATATTATATTTATATATTATATTTAAGGTCTGCAGAAATGGGTCATGGCCAGGAGAAGTCGTCATGAGCTCTGTACCGGATGGAGAAGAAAAGAGGAAAAAAAATACTACCATCTGAGACGTCGTCACCTGTGAGTCACTGTATTTGTAGAGAATCTGTCCCCTCTCCTGACATGTTTATTATAGGAAATCCTTGTATTCCACATAACGTCTTTGTGCAGTCCAGGACTGATAGAAAAATTGGTGTTACCAATCCCCTTGTCAGGAGGATGTGTCCCTGCATAGTGTGATACTGTCAGTATGTAGGGACACAGCCATGTGAAAGGGGAATCGTAACACCCATTTGTTAATGCTTGTGCAAAAAGGTAGTTACGGCGCGGCAGGGTGGCAGTGGAGAAGGGGGGCCCAAGTTTGGGTAACAGCCCAGGGACCATGGTCTTCTTAATCCGCCACTGCTTACCGCCACTGTTGCCATGACAGAGCCAAGTATGGCGGCGGCAGCGGCGGTTTGAGTGAGGTCGGTGCATGCCGGCCCAAGAGTGGACCAGTCTGGTCACCTGACCTGAGTCAGTGACGTGAGGTCAGGTGACTGGACTGGTCCACTCCCGGGCCGGCAGTGGCATAGCTATAGGGGTCGCAACGGTTGTAATTGCGACCGGGCCCCTATGCCTGGGGGGCCCAACTCCAACTGAATCTGTGTCCGCAGGACGCACATTCAGTTGGGTTCAATGCTGGAGCCTTGCTCCAGGATTCACTGTGCTGCAAGTGGCTTGGCGCAGGCAGGAGCGATGTAGTGACGTCATCGCACATGTCTGCGCTGAGTCACTCACATCACAGACCGGAGGAGAAGCATTCTCCATCCGTCGTGGGAACGGGGATAGGTAAGTAATTATACTATTATTTTTCTATCCGGTACATACATATGGGGGAATTATACTGGGCATGGGAGGGGGGGACATGATCGCTGCTGAAGGGGCATTATACTGTATGGGGGAATTATACTGTATGGGGCAGCTATGGGGGGCATTACACTGTATGGGGCAGCTATAGGAGGCTTTATACTGTATGGGGCAGCTATGGGGAGCATTATACTGTATGTGGCAACTATGGGTGGCAATATACTGTGGAGGCAGCTATAGGGGCATTATACTGTGGGACAGCTATGGAGGGCATTAGATGGTGGGGGCAGCTATGGGGACATTATACTGTGGAGGCAGCTATGGGGGCATTATACTGTAGTAGTCAGCTATGGAGGCCAATTATACTGTGTGGGGGGCAGCTATGGGGGGCATTATACTGTGGGGGCATTATATTGTATGGGGCAGCTATGGGGGGCATTACACTGTATGGGGCAGCTATGGGAGACTTTATACTGTATAGGGTATTATAGTGTATGGGGCAGCTATGGGGAACATTATACTGTATGTGGCAACTATGGGTGGCAATATACTGTGGGGGCAGCTATAGGGGCATTATACTGTGGTGGTCAGCAATGGAGGCCAATTATACTGTGTGGGGGCAGCTATGGGGGGCATTATACTGTGGGGGCATTCATGGGGTCTGTCAGGCAAGGCAGCTGGGCATAGGCGTGTGCAGGGGTCTGGTGGTGTTGAGGAAGGGTAGGGGGGCCCAAGCTCAATTCTTGCACCAGGGTCCATGAGCCTTTAGCTATGCCCCTGCGGGCCAGCACAGTCCAGTCACTTGACCTCACGTCAGTGACTGGACTGGTTTAATCCTGTCACAGCACACCCCGACCTCACTCTGACCGCCATGTCATTCCCCCCTTGGCTCCGTCTGCGCACCCTACTTACTCGAAGTGCGGTTAGGTGAGGGGCTTTTTTTCATCAAGGACATTTATGATATATCCACAGGATATGTCATAAATGTCCGATAGATGCGGGTCTCACCTATGGGTCCCAGATCTATCTCAAAACAGGGCCCCTAAACATCGTTCTACCTCTTTGTGTTGTGGCTGGAGCTTGTGATTTCCGACCATGAAGAAGAAAACAGTGTAGCTCGCTGAGCTACGCTGTTTCCGTAAGTCCCATAGAACTGAATAGTAGTTACGGAAACAGCGTAACTGCATGCTACGCTGCTTCCGTAACTGCCATTCACTACTATGGGAGTTATGGAAACAGCTCAGCGAGCTACAGTTTTCTTCTTCATGGTTGGTAATCAGCCGGAACACAGACAGGTAGAATGGGGTTTAGGGGGCCCCGTTCTAGAGATAGGTGCGGGTCCTAGACGTGGTACCTGCATCTATCTGACATTTATGACCTATCCTGTGGATAGGTCATAAATGTCCAGGATGGGAAAACCCCTTTAAGTAAGTAAGGGCCTGTTCACATTACCGTTGCCCTCCGTCGGAGGTTTCCGTCAGGTTAACCCCTCAATGGAAAGGCAAACGGAAACCTAAGCTTCCGTTTCCCTCATCATTTATATCAATGGTGACGGAAACTTTGCTAAAGGTTTCCGATTGTCACCGTTGTGACAGGGTTCCGTTGTTTTGACGTAATCAATAGCGCAGTCGACTGCGCTATTGATTCCGTCAAAAACGACGGAAGCTTAGGTTTCCTTTTGCCTTTCCGTTGAAGGGTTAACCCGACGGAAACCTCAGACGGAACCCCTCAATGGAAGGGCAATGGTGGTGTGAACACAGCCTAAGTTAGAACAACTTACTGCTGCGAGTTCTTTTCAAAACTTACCATTGCAAAGAGTCGATTGCTCCAGACTGACCGACGCAGTAGCAACATCATCAATACCGGCGAACATCACACACCTCACCAAAGAGAAGCAGTTCCAGCCATCACATTAGGAGTGAGTTAATTAAATGTTTGACCAAATATAGCTGGCTAATTTTTAAGTTGATAATTTGGTATGGCCGGCAAATGATGTTATAAATGTTCAAATGGCCCTTGGCAGAAAAAAGGTTCCACACCCTTGATCTAAAGCTTAGAACTACTGTACATGTCATGTATATAAGTAACTATTAAATGGAGACTACTGTACCAACTCACAACGAATGCAATATAGTGTGTCCCATCCTGAGACGCAAGTGCCCTGAGGGTGCGCTCACATGTGGCATACTTGCATTATATTTCTTCAGTGTAAGAATACACAAAAAAATGACAATGTATGCCTATGGGAAAAATATTCTTCAAGATTTCTCTAGTTCTTGAGTTGCAGAATATTTTTGCTAATGCCATACATTGTAAAGTTTTCTGCAGCAATTGTTTATGCTGCAGAATTACAAAGCAAGCACACCATGTATGAGCACACCCTTGCTATACTTTTGTACTTTTGGCCAATGCCACTATAAACAGCGGGAAAAAGAAAAAACACTTTTGTTATAATGAACAAATGGCCATAAACCATAATGTGCCATAAACCTCAAGTAATGACTGACTACTGGTAGAAAAAAATCCAACTAGCCTAGTTCACGGAGCGTTTTTGTTTTTTTGCGAAAAACCGCATCGGAAACCGTCCCAAAAAACTACTGAATTCGCCTCCCAAACGACTAAAGACGCGTGCGGCAAAAAAAATACGACATGCTCCTTCTTCAGCCATTTCTGTCTCTGACCTAACATTGACGTAAACAGGCAGCAGAGAAAGAGCTTTCGCTGCGATTTTTCGCTGGCCAAAGGAATTTTGAGGTAGATTTTTCCGCCTGCAAAAAAACTCTGTGTGAACTAGGCCCAATGGACCAATGGGTTCAAATGTGGACAAATTGTTAGTTATCAGTCATGTCCAGACAAGAATGTGGTCAATTGATGGCGTATACTTACGAAAAACAGTAGACTATATTTGTCTGGCTTTTTATCAGCCTTAGGTAACTGTCTCTAGTTTCTCATGAAAAACCTGCCCCTATTTGTAATATTACTTGTGGGGTGATTTTGCACATTGGTGGAGTATGTTTAGGCTATAGACACGGCAGAATATTTAATATGTGCCTGCCATTAATTTGAGCTAATTTATTTCAACTAGCGGACAAAATAAGCATCCTGCCCGGTCTTCGGGTGGATTCCGCCCAAACTTCCCATTGAAGTGAATGGGAGTAGGACTCTTCCTGCCCACAGCGGGAATAATTCTGCAGCGGATTTTGCAGCGGCACCCGCCAAGCAAAATCTGCCGAGTAAACATAGCATAAGGTTGGCACCTAATTTATTAAGAAGCACTCGCCTCCTAATAAATTAGGTGTATCTTTGGCCAGAAAGTGAAATCTACACCAGCTATGAACTGGAGTAGATATGCCCCATAATTTACAGTATTTTCTGGCAAAAATGATAGTCAATTTGTTGGGCCGCGGTTAGTACCATCCCTGTTGCTAAGCCTCAACCCTTTTTTAAAAAGTGTTGGGCAAAGTGGTAAAGTAAAAAAAGGTGCAAATTTTTTGCCAAAACACAAGTGTGCACCAAAATCAGAGTTTTTTTCTCCCCGCTAAAGTGGCGTAAACCTGTTATTAAATTTCACGCATAGCGTTTTGGGGGAAAATGCTGTGTTTTTTTGTGGCATTTTTGCTGCAGTTTTTTGGCTAAAACTGCTGCAGCTTGATGTTAGTTGAAAGTCTATAATGAAATATAAAACTACAAACAATGCTTTTTTTGTCTGTGCCATTCTTCTAGCCTTTTGGTGCGTTTTTAAAACGCAACAGACTTCTGGCGTTTTTCCCATAGACTTCTCTATAGGACTTGAAAAATTCCATTCTACAAATGTATTGAAGTTGTGGATGAAATCTGTGGATGCCATGTAAACATTCGTCTTCTAGCAGGTTGAGTCCTGATTTGCGCTAATCCCAGGAGTTTCCTTAATCTGCGAACAGGTTCTCCAATGCAGCAAACCAGCAATGGTATTACATATACAACCACAATGATCGAAATATTGCAGGCTACACTGTCGTATATCTCTGTGAATATAGATTGCCCACTAAGGTCCATTATTATTATATTACTGACTCTGCAACACACTCTCCTGGTTGCATTCATTATAGCCTGCACTGCTGATGCATCTATCTACAGAAGCGGGGGGTAACTATAAGGGGTGCGGAGGCTGCAATCACATCTTGGAGCCTGAGGGAACTCTGGCCCATATGAATAGACCAGTACTATAAATTATGTGTGTTAGCTGAGGGCCCTATATGTGTGATGGCTGAGGGCCCTATATATGTGATAGCTGAGGGCGCTTCTCTGCCTTTTGGCTTAGATCAAGTGTAGTATCTGCTCAAGCTGGGGTTAGTAATCATCCCTGCCGGTGGATAGTACCCCATCCTAGAGGGATGACAGAACGCAGAGGTGAGGGCAGGGAACCACAACAGTCATCGCTCTGGTATACACATTTGATTTCAAGGTACCATTTATAGGTGACCAGGCGACCACCGGATCTAGGTCAGGAGATTGGGTAGTTTGGAAGCCCGATTTGCTATGTGCCCCAGGGCTGGTGACCCTAGGGTGCCCTAACTCACTGGGGGTGGGATCCCACTGAGTGAAGGCACATTTGCACGCACTCCCTTTCACATTATATGAGCACGCACCTTTTTTCTCCTGACCTTGTGGCTGGGAGATGAGGAATTTTTTTATACCTGGCAGATGTCCAGGCTTTATCACAGCGCACATCCACTTATTCAATTTTGTTTTTTCACTGTGTATTTTGGCACGTTTTGTCACAAGGATTTTCGGGATGCGGTGCCCTTTTGGGACACTCCTGAGGTCTAGGGGGAAAATGTGTGGCCATCTGGTTCCGTTTTTCCCTGCAACCCGGCCTACCTTCTTCGAAGGGGAGGTGCAACCTTGATGCAGGCTCTTAGGTGGACACTGGGGTGACAGCCCAGGTAGAAGCCTTGGAGTATGTTTGGGTCTCCCTAAGCTTCGGCAAGGGGGGATCATCGATCCTCGATCCTCTAGACCTATGGTTTGGAGGATCGGGGAATGGTTATGCGGGACCTCTCTCTTTTAAGAGAAGGGCTGCGATAGACCGCATCCTTGCGCACTTTTTGTGTGGCACTCCCGCACTTTTTATGCACTTGGTTGAGAGAAAGCACGACTCGGGCTTTAAAAAAAAAAAAAAAAAAAAGCTGAGTGCCCTATTACAAATTTTCCATTGGGGCCATGGAGTTCCAAGTTATGCCTATGTAAGGCTGCCCTGCTAATGTTTTGTATGGTATTAACTTCTATTAATGTGCAGATATTCTACATGAAAAGGAATATTTTAGATATTGGTGTCTATTAGCTGCTGTTGACTTTCCCATCTGATAATTATCAACTTGCATATGATTTTATTGTGACAGAACACGTGATTATTCATGGGCCAACTTGTATGTAGTATCTGGCACACATATTGCAGATTGGGTTATTTGGTTTTTCTTATGCGATCACTACTATCACCTGTGATATGAGTGTTTGTGTATATATATATATATATATATATATATACACACACACACACACACACACACACACACACACACACACACACACACACACTGTACTGCTCTTGTCTTACAGAGAACCTCATGTACTCTCCATAATTACTAATGTTTGTCAAACAAAGTTCCCAGTGTATCTGTAGTAGGTAATAAATGTGTATGAGGACCGATGTAGAAAACAGCAGGGTTGCTTTTGGAATAAAGCTTTCACTGTTCTTACAAAATAATAAAGATAGGTTAAAATGTGAAATCAAAATGATAGAAAATTTCTGTGTAGTACAAGGAAGATGAATATAGGGAAAAAGGTCATTTAAAGTATTCCAAAGAGAAGTCTCAAATAGATGCAAACATTTACTCCTATTAGTAACATTTACTCCTGATTTGACAAATGATCAAACATTTTTCTTGTTATCGGAACATTTACCATAAGATAGCACAGATATGATTTCCACATTTCCTGCATGATATTTCCATTAATAAACAGGAAATCCTGGCGATTATCAGTATACTATAAAATGGTGAAGAGAATTCTGTTTTGGTATCAGGAAGGCACAGATAATCCGCAGTAATGCTTGTTAAACGTAGATGATTTACATAGCCAGGGCTCAGAATTGTTCAACCATATTTAATGTCCATCTAATCCAATTATCGTATTCTGAAGAAGCTTTGGATCTGTGATGTTTGCCGAAAATAAGCCTATATACGATTTTGTCCTCTTTCAACCTTACAGTAAATATATATAATATGTATATTTCAATATCTACTGCCAAACGTCCAATAATATACCCTGCACAATTTGAAAACGTGAAAGGGGGATTACCCTAGAATGTGTAGAAAAGGTGAATCCAGTTTTTTGTGTTGCTGTTTTGGCCCCAGTCTCAAAAGTGTCTGCCAGATTTAAAAGACCCATAAATGTCAGTCTCAGAAGCTCTTCCTATAATGCCTGTCACAGACACCACCATTCCAGCCATAGTTGCGCCCATTCCAGCTGTGACCCACAGAATCTTCTAGTCTTCTCAGTTAGGCTCTGTTCATACTTCGGTTTTTTTAAATTAAATTCAGCGTATGCGCCAGGAAAGCTATACAGCTCACATAAATAGCATCTGTCACAAGTTTCCATTGTAGACAGTGGCGGAATTAGCGCTGTAGCAGCCATAGTGGCTGCTATGCAGGGTTGCCAACCTCCACTTTAGAAATTTCTGGACAACTGAGCTAAAATTCATGGACAGACCAAAATTTTTACGGACACATTACAAAATCGTTGCCTGTGCAGTGCTCTATGAGTGACTCACCTATCAAAGCTCCGCTTGTAGCTTTCCCCCGCTAACTTAGGTGATGTTTTCACTGATTAGTCGTTCACTTTCCCTTTTTTTCTCCATCCGGCACAGACCGCTGTGACGACTTATTCCAGCCACTACTTGTCTCTGCAGAATTTGACACACAGACATGTTGGTTTCTCGCTTTTCCAGCCATTCCCCACCTATACCCCATCCTCTAAACAAACTCGTAATTCACAGTGCCCCAGACAGTAGTATTGATCCCTCAGTGCTCGACACAATAAAAGTGCCCCATCAGTAACCATGCCCCCTGCAGATAACACCACACACACTCCCTCTTGTAGGTAGCCACACAGCTCCCCCGTATAAATAATGCCACACAGCCCCCCTTGTATATAGCGCCCCACACAGCCCCCCCCTGTATATAGCGCCACACACAGCCCCCTGTATATAGCGCCACACACAACCCCCCTGTATATAGCATCACACACAGCCCACTCTTGTAGATAGCGCCACACACAGCCCGCCTTCTAGAGAGCGCCACACACAGCCCCCCTTGGAGATAGTGACACACAGCCCCCCTTGTATATAGCGCCACACACAGCCCCCCTTGTATATAGCACCACACAGCTCTCCCTTGTAGATAGCCACACAGCCCCCCTTGTAGATAGCCACACAGATACCGCCTTGTAGATAGCCACACAGCTCCCCCTTGTAGAGAGCCACACAGCTCCCCCTTTGTAGATAGCCACACATAGCGCCCCCCTTCCCTTGTAAGTAGCGCTACCCCCCTTCCCTTGTACTTAGTGCAAACAGAGCGTAGAGCGGTAGCCTAACACTACCGCTCTCCGCTCTGCCTGACACCACTCACCGTCAGGAGGAGGAGATGGTCATGCGGCGAAGCGGCAGAGGATCACTTTGAATAGGGTCGGCAACAGTGACGTCACAGGACTGTACCAGACCAGTCACCTGACCCGAGTCACCTGACCTCATGTCAGATGACTGGATTGGTCCACTCCCAGCACCGACCTCACTTGGCAGCGGCAGGCCTGCATATTTTCAGGTTCCACAGAATCTGAAAACATGCCTGGGCGCGGCCTACTATTCCTTTGCACTGCGCATGTGAATTTTGGCGCATGCGCAGTGCAAAGTTCCGGGAGACTGCCAGAAATCCCGGACGGCGCTTTTTTCTGCCGGACGCTACGGTTTGCTGACTGTCCGTAAATTTACAGTACCCGTTGAATTAGAGGGTCTGCATCACTCGACCTGCATACAAACACCTAACACAATGTCCTGCTTGTGCTAGTCAGCGTCAGGAGGCAGGACGCTCAGCCAGTAAAATTTCAATATTTGCAGTTGATATAAAACTGTAAAGTAATTCGCACAAAGGAGGACAGTATTCTGTTACAAGTGAATCTTGGGAAGTTGGAGGTTTGGGCACAGAAGTGACAAATAAGGTTTAACACTGGTAAATGTAAGGTTATGTACTTGAGAAAGGAAAATACATGTCAACATTACATACTAAATGGGAAAATACTGGGTAAAACTGGCATGGAAAAGTACTTAGGAATTTCAGTTAACAGTAAACTTAACTGTAGCAACCAGTGTCAGGCAGCTGCTGCCAAGGCAAATAAGATCATGGTATGCATCAAAAGGGGCAAAGATGCACATGACGAGAACATAGTTCTACCACTTTATAAATCAGCGCGCATGTAATATTGTGTACAGTTTTAGGCAGCAGTGCATAAGAAAGACATTGTAGAGCTTGATCAGTTTCAAAGGCGGGCAACTAAAGTAATAAATAGAGAGCGTTCTTTAGTTTAGAAAAAAGACTGCTGAGGGGTGACTTTATAACTATGTATAATTATATTAAAAGTCAATACAAAGATCTCTTTCATGATCTATTTACACCCAGGACTATAGCTATAACAAGGGGGCATCCAATATGTATAGGGGAAAGATGGTTTTTACATTAACATAAAAGGGAATTCTTTACTGTAAGAGCAGTTAAACTATGGAACTCTCTGCCAGAGGAAGTTATGGTGAATTCACTGAAAGAGTTCAAGAGGGGCCTGGATGCCTTTCTTGAGTGTAATAATATTACAAATTATAGTTACTAGATTATTATAGTTTGGTCGTTGATCCAGGGATTTTTTCTGATTGCCATATTGAAGTCGGGGAGGAATTTTTCCTTAAAATTAGGAAAATTGGCTTTTACCTCATGGGAGATTTGCCTTCCTCGGGATCAACATTGCAGAATAATAGTCTGAACCTTATTCAGCCTTACATATTATTATACTAAGGGGGGATTCACACGAGCGTGTATTCTGTCCGCGCGGGCCGCGTGGTTTTCACGCGGCACGCATGGACCAATACAAGTTTATGGGGCAGTACAGACAGTCCGTGCTTTTTGCGCAGCGTTTGTCTGCTGCGCAAAAAGCGCGACAGGTTCAATAACTCTGCGTATTTCGCGCATCACGCACCCATTGAAGTCAATGGGTGCGTGAAAACCACACAGGTTGCACGGAAGCACTTCCGTGCGAACCGACTGAAACAGCGCACCAGCTGTCAAAAGGATGAATGTAAACAGAAAAGCACCACGTGCTTTTCTGTTTCCGAATATCCAAACGGAGTGTCTTTGTGATGAGCGAAGCCGGACAAGCGAACCGAACTTCACCGTGTTCGGCCGAACTCGTTTTGGCTGAACCCGGCAAAAAAATTATCGGTACGCGACGTCAGGAGATAGTCACTGTCCATGGTGCTGAAAGAGTTAAACTGTTTCAGCACCATGGACAGTGACTTCCGATCCCAATATACATGAACCTGTAGAAAAAAAAACGAAGTTCTGACTTACCGATAACTCCCGGCTTCTTCCTCCAGTCTGACCTCCCGGGATGACAATTCAGTCCAAGTGACAGCTCCAGCCAATCACAGGCCAAGCACAAGCTGCAGCGGTCACATGGACTGGCGCGTCATCCAGGGAGGTGGGGCCCGATGTCGAGAGGCGCGTCACCAAGGACGCGTCACCAAGGAAACGGCCGGGAAGTTCTCGGTAAGTACGAACTTTTTCTTTTTTTTCAACAGGTTTTTCGATATTGTGTTCGCCATTCACTGTCGAGGGTGCTGAAAGAGTTAGCTCTTTCAGCACCTTGGACAGTGACGGGCGTCGACTAGCCTCATCTCTATGATGGCGGCTGCGCGAAAATCACGCAGCCGCGCATCATACACGGATGACACACGCAGCTGTTAAATGGTTTTTGCGCGCGCAAAACGCTGCGTTGTTTGCTCGCGCAAAAACGCAACGTCCATCTGTATCTGCCCTAAGATTAAGACATATTAAAAAATACCATTCTAATTGTTGAGTTTGGGTGTTTCAGCAACACCCATTGCAAACAGGTGAATAATATAAATTCTGTAGAATTGTCATGGGATGCCACCTTTGCCACAAGTCAGTTTATGGAATTTCTGATCTGCTAGATTTGTCCCAGTCAACTGTAAGGGCTATTATTGTGAAGTGAAAGTTTCTAGGAGTAACAGTAGCTCAGCCCTGAAGCAGTAGACCCTGTGAGTGGGGCTGTGAAGGCATCCGGTGCGTAAATCCAAAAGTTTGTGGACATAATCACACGTATATGAGCTTGTTAGACAACCCATTCTAAAACCATGAGTGTTAATATGGAGTTGGGCCCACTTTTGCAGCTATAACAACCTCCACTCATCTGGGAAGGTTTTCCACAAGACTGCGGAGTGTGTCTGTGGAAATTTGTGCCCATTCATCCAGAAGAGCATTTGTGAGGTCAGGAACTGATGTTTGATCAGGTCCGGCTAGCAGTCGTCCTTCCAGTTCATCCCAAAGGTGTTCATTGGGGTTGAGATCAGGGCTCTGTGCAGGTCACTCAAATTCCTCCATACCAAACTTATGCCTTTATGGACCTTGCTTTTATACACATGAGCACAGTCATGTGGGAACAGGAAAGACCTTTTCAAACCGATGCCACAAAGTTGGAAGCATACAATTATGGAAAATGTCTTTGTATGCTGTAGTATTAACATTACCCCTCACCGGAATTGAGACACCTAGCCAGAACCCAGAAAAACAGCTACAAACCAATATTCTTCCTCCACCAGATTTTACAGTATGTACCATGCATTCTGCTAGGTAGCTTGCTCCATTAGATTGCCAGATAGTAAAACGTAATTCATCACTCCAGAGAACACATTTCCACTACTCCAGAGTTCAGTGGTGGCGTGCTGTACAGCATTCTAACCAAAGCCTGGCATTGTGCATGGTGATCTTAGGCTTGTGCGCAGTTCTCGTGCTGTTGTCACATCCAGAGGCAGTTTAGAACTCTGTTGTGAGTGATGTAACAGAGAACAGGCAATTTTATACTCCAAATGTTTCAGCATCGGGCATCCGTGCTCTGAAAGTTTGTGTGGTCTATGCCTTCGTGGTTGAGCCGTTTCTACTTCACAATAATAGCACTTACAGTTGTCCGGAGCAGAACCAGCAGAACAGAAATGTCACAAACTGACTTGTGACAAAGGTAGCATCCTATGACACATTTAAAGGGAACCTGTCACCAGCATTTCACCTATTAAACCAGCAATACCTGTTGGTAGTGGGTGAAAAATCATTTCAATATAACCTATAATTGTCTTCTTAGTCTGCTCTATAGCTTTAGTATTAATTTTTTTTGTTTTCCTGCGCCATATGCTAATGAGCAGAAAAGAGTCAAATCTTCGTTTGAAAAGAGTCATATCCTCATTCCTCAAGTCTTTCCGAGTTTACCCCGTCTCCTTACTTTTGATTGACAGCTCCTCGCATTCCCCCAGCACACAAAATCCCACGCTTGTGCATTGATGTCCTCTTCTGGTGTGTGCGCACACCGGATCATTACGATAAAAAGCACAAAATGTTTGTAGACCGTTATTTACAGTCGGAGGAGGAGTTTAGGAGAGGGGATAACGGAAATTAACTTTTGATAGCAGCGGCCAGTGAGGGATAAATAAAGTTCAATAGGTGAAATGCTGGTGACAGGTTCCCTTTAAAGTTACTGAGCTCTTCAGTACGAGCAATACTACTAGCAATGTATATCTTTGAGATTGCATGGCTGTGTGCTTGATTTTATGCACTTAATTACAATTGGTCTGACTGAAACACCTGAACTTAATAATTAGGTGGAGTGTCCACATACTAATATATCGATATTAAAACAACACCCCCTAAAAGTGATACCTGGGAGCAGCTTTCTGGAGCTATACTCTTACGTACTCATACTTGCCAACTGTCCCGAATTTGCCAGGAATGACAAGAATTTACAGAGGCAGTACCGGCAAATTACTGTTCCAGGACTTGTCCCAGCAACTGCTACATTCAATTGTATCTGCATCCTCAGGACGCAGATACAATTGCATACTATGTCAGAGCAGGAAACTATGCTCTGCCATTCTCTTCTGGAACGAAATCCCCGGCCAAAGTGTTGCCGACACACTGGCCGGGAATTCCACTGCAGGAGGTGCCACTGATGTCACTTCACTTATAGGGATAGTGAAGTCAGGGCTCCCTCCATGAGCAAAATTTCCGGCCAGGGTGTCAGCAACGCCTTTGCCGGGGATTCCGGCGCTCCAGTAGTAGCCCATGACTTCACTGTCCATATAAGGGCAGTGATGTCAGGGGCACCTTCTGCAGCGGAATCCCCCACATAGAGTATCTCCGACACCTGGCTGGGGATTCCGCTCATAGAGTGAGCCCATGAGTTCACTGTCTATATAAGGGCAGTGACGTCAGGGGCATCTCCTGCAGCAGAATCGCCAGCCAGATCATTGCCGACGCCTGGCCAGGTATTCTTCTCATAGAGGGAGCCACAATGGCTTTATCTACAGGGAGGGGGAGTATGTGGCACTATATACAGGGTGTGTATGTGACATTATATACAGGGAAAGGAAGTGGCACTATATACAGGGGGGTATGTGGCACTCTCTACAGGTGGGCTGTGTGTGGCATCATCTACAGGTGGTTGTGTGGCATCATCTACAGGGTGTGTGGCATTCTCTACAGGGTGTATGTGTGTGTGGCATCATCTACAGGGGTTGTGTGTGTCATCATCTACACGGGCTGTGTGTGTCATCATCTATAGGCGGTCTGTGTGGCATCATTTACAGGGGATATGTGTGGCATCTACAGGGAGGTTGCGTGGCACAATCTACAGAGGGCATTGTGGTATTATCTACAGAGGGCACTGTGACACTATCTACAGAGGGGCCATGTGGAACTATCTACAGGGGGCACTGTGGCATTATCTACTAAGAGCAATAAGTGGTACAATCTGCAGGGAGCAGTGTGTGGCAATATCTACAGTGGGCAGTGTGAAGCACCATCTGTAAACAACCGGATAACCAGAGAGAGATACCGGCCACCATAGTAGTTGTCAGCCAAACTAATGCATACATTTAGTTTGTTTTTTATTGTATCTAGAAATTCTGGAAAGTCACTCACCACTAGCCACACCCACTAGATAAACCACACACCCATAAGACACACCCATCAAAGACCCTAGGTGTCCATGGAAATTTTTTTCAAATGTTGGCAACTATGCGTACTGTGTATTAGAAAGTTAGCGCAACCCTTTAAGACTACATTTAAAGGTTGTTTTTTTCCTTCTCATTAAAGTACCAATTCCTATTTTAAGCAAATCAGTGGCTTTTTGTTCACAACGTATGTTGTACACCATAAATCATAAATAATGTATGAATCATTATTAAATCACCTTTGACTTATTTTGTTACAGGCCAGAGATAAATCTTGGGATCAGGATGCTCATTTTATTTAATATCTTTATTGTGCGCCATATGTGAGAGAGTCATTAAAACAGATTTTCCCAAATAGAGTGGAGGAAGACATAATAATGATTGCCCCTGACAATCCCCTTGAATAGAGATTAGAGGTGAGAACACAGACTCAGGCTCTGATTGTGAAAACATATGTATTAGGTTTAGCAGAAATGAAATAAAATTATGCTAATGTCTCCCAGCTAGTAAATCTCTTGTAAAGCGCCCCCTTATTGTTGTGCCTGCCGACTGCCTCCCAAGCAAAGAACGGATTATCTAAACCCATGACTGCCCCAGGATAGAATATGTCCCGTACATGGGAGGTCCCAGGCAATTGTAGACGGGATCCTGTAGATGGGATCTTGTATTAACTTGGCAGGCACATTATTGTTTTTGTCTTCTTCCTATAAGACATTGTGTGGACTGCTGTCTTTACAAGTCAGATTTTGTCCCTCAATCCTATGAAAGGTTTCCATTAATTCCCCTAATCATAAAAGAAGCCTAGCCAGAGTTTTAACCACTTGTCCTTTTGTAGTCCTGCAGCCAAAATCCTCAAGGCGTTATTAAGTCTGGCCATGACTGGCGCAAGGATTTGTTTTGTTGTTTTTTTTTCTTTCTTTAAGGATTTTGGCAGATAGTGACACAGCTGTGCCCTGACGTATTTAGAGGTCTTTTAACTTTCTCACTGCCACAGATGAAAAGAACTCAACACAGAGTATAATTTCAATAATAATAGTAATAATGATACATAATAGATATGTAATAGGTTTGATATCATATAATATGCAATCAGCCACCCTGTAATCACATACAAAGTGCCAGCCACATGTTATAAAAAGAAAAAACGATAGATGATAGATAGAAAGATAGATAGATAGATAGATAGATAGGTAGATAGATAGATAGATAGATATAGATATGTGATAGATGATAGCTAAATAGATAGAACGACAGGTAGATAGATATGAGATAGCAGGGGCATAACTAGGAAACACTGGGCCCCATAGCAAGCTTTTGACTGGGGCCCCCTCCCCACACACAGCCTGCCCTTGTAGATAGTGCCCCCTGTAAATAGTGCCATACAGCCCCCTCCTGTAGACAGTGCTATACAGTCCCCCCTGTAGACATTGCTATACAGCCACCCCTGCAGCATAATACTCCCATAGCTGCCCCTACAGTATAATTCTCCCCATAGCTGCCCTACACAGTATAATGCCCCCATTGCTGCCCCACACATTAAAATGCTCCCCATAGCTGCCCCCAAATAATATAATGCTCTCCATAGCTGCCCCCATTCAGTATAATTCCTCCCATAGCTGCCCCACACAGTATAATGCCCCATAGCTGCCCCCACACAGTATAATGCCTCCCATAGCTGCTCCCACACAGTATAATGCCTCCCATAGATGCTGCCACAGTATAGGGCCACCGATAGCAGTCCCCATAGTATAAAGCCTCCCATAGCAGCCCCCACAGTATAATGCCCCATGCAGTATAATGCCCCCATAGCTGCCCCACACAGCATAATGCCCCCGATAGCTGCCCCCACAGTATAAATCCCCACACAGCATAATGCCCCCGATAGCTGCCCCCACAGTATAAATCCCCACACAGTATAATGCCCCCTCATAGCTGTCTCCACAGTATAATGCCCCCCATAGCTGCCCTGCCCCCACACAGTATAATGCCCCCATAGCTGTGACCAGAATATAATGCCCCCCACAGCTGCCCCCACAATATAATGCACCCCATAGCTGCCACCACAGTATAATGCCATCCATAGCTGTCCCCATAGTATAATGCCCCTCATAGCTGTCCCCACAGTATAATGCCGCCACAGTATAATGCCGCCCATACAGTATAATGCCCCTCATATAGTAAAATGCTCCTATAGCAGCCACCATATCAGCCCCTCTTCCCTACCCAGTATAATACCCCATAGTGCCTAATAGAGAAATAATAACATAATTACTTACCTATCCCCGTTCCCACGACGGGTGGCCGATCCTTCTCCTCCGGTCTGTGCTGTGATTGACGTCACTACATCGCGCCTGCCTGTGCCGAGCCGCTTATGGCAGAGTGAATGCTGGAGCAAGAAGCCGTCAGCTCCTTGCTCCAGCAATCAGGAAGCGAGACCAACGCGGTCAGCGCTGTGTGGCTACGGGGGCCCTGCAATTGTGACCGTTGCGACCCCTAGAGCTACGCCACTGTTACAGTAGCCTATGGCAGAGCAGAGAGATCCCTCCCCGCTCTGTCATAGTGTTCAATTGTAAAGGATCTGCCAGGCACAGTTTCTGTGTCAACGCCCATAGGTAATCAGTCTGCACCTGCTTCTATGTCTGTGAGACTGACTCCATCTTCCACCACTCAGGATGGCAGGCTTAGGAGTGGGAGAGCCTATCACGGCCTGGCCAGACGGAGCTAGCTCCCGCCCTCTGTCTGTTTATACCTGCCTTTCCTGTTCCTCCTTGTGATTCTTCTTGTTTGGTTTCCTGGCCCTGCTGCAGCTTCTTGAACTATTTGACCCTGCTTCATATTGACCCTGGCTTACTGACTACTCTCCTGCTCTGCGTTTGGTACCTCGTACACTCCTGGTTTGACTCGGCTCATTCACCACTCTTGTTGCTCACGGTGTTGCCGTGGGCAACTGCCCCATTTCCCTTAGCTTCTGTGTACCCATGTCTGTTTGTCTGTCGTGCACTTATTGAGCGTAGGGACCGTCGCCCAGTTGTACCCCGTCGCTTAGGGCGGGTCGTTGCAAGTAGGCAGGGACTGAGTGGCGGGTAGATTAGGGCTCACTTGTCTGTTTCCCTACCCCCATCATTACATCAATAGCATCTGCGTCCGAAGGACGCAGACACTATTGAATGTGGTGTCGCTACCGTTGTAGCAGCCAACAATCCCGAATTTGCAGGGACTATCCCAGCAAATCACTGTCCAGGGAAGTGTCCCAGTAACTGCCACATTCAATTGTAACTGTGTCCTCAGGACGCAGATACAATTTTATATTATGGCAGAGCAGGAAACTTCCTGCTCTGCTATTCACTCCTCCTGTTGCGGAATCCTCGGCCAGAGTGTTGACGACGCTTTGGCCGGGGATTCCGCTCATAGAGGGAGCCCCTGAAATTACTGTCCATATAAGGACAGTGACATCAGGGGCTCCTCCTGCAGCGGAATCCCCGGCCAGAGCAATGCCGATGCTCTGGCAGGGGATTTTGCTCATAGAGGGAGCCACTGACAACATTACTGTCACTCTATGGACAGTGAAGTCAGGGGCTCCTCCTGCAGAGCTGGAATCCCCGGCCAAAGCTCTGCCCATGCTCTGGCCGGGGATTCCACTACTGGAGGAGCCCATGGCGTCACTGTCCATATATGGGCAGAGACGTCAGGGGCACCTCCAGGAGAGGAATCCCTGACCAGAACGTCCTATACTCTTGCTAGGGATTCCCCTCCTAGATGAAGCCACAATGGCTCTATCTACAAGGAGGGAAAGGTGTGTCATGCTTTCTACAAGAGGGTGTGTGGGCCACTATCTACATCTACAGGGGGCTGTGTGTGACATTATCTATAGGGGGGCTGTGTGTGGCATCATCTACAGAGGGGCTGTGTGTGACATCATTTACAGGAGGGCTATGTGTGGCATCATCTACAGGGGGGCTGTGCGTGGCATAATATAGAGGGGGGCTGTGTGTCGCATCATCATCTACAGGGGGCTGTGTGTGGCACCATCTACAGGGGTGTGTGTGGCACTATCTACAGAGGGCACTGTGGCACTATCTACAGAGGGCACTTTGGCACTATCTACAGACGGCACTGTGGCACTATCTAAAAAGGGTGTGTGTGGCACTATCTACAGAGGGACTGTGGCACTATCCACAGAGGGGCCATGTGGCACTATCTACAGGGGGAACTGTGGCATTATCTACATGAAGCAGTGCGTGGCAATGTCTACAGAGAGCAGTGTGTGGAACCATCTACTGGGGGCAATGTGGAGCACCAGCTACAAGGGGCACTGAGTGTGGCAATATCTATGAGACATCACCTGCCTTTAAAAAAAGAATAACCAGGGTGAGATACTGGCCACCATAGTAGTTGTCAGCCAAACTAGTGCAGACATTTTTGCATTTTTATTTGTATGCAGAAATTCTGGAAAGAAAGCCACTCCCACTAGCCACACCACCATATCAGCCACACCCCCATAAGACACACCCATCACAGATGTCACACCCTAAGTGTCCCTGCAAAAAATCTAAATGTTGGCAACTATGAGATACAGGGGCGCAACTAGGAAAGACTGGGCCCCAAAGCAAACTTTTGACTGGGGCCCCCCTCCCCTGGGTGGCACATAACCCCCCCCTTGTAGATAGTGCCTTTCTTACAGCCCCCCTGTAGATAACGCCATACAGCCCCCCTGTAGATAGCGCCATACAGCCCCCTGTAGATAACGCCATACAGCCCCCCCTGTAGATAGCGCCATACAGCCCCCTCCTGTAGATAGTGCCATACAGCCCCCCCTGTAGATAGCGCCATACAGTCCCCCCTGTAGAGAACGCCATACAGCCCTCTCCCTGTAGATAGCGCCATACAGCCCCCCCTGTAGATAACGCCATACAGCCCCCCCTGTAGATAGCGCCATACAGCCCCCTCTGTAGATAGCGCCATACAGCCCCCCTGTAGATAACGCCATATAGCCCACCTGTAGATAACACCATACAGCCCCCCTGTAGATAACGCCATACAGAACCCCCCCTGTAGATAACACCATACAGCCCCCTCTGTAGATATTTACAAAGGGGGCTGTATGTCGTTATCTACAGAGGGGGTTCTGTATGACGTTATCTGCAGGGAGGGGCTGTATGGCGCTATCTACAGGGGGACTGTATGGTGTTATCTACAGAGGGGGCTGTATGGCGTTATCTACAGGGGGACTGTATGGCGCTATCTACAGGGGGGGCTGTATGGCGTTATCTACAGGGGGACTGTATGGCGCTATCTACAGGGGGGGCTGTATGGCGCTATCTACAGGGGGGGCTGTATGGCGTTCACTACAGGATGGGGCTGTATGGCGTTATCTACAGAGGGGGCTGTATGGCGCTATCTACAGGGGGTATGTATGGCGTTATCTACAGGGGGTCTGTGTGGTGTTATCTACAGGGGGGCTGTATGGCGTTATCTACAGGGGGGGGGCTGTATGGCGTTATCTACAGGGGGCTGTATGGCGTTATCTACAGGAGGGACTGTATGGCGCTATCTACAGGGGGGGCTGTATGGCGTTCCCTACAGGGGGGGCTGTATGGCGTTCCCTACAGGGGGGCTGTATGGCGTTATCTACAGGGGGGCTGTATGGCGTTCCCTACAGGGGGGGCTGTATGGCGTTCCCTACAGGGGGGACTGTATGGCGTTATCTACAGGGGGGACTGTATGGCGCTAACGCCATACAGTCCCCACTGTAGAGAATGCCATACAGCCCCCCCTGTAGATAGCGCCATACAGTCCCCCCTGTAGATAACGCCATACAGTCCCCCTGTAGATAACGCCATACAGCCCACCTGTAGGGAACGCTATACAGCATCTGTATACTGACAGCATCTGTATACTCCTCTAGAAGCAATGTTTCTGGAGGAGCATTTCTCTAATTCAGAATGCCATTTATTGTATCCCAATTATTTCTCTCATGTTCCCACATGAAAACGTGAGAAAAAAACCTGTGTATGTCCCTGGTATAAGCCAATCGACTTCTAAGGGTGCTCTATTATGTATTCGTAGAACGTGGATCTTTAGTACAGCCTGTGGATGACAGCGACGGGAAATATGCCCTCTGAGGCTGTGTTTACAGCAGCCTTTATCTTTCTAAGGCACAACAGACACAGAGAAGAAGAAGGGGGAATTTGATTTCCCTGTTGCTACTCCATTATTGGATTACTCTCACTCAGCGTCCCCAACCCCCCAAAAAAATGCGACCTACAGGGTGTCCTACAAAAGACATGTATCCCCTATCCACAGGACAGGGGATACATGTGTGATCGCTGGCATTGATAGGGAGAACGGGGGACCGAAAGTCCCCCGAAGTTCTCCATGACTAACCTCTGACTTCCGGCGTCTGCGCAGCTCAATAAAAATGAAAGGAGCGCTGGTCACGCATGCGCAGAAGCGCGACCGGCGCTTCATTCATTTCTATGGAGCTGCCGACACAGACCCCGGAAGTCCGAGGTTTGTGATGGAGAACTTCAGGGGACTTTCAGGGTTCTCCTTATCGCTGCCAGCGATCACACATGTATCCCCTATCCTGTGGATAGGGGATACATGTCTTTTGTATACTGGCAGAGCGGGGAGATACCTCCCTGCTCTGCCGTAGTGTTCAGTGGCGTCGCGCTGTAGCAGCCATAGCGGCTGCTAGCGGAGCCTCCGGCCATGGTGGGGGCCCGTGCCAGCGGGCGACACGGGCCCCCTCATGCCGCGGGCCCCGTAGCAGCTGCTACGGCTGGTAGTTACGCCACTGATGAGATATATATGCATTACATATGACAGAGACAGACAGACAGACAGACAGACATTTTGAAGTATCAGGTAGATAGATAGATAGATAGAGAGAGAGAGATAGATAGATAGATAGATAGATAGATAGATAGATAGATAGATAGATAGATAGATAGATAGATAGATAGATAGATAGATAGATAGATAGATAGATAGATAGATAGATAGATAGGCAGGTGCGTTTCTAGTTTTATAAATGAGACAAGACACTAGCTCAGCACCCACATACACATGAGGCGGGGAACACGCATGTATACAAACATGTACACATACTCACACTATTTATACACAACCACAGTTTTCAAACAAACAGATATAGTTGGATGGGGGGGTTGGGAGTTTTAAAATCCCATTCAAAACTACATAACATCTGACTACTGAGTTTAAAAAAAAATCACAAACCCAAAGGAGCAGCAACAATAAGTGTGGACATAACCTTATTATAAAAACAAACAAACAAACAAACAAACAAACAAACAAACATACGGTACATATAAGCTCAAACACCTGTAAAGACATTTACTGTAATAACACACTGTCATTGCCCGCAAGCTTACCACATATACTAAATAGAGTATAAATCTGCAATGTTTAGTAGTTACTTCCTTGCCCCTGGTCCCTCTCTCCTGCCATATTGTCTGAATACATTTTCACTTTAGTTCTGGCATTCTATTTATGAACCAGGAAGTTCAGGATGAACAGTGCGATGGCTCCTACCTACATAAGAAGGTGTTATAACTGTTGCAGCACATGTAATAATGGAAAGGTGAACAAATCAGAATTAAGATCAGACTTCTCCACTCCCAAGTGACAGAATACAAGTCTCATGGTCTTTGTTTTCTATTGATGACATCAAGGATTACTTATTTGCTCCCACTTGTAAATCACAGGCACTTTTGTTATCAGGTATATATTAGGGAACTGCAGTAAAATATAGTACCTCATATGTAAGGAAACCCATATGGTTTCTATGGACGTTTACAATCCTCTGAATTCCCAACGTTCCCGTATGTTTTGACTTGGAAGTATGGCGAGCGAGCCTATGTAGGTCATCGCTGACACAAGCCCTCAGAAAACATGTTCTGTGACTCAGCACTGAGCCGGCGTACTGTAGGAGGAACACAGCGCTTGACATTCCCTTTCACAACATGAACCACACAGCAACTGCTATTGACTATAATTTGTCGCTGTTTTTTTTTATGACAAGCTGAAAATATAATAATTATGGCGAATAACGCAGCAGAGCGTTTCAAAGATCCCATGAAGGCTAGAAAATAGAATATTACCTGATTTTACACATAACTCATGCAATAACCTATAAGATAACATGCATGAAATAATAGGTCTTCGAATGTGAGGACACGTACTATACAGATTTATGTCGTTTTCAATATTGAGACTGTATGTCAGCATCAGACAACCCCTTTAAGTGGCCTGTATTCTCATAACAGCCAAAGTTTCAACCCTACAACATGGGTCACATATACGTCAGATTTATTCTGTGGCATTTGTGTGGCATTTTAGGCATCAGTACACCATCTTTACATACATTGACATTTTTCAGAATTTGGCGCACAAAATCCGTGGGCACAAGGTCAAATTTTATACATATCCCCGATTAAATGCATGGAGGCCATACTAGTCCCTTTTTTATTGATGGGGTTTTAATATTTACATATTGAATATAACAAGCCAGTTGTTAAATAACAAGATGCGCACCTTTGATTATTTGTTATATAGAATTATAGATTGTAATTATAATAAAATATTAATTAAAGTAAAATGTAATAGATGACGCAACCAAACAAGCAAAAAAAGCCAATGATAATCTTCATCTTAAAGAAATGTGTAATACACTGTATAAAAGGAATTATCTACAATAGTCGACCATCATCTTGTAGACACCTGACGTTTACTTCATCCGGCAGAACGGGATTTTTTTTTTTATTCTGATACATACTCCAGGCTTGATCTACTTTTTAGTAAACATCATACTCTACACTCTTTACAGTCTTCTACAATAGATTCGATAACATTCTCGGATCACGCTTTGGCTACGATTGCTATCTCCCTCCAAACTCCCATTCCTTTTTAGTGGCAGTTGAACACCCCTCTATTCCAAGATGACACTGTGGAAGTGGATGTGCAACGCTCAATTTCAGATTTTTTCCTGTTTAGCAATATGGATGATGTGGATCCTGGTACGCTTTGGGAGGCACACAAATGCGTGATTAGAGCGACGTTTATTAAATAGGGAACCCGTTAAAAAGAACGCTATCTGGCTAGTAATACCTTACTTTCTCAGACTAAAAACCTGCAACTCTCCCACAAGCTTGATAGTGAGGACAGGATTGCATACTCAGAAAACGTGAGGAATTGAGTGCCCTCCTTATTTCCAAAGCAAAAGCCACCCTTTCCAAATGTAAGCGCCATTTTTATGAATATGGCAATAAATGTAGTAGATCTCTGGCCAGAGTTCTACGTGCCCAACAAGCGAGTACGTGTCTACTCCGCACGTGTCTGCTCCGACCTGGCCCAGGTCCCATCTTCCATTAGACATTACAGCTCCCGTCAGAGAATTTTATGCTGCTTTATATTCTACAAACTCTAACAATTATTCCGCACTTTCAACGGAATTTTGTTCCCGTGTTCAGAAGTATATTTTGGATTCTGGCTTTCCTACCCTTTCAAATGAAGTAACAACTGCTTTAGAGGCACCGATTACGGATCAAGAGCTGACATTGGCTATTAAAGGTTCACAAATGGGTAATGCATCGGGCCCTGATGGCTTGATTCTCTCCTACTATAAGAAATTCCTATATTCTCTTTACTTAATTCCTTTAATTCTTTAATTTCTACTACTACATTCCCTATCGATTAGCTTAGAGCCCACATTATGGTGATCCCTAAACCCGGTAAAGATCCCTCTCATTGTGCTATCGGACTATTTCACTCCTTAATGTACGTGTCAAGCTTTTTGCGAAAATTCTTTCTACCTGACTGTTAGGCTGGGTTCACACGACCTATGTTCAGACGTAATGGAGGCGTTTTACGCCTCGAATCACGTCTGAAAAAACATCTCCAATACGTCGGCAAACATCTGCCCATTACTTTCAATGGGCTTTACAATGTACTGTGCCGACGACCTGTCATTTTACGCGTCGCTGTCAAAAGACGGCTCGTAAAATTACAGCCTCGTCAAAAGAAGTGCAGGACACTTCTTGGGACGTTTTTGGAGCCGTTTTCTCATAGACTCCAATGAAAACAGCTCCAAAAATGGCCGAAAAAACGCAGCAAAACGCTGCGAAAAACGCTGCGAAAAACGCGAGTTGCTCAAAAAAAGTCTGAAAATCATGTGCTGTTTTCCCTTGAAAACAGCTCCGTATTTTGAGACGTTTTTGACTCTACGTGTGAACATACCCTTACCGTTGCTGAGGGATGTCATTCAACCAGATCAGGCAAGTTTTTAGGATGAAGGGAAGCGCGAGATAATACCACAATATTTATTCATCTAATCCACATGGCAAGAAATATGGACACGGCACTCATGCTTTTATCCACTGGCGCAGAGAAGGTCTTCGAGTTAATTGGGTATTTATGGAAGAGGCCTTGCGTCATTTAGGCCTTAAAGATTATATGCTCTTTTTTCTATCTGATGCAGATTGTCTCACGATTTGTGAGTTGTCCACTCTTGTCGATCCCAGACTTTTGGGGCCTTGGAGAATACTTCAACTTAGCCATTTCTGTACTTCCTTAACTCCAATTTCTTTATTTAGAGGCATAGAGGCCCTCTTTGAGGCCCTATGTATGGGCTCGGACTTTCTAAGACATACTCCATCTATGGTCTATGCCTTCCTTCAGAATCCTCCAGAACAATCCCCTCCTCCATACTTACTTCAATGGGAGTCGGACTTAGGTTTTTCTCTATCTTCCGTGCAACAGACTTGTATCCTCACGCTTGCCCACAAGACCTCTATTAGTTCTCGCTATCAAGAGGCGGGTTATAAACTGTTGATCCATTGGTATAGAGTTCCAACTTGTCTACATTCCATCTCTCCAAAAATATCACCTATGTGGTGTAGATGTAGTGGTGAGGAGGGTACCTTCTTGCATATTTTCTGGACCTGTCCTACGTTATCCTCCTTCTAGGAAGGTGTTAAACGGGTGAGTCGTGAGGTCACTGGCACGTCCATAACCTTAGATCCGACTCTGTTCCTTCTCCATCACTGCGTTGTTTCAATTGAAGCATATAAGCGCTTATTGCTTTGTTTCTTAGTAATGGCTACGCGTCAATGCATTCTGCTTTTGTGGAAGAAAAATATACCCCATTCACTTTTTCTCTGTATTTCCAAGATCAATGACTTAATGCTGATGGAAAACCTGACGTCTTCTGCGAATGATGTTAACAAACATCACAAAACATGGTACAATTGGATGGAATTTCAGCACTCGGATTCTTACAGAGACCTTCTCCGTGAAACTTGAATTGACTGACCTCCCTTTTTGATCCGTCTACTTTGAGGGTTTATACCCCTATGGCCTGAACATCTCCTACTACTTTTCTTGTCTCCCCCTTTTTGTTTTTTGTTTTTTCTTGGTTTCCCATTCTCCTGATGGAAAAATGTGTGGTGGCTTTCATAGCACTTGGGAATGGCTCCATATTTTTATCATCTGTTTTGGGGTTATGACTGCTATATATCTGTATAAGTTGTAACCTTTGTATATTTGTTCTCTTATACTTATTACTGTTTCTTCTAATTATCTAAAAAATGCAATAATAAAATAAAGAATTTAAAAAAAAAAAGGAATAGTGTAAACTTGGCTGTAACAATTTTTGGGACTGATCTGAGCTCTTTTGTGATCATTACCGATAATTGTTACGTGTATGGTACTAACAACTTTAAGTCTGAATTAATGGAAATCTGCTTTGTTGGTCAGAACATTGTACATGATTTCAATAATTTGTGGTAAGCACCATATCATAGTGTTTATTTAACTATCCTCTGAGAAAAAAACATATAGAACACTGCAAAGACACATTCATTTTTTGGGAAATATCTGTATTTGTACATCCGTTCCTTGACTAAAATTCCAAGTAGAAAAACATTGAAACCTTGGATCATGGAGGGCGGGGCAGGTTTAAGCTGACCATACACTTAAGATCATGTTAGTATATGACTTTTCAGCCAATCCCAAAATAAAACCAAAAAACATGCAAACAACAGGGCAATCGAGCATTCCATATCTAAAAAAATGACTGGGTTTCAATCATCCCCTGGTGGTTTACAGCTGAGAGGCAGGCATCCAAATTATTTTTGACAAGGCCAACACGACTATTTATCTTACTCTCTAGAGAATGGAGTTTCATGGTTTAGGGATCCTTTTCATCCCTCCCTCAATTTTAGGTTCTGGAAACATCTGGTTCAGCCTTTGAGAGGCATATTTTGCAGCTTCCCCATCGGGATTAAATTACAGCCACTGAAACATTAATGGCTGCCATATTGTACCGATAGATTCTATCTGCACTCTTTTATGCCCATTGACTGAATCTGACAAATGGAGCTGTTTAAAGCTGCAATATCACAAGGAAGAGCACATTTGAATTGGATTTAATGCACGCATTCAATTACATTAACCTCTACTGTACACATTTCTATAACACACTGCAGAGCTCTTTGTTGCCAAAATCTGCAAGACAAAATATTTCTTTTATTTTAGCACGCCTCAATTCTGTGATAGAAAAATATCTTTCTGTGCTGTAAAATGTGATATTGCTGCTTCATGCAGATTCTCTGCAGTGCAGGGCTATTGTCTATCAATCTGTTTGAAAGGATGAAAAATATCCAAGAGATGGTTTGTTACAAAATCTGCGTATGATTCTGCACAAGGCAAATATAAAGGGCATCTCTTTGGCATCCTATAATGTACCACCCCCACATTGAAAGTGCATATTAACACACTCCATATGACCAAAAAATAAATGTTAATACCTTTATGTATTCAGTACTACAAATATAGCAAAATGATACCGTAAAAATAAATAAATTACATTTTATTATCTTTACTACTGACTAGAAGAGCAGACATTACATACAAACAAATGTGTACATATCTGGGCAGATAACAGAAGTGTAATAAAAAGATAGTGGTGCGAAACTTTGACAGTACATTATTACCATAGTCAGAATATGCTGGCATGACCGAGGCCTCTGACCTAGACAAGGACAGGGCAAGGTCTCTTGTTTGCCAAGGCAGGGTTTTCAGAATGTGCTCCATCACCCTTGGTCCCTGAAGTTCAGCATAGTAGCTGCCGAGTGGAATATCATTAATTTAACTGCCCTCTGTCCCTCTCCTCCCTAATGAACTTATTTATAATATATATTTCCCATTTACCTCCACCCCATCCTCGCCACACATGAGCAGTTCTCAATGAAGGGCTCGCTGGCCACCCTATTATTTATTTGTAGCAGGGGGATTTCAGCTCCTGCAGCTCCACTTTCTATCTCCATTTTAATACAACCATGTAGGGACAGTGGGCACCATCGAACAGGGTACATGCACAAGGCAGTGCCTAAGCACAAGTTTACATGTATTTGTTTTATGGTATGTTTTTGTTGATTTTTACCACGGTGGTCAAATCTCAAATTTAGTGAAAACTTCTATTTCTGGGGCCCTGGAATGGGACAAGGCAGGGGTTTTCAGAATGATAGCTTTAGGATAATCAGTCCTTCAGTCTATAGCTATCAGTCCTGATTTTCTTAGTAACATGTATGTTTTGCTCTACTGAGCATGCATGTCATGTCTGTGTCTGTAATAGTCATGTTTGTATGTATGTATGTACATATGTATGATTGTGTCCTACAGCTTTATCAACCACAGCCTCCGATTGTAGCCTATGGCGCCCTAGGCAGGTGCCTACTCTGCCTACTTCTCCTGCCCTCCCATCTAGTGCCTGTTGCAGTTTAAAAAAAATGAAACTTACCCCATATAAGACTTATGAGGCCTGATGCGGTTTCCCTCTATGCACCATTTTTTTATGAAAAGGCTTTGTTTCTGTTGTAGACAAATAATAAAAACTGGCTTAAAATGTACCAAGTTGTAATGTATATTCTGCAATGTTGCAACCAACAAACAAACACATAAAGTAAAACGAATAATCGGCCAATTACCGACAATACTCATGTTGCACAGTTCTAAACCTTCCCAATTGTTAGCACCACATTTCATCCACTGTCACCACATTCATCACTGTGAATCATCTAAGAAAACATTGTGTTACTGTAAAACAACATTACGGGGCACGTCAAGTCTCTGTTAACAAAGATAAAATACAATTTCCTACTGTGTCTGTTCTGCAGGTATTTCTGGTACATATTGAAAACAGCTGTGAATGTTGTGCCTGATATGCCCTATGGAAACTGCAGGCAGCTCATAAACTGGCAACACAAAGGAATAAGTGAAAAGGTATCATGACACTATTTTGTGAAAACTGAAATATGTTATTTTTATTTTTTCAGTCATAAAACAATACAAAGCATCAGAACAAAAGTACTGGTCTGGTTTAAAGTGCATTAAAACGTAAACGTTTTTTGGGCTTTTTTTGTCAGGACTTTGGGCAAATAGCGGCAACTAAATACCACAAAATTATAATTTATAAATATATCCTAACATGGGTGGGTGTGGTTTTGGGGTCGTGACTTCACATGGAGTGTGAATTAACACTTAGGTCTGGGAGCCCCTGACAGACACAGAGTCACTAGCATTTTTCACATAAAGTTTTATGCCCATTGTATGTCCCAGCGGACTCGTGAAATGTGTCCATAGGGCTCCATTAGCCAGATAGAGGCCAAAAGTGTGTCCTTTTGGCCTCCGTCAGGCTAGTATATGTCATTATATCTTTCTTTTTTAAGTATGGAATAGCGTAGTTGATTATGCTATTCCAGACAATGGATCCACAAAAAAAAAATATGTTTTTTTAACATGGAAGCCTACGGGTTATGTATGTCACTGTGTGGCATACGTCACATTCAACCGTTTAGCGTATACACATGGGCTTTTCATGACGTATATGTTAAACAGATACCCTAATAGTTGTCGGGTGATGGATATCCGTGACTGATGTCTAACAGTGGCATTCATCACCCATATGCCATCCGTTTAATGTATGCATCATGAAAAAAGTCATAGTGACGTATAAGTTTAGCGTATGCCATAGTAGTCTATGGGTGATGGGTGCCACTAATAGGCATAGTCTATGTTTAATGTATATATTAGGAGTTCTTACCAGTGTATACACTAAACTTAGGCTAAGAGCAGATTCAGACGAACGTTGCGTTTTTGCGCGCGCAAAAAACGCGCCGTTTTGCGCGCGCAAAAAACACTTGACAGCTGCGTGTGTCATCCGTGTATGATGCGCGGCTGCGTGATTTTCGCGCAGCCGCCATCATAGAGATGAGTCTAGTCGACGCCCGTCACTGTCCAAGGTGCTGAAAGAGCTAACTGATCGGCAGTAACTCTTTCAGCACCCTCGACAGTGAATGCCGAACACAATATCGAGAAACCTGTTAAAAAAAAAGAAAAAGTTCGTACTTACCGAGAACTTCCCTCCCGGCCGTTGCCTTGGTGACGCGTCCTTGGTGACGCGCCTCTCTTGACATCGGGCCCCACCTCCCTGGATGATGCGGCAGTATATGTGACCGCTGCAGCCTGTGCTTGGCCTGTGATTGGCTGGAGCTGTCACTTGGACTGAATTGTCATCCCGGGAGGTCAGACTGGAGGAAGAAGCCGGGAGTTATCGGTAAGTCAGAACTTCGTTTTTTTTTTACAGGTTCATGTATATTGGGATCGGAAGTCACTGTCCATGGTGCTGAAACAGTTTAACTCTTTCAGCACCCTGGACAGTGACTATCTCCTGACGTCGCGTATCGGAAATTTTTTTGCCGGGTTCGGCCAAAACGAGTTCGGCCGAACCCGGTGAAGTTCGGTTCGGTTGTCCGGGTTCACTCATCTCAAAGACACTCCATTTGGATGTTTGGAAACAGAAAAGCACGTGGTGCTTTTCTGTTTACATTCATCCTTTTGACAGCTGGTGCGCTGTTTCAGTCGGTTCGCACGGAAGTGCTTCCGTGCGACCTGCGTGGTTTTCACGCACCCATTGACTTCAACGCGGACTTCATACGCGGAGATATTGAGCATGTCGCGCTTTTTGCGCAGCTGACAAACGCTGCGCAAAAAGCACGGGCTGTCTGTACTGCCCCATAGACTTGTATTGGTCTGTGCGTGGCGCGTGAAAACCACGCGGCCCGCACTCACCCAATACACGCTCGTGTGAATCCCCCCTAAAAAGTATGCTATGAACATAACTCAAGCAATATCCTCCTCCTCTGACCTCTGCTTTAGATTATCTGGGCTGCGCAGGCAGTGTACACATGTCCGACTTCTGAATGTGAGTATCTCTGGCTCTACTATGTTTCCTGCAACAATCTACCACTGCTGCCAATCCCACACTTGACCTAGTCCTGACATTGCTAATGTTTCTAGGGCTGAGTGAGCTGGCGAACCAAATCGGAAATAATCTAACTTAAACATAATCTTATTATGCCAAATTACTGGCGCTCTCTAGTGCTGGTAACATTTTTTTTTTTACTGAGGCCGGCTTCCAAGTTTTAAAGGGGTTGTCCAGTTTCACAAATTAATGTTATTTTTTTTATAAGTAAAAGTTATACAATTTTCCAATATACTTGCTATATGAATTCCTCACAGTTTTCAAGATCTCTGCTTGTTGTTATTCAGTAGGGAGATTCATTGTTTACTTCCAGTGGATAAATTGTCCATGGTCATGTGATGGACACACAGGTGAACGGCTCGTTACAGTATATGTATCAGAGTTGTGTCTTCTAACTGCCAATCTTGGGGTTCTGGGCTGGAGACATTGGACTGCCCTGCTCGATTGGGTCACTGGCTGAAGAAGGGAATAATCCAGTGGCTTTCTTATGTTGTGAAACTAAGGCAAAATAGTGAAAACTGTGGTAAAAATGTACTTTTATATGCCAGTCTTAAATGGAAGCCTGCTGGACTAAGATGTGCGAAATCTATTAAATTATAAAAAATCTGTAAGCCTCTACACATTTTTTTTTAGAAAGGTGGCAAGAGCGACGTAAAATAGAAAAAAATCACACATTTTTGTTTAAAATGTGCAACAAAATTACTATTGCAATACAATATGTTGGAGTTTCTATAAAGTAATAAGCAGCATGTATGTGCGCTTCCCAGATGTTCCCTATTATTGCATACACTATTGAAAACTCAGTAAACACATAAAACAGTTCTGAATTACTACTACATTTATTTAAGGGATATAATAATTCAACAACTAGGTAACCTATGTGAAAAAAATCAAACATTACCAATTAAAGTTTCGATAGGAGCATTATGCCATAATCAAACAGTTTTAAACTATATCAGTCTACAAAGGGTTACAAAGTGATTCTAAATATCATTGACTAACATAGATATAATATCCCTGAAAAAAACAAACGGTCTTTATTTCACCCTCAGTCTGCCTCTTACTAGAATATTTTCACAGTCCCACAATTCCAGCAGATGTGCGGGGTTGTTCCGTTTACATGAAAAATCTGCAAGAAAATGAAGAAACCTTAAGTTGAGATCTGTGAAGTCCATATGAGGTCATGTACCATCTGCTCCGTATTTTGAAAGAAGGTTCTTTTATGAAAACATATACATATACAGAAACCATCTGAGTGGCCTAAAATATTCTACTCCAGGGGCTTATATAGAAATAGGAACATTGTCTGGTAACCTCTTTATAACGTAAGGCCCTATTACATGGGCCAATGATCGGGCAAACGAGTGTTTATATGAACGTTCACTCCCGATCATTGCCCTGTGTAATCAGGGCAACGATCAGCCGATAAACGAGCTAACGCTCATTCTTTTATACAGAATTATCGGCAGCACATCACCCTGTGTAATCATAGACATGATAGAAATGCATGGGGACGAGCGATCGGAGTAACGAGCGATCGGAGTAACGAGCGCTCGTCTCCATACATAACCAATCATTGCTCCGTGTGGAAGGAGCAAACGAGTGGCAATCAACAAACTGTATCGTTGATCGGCGCTCGTCTACACACTTCACATCGGGCCGTGTAATAGGACCATTAGATCTAAACCTTCCCAGTGATAGCTGGAACAACATTTTATCCTTTTCTAAGAATCATTTAATTATTTTTTTTTATATCATTCTTTCTTCTGTTAATTAAACTAGGCTTATCTTCTTGAAAGTGCTTTACAACAGAATAAACTAGAGTTCTCCACTGTAACATGAGGATCCACATCAGTTTCCACATATACACACATACTGGGATGGACTGGCCCACCAGAGAACAAGAGGATCCTCCGGTGGGCCCGGGCTCTGACACAATAATGGGCTTTAAAAGGTCCAGCAGAAGACAACCCCATTTGGAGGTGTCTTTGGAGCAATCTCTTGCCACTAGAGTTTATTTCTCATGAGTTGATTCACAAATTGCCTATTAGACCTTGTTGATAATATGTCCTGTGTGTACAATGATAACAACAAGGACTATGATGAAATAAAAAGTAGACATGTTGTATATAGATGGAAGGTGGGCCCTCAAAATCATATCCTCTAGTAGGCTCAAGGAACCCCATTCCGATGCTGCACACATACCTATCACTTTGTAATCTAGTTAGGATGTCAACATAATATGGGTGTTGATTGGGATTCAGGCAATGTCCCTCTGCAGAGGATGTAGTCACAGAGCACAAGCAGGAAGTGTTGTCAAGGGGACACTGGAGAAGAGAAGTTTCAGGCATCAGGTCAGTACCTTCAGCACTTATAAGGTGGTCAAAGAGTAAGCAATTAACCCCTTAATACCGAAGGTATTTTAAACATTAATGACCAAGCAGTTTTTTACGTTTTTCCATAGCCGCATTCAAAGAGCTATACATTTTTTATTTTTCCATCAACATAGCTATATAAGAACTTGTTTTTTGCGGGACAAGTTGTAATTTTTAATAGCATCATTTTGGGGTACTTATAATTTATTGATTAACTTTTATAAAAATTTTTGCTACTTTTACACAGTAAAAACACTTTTTTTTCAAAATTATTTGTTTTTGTGTTGCCAAATTTTAAGAGCCATAACTTTTTTATTTTTCTATAACTTTGGAGTACATGTGACTTTGTGATCACTTTTTATCAAATTTTTTTTGAAGGCAAGAACAGAAAACAGCAATTCTGGCATTGTTCTTTATTTTATTATTTACGGTGTTCTTCGTGCGGATTAAATAATGTAACAGTTTTATAGTTGGGGTCATTATGGACAAGGCAATACCAAATATGCGTAACTTTTTAACTTTTTTTTTCATAATAAAGAATTTTCTAAGGGGAATTAGTGGATTTCTTATTTTTTTACTTGTGATTTTTATTTATTTATTGTAAACTTTATTAAACTTTTTTTTCAATCCCACTAGGGGACTTTACTATGTGATCATTTGATTGCTTTTTATAATACACTTCAATACTTTTCTGTATTGCAGTGTATTATGCCTGTCAGTGTAAAACTGACAGGAATCTGTTAGGCCATGCCTCTTGCATGGCCTAACAGGCATTTACTAAAGGCAGACCTGGGGGCCTTTTTTAGGCCGCCGGCTGCCTTAAAAACCATCAGCACCCCACGATTGCATGACGGGTGTGCCAGTAGGGTGAGAGAGGGAGCCCCCTATCTCTAGAACCACTCAGCTATTGACCGTCGCATCTGAGGGGTTTAACATGATCACATGACCACTGCTATTGGCCTCCGATCATAGCCGTTCACGAGCAGATCCCCCGATTCAGGTGCTAGATCTTCTGAAGTGCTGCCGGAAAAACTACCCTCAACAACCGCCGTGAAAACACTATACAGCAGTTGTTAAAGGTGCCTTTTATAACACATTCCTGACAAATCTCCTATAAGAAGCCAGCATGCAACAAATATTATCCAAATTCTCTCATTGCAACTTTTTTCATGGATATTCTGTCTTACACAGAGCGTTTTCATTTGTGTTGTCATGCAGAATATCCATAGCAACAAGTTTATAAGTGCCATAGAAGTAATCCTAGGTTTATTCCCATTGACATTTCTAGTTTTGAATGGCATATAATGATGTCAAGGTTGCAGGCCTCACTGCCCTGCTAATAGTATTAAGGAAAGTTTACCTGTAGCATAAATACTGTAGATTTTCGACAACAAATTGTGTTGCGGAAAATCCGCAGCATAATATAGTAGCAGCGGAGTGGATGAGCTTTGAACAAATCTCATCCACACGCTGCGTAAATGATAAGCGGAAAAAACGCTCAGAAATTGACCTGCTTTTTAATCCGCAGCATGTCAATTGTATTTGTATTCGCTGCTTTTTTGTTGCTTTTTTCCCCATTGAATTCAATGGGGGGGGGGGGGCAAAACCAGCAACAAAAAACAGATGTTGCGATTTTTGACAGGGAAAAGCTGCGATTCCGCCACAAAATCGCAACTCAGGAAAAAAAATATCTTATTCTTACCCAGAATTCAGAGCATCTTTGTCCAGGCCGGCCTCCAGCCTGCAGTGGTCATATGGGATGAAACATCATATCAGGGATGCAGAACGTTAGGATGTCGGAGGGGTACGTCGCCAAGGTAAGTATAGCCGTTTGTTTTTCATTGCAGGATTTCCACAGTGGACATTCTGGGCAAAAACTGCACCACAATGTGGTGCGGTTTTTCACTGGAATTCCCCAGGGGACAACAGGGCGGATACGTTAACGCAGCATATCCGCTCTGTGTGAACTTACCCTTCCAGAACTTCTATACTGTACTATGTTTTGAGCTGTTTTGGACCTACAGGGCATTTCACCTTTTAACAGAGTATCAATCCTGGGCTATGGACTATAATGGACTAATTTCATGATGCAAATAGTAGTTTTCATTTTGCATCAGAGGCTACTAAGGGGACCCAGCCTAAATGATTATTAACATAAAAACAACAATAACAATTTATTGCAATGACAGAAAACACTGGTTAATCTTGTGGTTATATCCAGACAGTCAGTAACATGACGTGACACTGCTGAGTCAGGGATTCATTTACAACTGTGGTGGTGGACATCTATAAATCTATGACATGATGAATAATAAGAGATTAAATATAAAGTTAACAGCTGATGTAATCTGAGACGTTGTTATTAGATCAGATAAGTTATTACTTCTGACTTAACAAAAGATTTTCTTCTAATGGGAAAAACACGAGTGAAGGTAATAGTTGCAATATGTATTTACAGTGTATCTACTTTCTCCAGTAAATAAATCAATGTGGCCATTGTATCACATAGGAACAACAAACAATAAAGGCATGATGAATTCATTTTCTTTCACTGATTGGAAAGTTATGTGTTGGAAATACAACTTCATTTACCAGAGTTCACTGGCAAAGAAACATGTACTCTACTGGTTTTGATTATCAAACTCCGATCAGCATTGAAAGTTTTGTGGATCCAAAAGTTTTTCAGAAGTCCTACACCCCTAGGACCCAAATGATCCAAACAAAAGTGATAAACAGCCTTTCTAATGTTGGAAGAAGAAGAAGAAATCAGGACCTTACTAGATTTGTTTAGTTGGCCATACTTGCCAAGAAGTTTTTTTTACCTGTAATTGATGAGACATCTTCCCACCACAAATTCCTAAGAGTCCTCTTACATGGCCCGATGTGGGCCGTGTAAACTAGGGGCCACCAAGGAGACAGCTCGTTGATCGGTGATTGTTTGCTCCTTTTACAAGGAGATATGTATGGGACCGAGCGCCCGTTACTACGATTGCTTGTCTCTATACATTTCTATCATATCGGGGAGACATGCTGCTGACAACAATAATATTTTTGGCTGCATAAAAGATACAATCAGCTGATGAAGAAGCGTTTTCTCGTTTATCCCATTACACAGGGCAATGATCTGTGAAAACTTGTTTGCCCGATAAGGGGTCCATGTAAAAGGACCTTTGGGCCTTCTTCACACGGCGCTCAAAAAAAACAACGTGTAAATGCGTTTGATGCATTTTTGCCGCATGTTTTATGCGTTTTTTGGGTGAGTAATTAGGGCTCCCATTTAGTATGGGAATTAGGCGTTTTACTCTCCAGGAATTGACCTGATACTTCTTTTTTAAAAATGCGCACTTAAAAACAATGCTTCGTATGCACTGCAATGCATTTTCCCATTAATAAATGAACGTTTATCTTTCCCCATAAGCTTTGTGTAAGGCCTAGTTCCCACAGAGTTTTTGCAGGCAGAAAAAAATATCTGTTTTGAGGCAGATTTTTGACTTGTCAGTGTTTGTTTCCACATTTTTTGTCCGCATTTTTTCTTAAGCCATTCAAGATAATGCAAAAACCGCAAACAAAAAACGCCTCAAAAATTGCTCAAAACAAGCAGTGTGGGTTTTTTCTGCCTCCCATTGATTTCAATGGGAGGTCAGAGGCGGGAACAACAAAAAGAGAAAGCGTGCCGCTTTTTTGTTCCGTGAGCAGTCAGAAGCCACCTGAGAAAAATTATACCTTTGGGAAGTTTTTTGGCGCTGATTCCGATGCGGTTTGTGAACTGACCCTTAGATTCTGCTGAGTGATTTCAATTCTTCTACTAAAAAGTCTATACAATCAGATTATAAACAGTTTTGATGGCATATGCGAGCATTAATTGGAATAACGTTTACAGTTTTATAGCATTTTTAGAGACATTGAGCAGACACTGAAGTTCTAGATATCTCTGTACAAGCGTATAATGCCTTCCAATATCTAATGTACAAGGCCTCTTTCGTTTTAACTTGAGTAAGGCTCTGTTCACGTCTGCGTTGGGGTCCCGTTCTGACGTTCCGTCGCAGCTTTCCATCAGAACGGGACCCTGAATAGACGCAAACTGACATAAACGGAAACCAGAGGTTTCCATTTGCATCACCATTGATTTGAATGGTGACGGATCCGATGCCCATGGTTTCCGTTTGCCCCTGTTGTGCACCGTACCCATTGTTTTTCTGGAAGCAATAGCTTAGTCGACTACGCTATTGCTTCTGGCAAAACGACGGGTCCGGTGCACAACAGACACAAACGGAAACCATGGGCACCGGATCCGTCACCATTGAAATCAATGGTGATAGAAACGGAAACCTCTGGTTTCCGTTCGTGTCAGTTTGTGTCTGTTCAGGGTCCCGTTCTGATGGAAAGTTCAGACGGAACGTCAGAACGGGACCCCAACGCAGACGAAAACGTTGTCACGTTGCTGAAGGAAACTAAATTTCTGAAGATCTAAATTTCTGAATTTGCAATATTAAGGCTGGGTTCACACAACCTATTTTCAGGCGTAAACGAGGCGTATTATGACTCGATTTACGCCTGAAAATAGGGCTACAATACGTCGGCAAACATCTGCCCGTTCATTTGAATGGGTTTGCCGACGTACTGTGCAGACAACCAGTAATTTACGCGTCGTCGTTTGACAGCTGTCAAACGACGACGCGTAAATTGACTGCCTCGGCAAAGAAGGACACTTCTTTGCCACGTAATTTGAGCCGTTCTTCATTGAACTCAATGAAGAGCAGCTCAAGATTTACGAGCGTCACAGACGCCTCGTATATTACGAGGATGAGCTTTTTAAATTTAAATTTTTTATTAACTTTTCAGAATTACAGGAAAAGAAAAACAAGAACGATATCAGTCTATAATAATATCAGGTCCACACAAGAAACTTCAAACATATAGACTTTGTGGTTTCTTATATTAGAATATTATAACAATATTATTAATATCATGGATTCAGATTATATATCACATTGAAACTCAACATATTATCAGCATTACATTGACATATTCATATGGTTACATCAACACCACAAATATTACCTGCCGGGTGAATATGTTAGACTATGAGGAATATGTTGTCATATTAGTGGCATGAGTCTAGCAACCTAAATTAAAAACCTAAAACATATGTCTTGGAATTACGAATGTCAAACTACAGGTGGAAGAAGGGAAATCAGCTGAATGCCCTGTGAGGAGGAGGAGAGATATTTGGTCCATGGTTCCCATAGATTGAGGATGTGAGGAAGCCTATGGGATCTCAAAGCATACATGCGTTCCATACTAAAGGAGACATTTACCTGATTAATCAATTCAGGAATGGAGTATTGAGTAGGTAGTTTCCAGTACTTAGCCAGAAGCAAACGTGCTGCTATTATGATGTGACTGGACACCATTTGGAAAGGGTGTGGGATATTGTGTATATTGAGAAAACATAAAGCCAGGGCTGGATCCGGCTTAACAATACAAGACGATATTTGGGAGATTATATCAAATATCTGCCTCCAAAATGAGTAGACTTCCGGACATTGCCACCACATGTGAAAGTATGATCCTTTACATCCACATCCCTTCCAACACAACTCCGGAGAAGACTTGTCCGTTTTCGCGAAGTTAGATGGAGTTAGATACCAGCGTAGTAGCAGTTTTTGAGAAGCTTCCCAATGCTTAACCCCCCTTGAGATTTTTTTGGTCCAGGAAAAGGCTTTACGCCATTCTATCAGAGAGAAGGAGGATTGAAAATCCTCCTCCCATTTATCACAGTAAGTGGGTCTATTGGGAAGGAGGTGTTCACACAAATCCCCATTACGAGGAGGAGCTTTTACGGCTGAAACGAGGCAGCTGTTTTCTCCTGAAAACAGTCTGTCATTTCAGACGTAAAAGCCTCTCATCGTGTGCACATACCCTAAATGTAGAAAATGTAGAATCTACATCTTGTGGTTTTCATTTCTTAGAACTGTTCTCTATTAAAGGAAGGAGAAGGCAGCATTCCATTATCCACTAATAATAAGCGGACAGTGACCAAAGATGATCTGTAGAGAGAGCATTGCTGTACGGGTAACCTGTTGTTCATTCTAAGCCTTTAGTAAGAATTAATTGAATTTGCTGCAGTTTCCTTTGTGCTGCTGAAACGAGAAAACTCCATTTGTGGTTAATTAAGAAACAAGAAATTGTTTTATTACACTAATTAATTCAGCATTGAGGTCCAAGATGTGCAGATGTATCTGTTGTGCTTCTGTCTGTGTGGTCACATTCCTTGTATCACTATTATAAACATGAGGTTTTCAAGAATGTTAGGTAGAGATCTACTTCTTAATGCCAATGTACGTTGTGCTTTTTTATATTATTCTTATATAGATATTATCTTATACACTGATGCACCGTCAATAGAATATTATAATATTATAATGAATGGTAACATGCTAATTTCACATTTCATTACATTTGTTTATTGAGGATTGAGCAAAATTTACGTACATGAAATGTAATTTTGTAATCATATAACTGGCAAATCAAAGTGACAAAGGGGCAGATTTACTAATACTAACTAAGCGACAGCGTAAACTGACAAGGCAGTCAGAAAATGCACACAATTTATCAAAGCGCTGCAAGCTGTTATGATAAATGTATGATAAATTTGACTTATCTTGCTAGATAAGCTAGACACATTTCTTTTCCTAATACCACATCTTGGATGGCTTAGTTTAAGCCAATTTTTTGTGCCGCATTTTGAGCCACACCCTTTTCTATAAGTAACACTCCCTTATCGAGAAATTTTTAAAAAAGTGTCTAAAACAGTTAATAAATGTGGTGCACAGCATATACGCCAGAATTCTGGCTCAAATTTGAGCCCAAATCCTGGTGCATTTAAAATAGTAAATCTGCCCCAGTGATCCTGGCTGGAGCTAGAGGCTATGTAAACCTTTGAAGGCTTTTTTTTTTTTTTTTATAACAAAACGTATTATATTATTTTATACAACTTTGTAATTGTTCTTTACTAAAAAAAAGTTTTACTTTTTGAGCTACAGCTTCTATGTACCCTGGATACATAGAAGCTGTATCTTGCGCTCCAACCCAAATCTGTCGGGTCAGCAAGACTGACGGCTTCGGTGACAGCGGGTCCTGTGTGTCTGTAAACGAGCGTTCATAGATCATACATGTAGCGCAGTTAAAACATAAAGATGCAGTTGTTTACGACTGTCAAAAACAAACCTAATGGAGGAGAAGCTGGCTGTATGCATATATTTCTCTTTCCCGCACACCATACCTATAGTTTCCAGCATTAAATCTCTGGTTCTTGTTTCTAGCCTGCCATTTCCAAATCTGACAATATACGAATGCTATACGTTCCTGCTGTTTCCATTCAACTGGCCACGGTAATCGATTGCTTATGAAAGCTCAATTCTCTTTGCACCGTTTTTTATTCAATAGTCAAATATAGATAGTAAAAAATAAATATTCAGCAAATTAATTTCTTTAAATCTTTTCACTGGACAGTTACCATGTTCCCTTATTTGTGGATTTAGAAATACATTTAGAAACTTTAAATAGCCTGAAAGTTTCAACTGGTGATTTGATGAATTAACCGGTTTGTATGAGTGAGCGCTATTATCGTAACATCCATCTATCCATAAGATTAATGCACATCAATGAACAGATACAGATTTAAAAACATATAGTTGGTGTTTTATTCAGTTTAATTAATATTAACAGGCATATGGAAAGGTAGATAAAATGATTTGTTAAAGGATAAAAGTCTTGAAATACCATTATATTTGAACTGTTTCCCCTGAGGGTGACTTTGTTCCGCTCAACCTGGAAATCCCAGGCAGCTATTGTGAGCCAGCTGTTTTACTAGAAGCCACCACACACAGACATTACTACTTAATTCAGCTTACACTTTTCACATCTCAATATTTAGTTGAATATTTTATTCTTTGTATTTATTTATTTATTCTGTCTATTTATTTGAATAGAAGGGTTTATTTCCGTTAAAATGGTATCTTGAAGATAAGCTGATCACAGGGTTTCCTGCTGCTTGAACTCCCAGCGATCAGCTGTAATCGGTGGTAGAAGTATTCAGATCTCCTGCACTGCCACCACAGAAAAAAAGAAGTATTGCACAGCGTCCATGAAATCAATGGTCTGTCCTCTGACATCTTCTGTCCTCCAGAGCAAGAAACTTTCTTTGTAGAACTCTTTAATATGGTATTTGAAAATTTGTTTTCTGAATCAGGCACCCCCTTTAAACACATTTTCTATTTCCTATAAAAAAGAAACAGGAAATATTTTATATGATTAATGGTATCTTTGTGTAGGAAAGTCTAGACAGTATCTTGCCTCCTTATTCTGGATACACAGCCTGGCACGATTGAATCTTACTGGTAAAACAGGAATAGCTTTTTAGGCAAGAAATTTTGGATCTTTTTTTTTTCTCTAGCAGGAAAGGGACCAGTTAGTTGTGAGATTGCGGGTATTTATTTGAGTTTTCCTAACTTTGGTTGTGTTACTGCAGGGCCATATAACTTATTAGCTAGTACCCAATTCCATTACGACAATGCTCAGTGGAGAATGTTGTACAGTAAATTTCCTTTAGGGCTTATTCACATGAACGTGAATCTCGTCCGTGTGATGGCCGTTAAAACAATGGCCATCACACGGACCCATGCATTTCAATGGGGCCGTTCACACGACCGTGTGAACGCTCCATTGAAAAATAGGACATGTCCTATTTTACTGCGTGTCACGTATTCCTCCATAGACTGTAGTCTGTGGGGAATCCGTGACAACGCGTCCCGCACGGGTCCACCTCGGACGTGGAAATTGGCAGTTTTTCACATCCGAGGTGGGCTACGTTCGTGTGAATGTAGCCTTAATCTGAAGACTGGCAAATGATGTTCTAGAAATGCAGACTGACATCAATGTATATAGTCGCTCCCAGTAATCATTCTAAAATTGCCCCTTGGTTCATTATGGTAAGGGTTCAGAGATAGAAAACTGAAGCAAAGTTCTCTGTCTTTAATATCAGTCTGATAACTCAGAAACGTGATTATCCAGTAACTTCCTGATTCTGCAGATGCCAGATTACTGGACTTTTACTTCCACAAGCTAATGTAGATTAAAGACATAATGTTATCTCTAAATTTATCAACCCAGGGAGGAAGTTTGATTAACAAACCACATTACACGCAGTAAAGCTTTTCCGAGTGAGATTGTTTTTTTAACATTATAATTCCTAAATCCATGAGTTCATAGTATAAAGAGATGACAAGTCCAGGGTTCTGCCACTTAAGGTAATTTAAAATCATTATTTGTTTGGAGAATAGAAGGGATTATATCAAAGCCCAAAGCAGACATCAGGAAGCCATCAACTGGCCTAGGGCCATTCACAATTTCAGGGGCTGCCCACTTTATGTCTCAATATGTAAGACTGGATATTTAATTTCCAGGAGGTCAGTTGGATCATCTACGTAAATCACTGCCTCCCATGTCTTTCATGTGGTTGTCTTGTACAACACAAAATTAAAAGTTCTGTATCTAACAGGAAAGTAAAGGGATAATAATATAAAAAAAAGTTGTTTTTCTTTTATTTTCGAGTCTAAAAAGTTGACGTGATATGCTAACTATGCATGGAAGCATGTTTTCATACTTTACAATAATTTTTTATTGCATATGGGCAGAATAATCTAGTGGACAGTTCTGAATTTTAGGTTATTTTACAGATCTGTGTAGTGTGAATCTGTAATATGATGCCTTAATCCTGTCATGGACCCACATTGTATCTCTGTGTGCCTCTGACTTTATACACAAGTACACAAAGGTTTCTTCTCACAAATTCATACAGAATCTCTAAAAGAAAAGTCGTTGCATCCACCATAAGGTGCTATATTATGGATCTATTCTCCCTAGAAGCATTTCTATTAGGGGAGAATACTAAGTTTCACAGAGGCACCATTCGGTGACACATGAAGGACTCACGGGACCACAATACACTGTGTGCCACCATACAGGGTCCGTGCGCATGAAAATGTTGTGTCCATGGGTGTTCAAATTCATGGTACCAATACATTCTGAGACACTTGCAGCCCTTATGAGAACATTTCTTGAAAATAATATCGTAGATTAGTATCTGCAAAAGTATCTCTTTGATCCGGCCCGTCATTCGTGCATATCTAATTGTTTCATGTAAATTATGATAGTTGTAACGTTGTAAATGTCAATCTTACGTTTGTAATAATTCTGGAAGGAGTCATCAGTGACATGTCAATAGACCTTAAAGGGAATATGTTGCCAGAAAAAACATGTTTTTTTTTTTTTTAATTAAACATTTAGTGTGTAGGTGATTAAACATTGTTCACATTTTTTTTATTTTTTTCACGAGTCAGGAAATATTATAAATTAGATTCTAATTTATAATATTTCCCATTGCTGGTCACTAGATGGAGCTATTCCCAAAATTGCAGCATTGCAAAATTGGGTAAAAAGCCCTCGCTCTAGTGAGCTCTCAGCATCCCCCCCCTCCTTTATCCTGGCTAGTGCCGGGATAAACGAGGGGTTTGAACGGTCTAACCTCCTACACTGTGTGTCGCCATTTTTTGAGCTAACACACAGTGTAGTAGGTTTACATACAGTAGTAAACGTACACAAACACGAACATACATTGAAATCTCTTACCTGCTCCTGCCGCCGCGGCTCCCTCCGGCCCGTCCGCTCCGTCTGCTGCCACTGGTCCAAGTGCACAAGTCCGGAAGCCGCGACCGGAAGTAGTAATCTTACTGTCCGGCCGCGACTTCCGGTCCACAGGAAAATGGCGCCAGACGGCGCCAATTTCAAATTGGACTGTGTGGGAGCGGCGCATGCGCAGTTCCCACACAGATGGCGTACACAGAAGTGGATGGGACGGGACCTGTTCGCAGTCCCTATGGGACTGTGGCTGCCGTATTCCATGTCTGTATGTGTCGTTAATCGACACATACAGAAATGGAACAAAAAATGGCAGCCCCCATAGGGAAGAAAAAGTGTAAAAATAAGAAAAAGTAAAACACAAACACACAAATAAATATAAACGTTTTTAATAAAGCACTAACATCTTTAACATATTAAAAAAAAAATTGTGATGACACTGTTCCTTTAAAGAGGCTCTGTCACCAGATTTTGCAACCCCTATCTGCTATTGCAGCAGATCGGCGCTGCAATGTAGATAAGAGTAACGTTTTTATTTTTAAAAAACGAGCATTTTTGGCCAAGTTATGACCATTTTTGTATTTATGCAAATGAGGCTTGCTAAAGTCTAACTGGGCGTGTTTAAAGTAAAAGTCCAACTGGGCGTGTATTGTGTTCGTTACATCTGGGTGTGTTTACTTCTTTTACTAGCTGGGCCTTCTGACGAGAAGTATCATCCACTTCTCTTCACAACGCCCAGCTTCTGGCAGATCACGCTGTGACGTCACTTCCCCAGGTCCTGCATCGTGTCAGACGAGCGAGGACACATCGGCACCAGAGGCTACAGTTGATTCTGCAGCAGCATCGGCGTTTGCAGGTAAGTCGATGTAGCTACTTACCTGCAAACGCTGATGCTGCTGCAGAATCAACTGTAGCCTCTGGTGCCGATGTGGCCGACACGATGCAGGACCTGGGGCAGGAAGTGAGTGACGTCACAGCGTGTTCTCTCGAGAACACGCTGTGTGTCTGTGCACTGCCAGAAGCTGGGTGTTAACGAACAGAAGTGGATGATGCTGATTCGTCAGCATCATACACTCCCATTCCTAACGCCCAGCTAGTAAAAGAAGTAAAAACGCCCATAATACACATAATACACATAATACACGCCCAGTTGTACTTTTGCAAGCCTCATTTGCATAAATACAAAAATGGTCATAACTTGGCCAAAAATGCTAGTTTTTTAAAAATAAAAACGTTACTGTAATCTACATTGCAGCGCCGATCTGCTGCAATAGCAGATAGGGGTTGCAAAATCTGGTGACAGAGCCTCTTTAATTCCTTCATGAACATATATGACTAATCCTGCTTGAAATGCCATATGCTGCCAGTGTTGATTCTTGTGTACCACCTCAATATTTTATCACAATATAATGCTGTCTGTATGTGCTTTATTTGTAATCATATAGAAAATGCAGCTGTTTATTTTGCATTTCTTGCACACAAGCAGATGGCAGTTTACCATGAAAATATCTTATTTATCAGTGTATAAAGTTCTTAATTACTGTATAGAAATGAAGGACCTGTGGGCTATTCTGATAATTGGATTGTACTTGTTTATAATCCGTTTTAGCCAATTTGTATCCCCGAGATTCATGCATTTAATGGGCGTAGACTGCAACTCCCCAAAGCAGCTTGAGATAAAAGAAGAATGCTAATACTAAATGAGTTCCTTATCACTCATTATAGCAATTAGACTCTGTAGTATTCTCATTTTGGGAGGGAATATACAATGTCCAATGATTTCAGATGCTGCCACTTACAACTCAGAACTGTAAACAAGGGTGTACTTACTATAGAGGCAGCCCCTGCGGCTGCTATGGGCCTCTTATAAAAGAGGTGCTCCAGCCCTGGTTGGTTCCATCCCCTTTGCTATTGGGTGACAAGAACCTGTGTTGGACCTCACTCATGAAGGAAACTGCTCTGTCAGCAAATAAGGGTCTGTGGAATCGGCCCAAGGGTCATGGAGTAGGAAAACATACACCAGGTCCTTCTGTCCTTGGTGACAAAACCCAGCAATGGGGGGCTCTTTATAACGTGGGGCTTTGCTGTGGGGCTCTCTCTCTTCTATGTACACCACCGCCAGTATAAAACAATTAAGAAAAGTGAGGGCCAGATTTGCCCATCAGGGACATTTATGGCATATCCACAGGATTTAAACCATGCCACCCATAATAGTGTTCATCTACTAAATAACAGAAATAACATATGATATCATCAGCAGACATTTTCCAGGGGCAGAGAGGATCCGGCTGTGCCTACTTAACCAAATAGCAGCAAAGAATGTCCCAGCCAGTAACTAACAACAAATATCTGCCACAGCGTAATCAACAGCAGGCACTACCCCCATAAGTACCAGCAGCACATAACATAAGTAGGAAGTCTAAATAAATTTCTTATTGGTAGCCTATATCACCCAAAAATGCAAACTGTCAATTCCTGTCTACAGCCATACAAAGCATGGAGGATAACCAGCTCAGAGCAGAACTTATGCATTTATTATATAAAATGCCCTTTATTGCACTTAAAAAAAATTTATGAAAAATGTTCACTTGTTAGATTACTTTAGATTTGTGCTATGTTTTCAGTGCTTAAAGTTACTGCCACCAGTATATCCATTTCTTGCCCTGTGCTCAGCCAGAGAGAAAGCTTGACGCTCATAAATATCTACTACCATTTATATTAGTTTTATGTGGCAGAAGGACCTGTTATGTTAGCACTGTTATAAGGACATTGTATGGATTCAAATCGCCATTCATTCCTACGTCTAAGAGCACAAAAGTATCAAGCATTGAGCTTATAGCTGTGTATGGGCCCATAGACTTTCTATTGAGCCCGTACACCGCTTGCTCGACTTTCCGAGGAAAGACAATCAGAAACTAAGCTCTTCTGTCGCTTCACTTTAGCGATCGGTGGAGGTCTCAGTGCTCGGGCCTCCACCGATCAAAACTTCTGACATGTTACTATGACATGTCAAAAGTTTTTTAACAGTTTAGTTACCCTTTAATTAACTTTTATACAATACATTACGTATCTTATACAGATGCCTGCATTATGCCCTAAAGCTGCATTCACAATTCTGAAGACTGTAGAGCTGTAATCTCCCTAAATGTATTGACAGATTAATATACGCTCTGGCTAATAGATGTGGGTCCTACAAACCCTTTAACATATTATGTAGAATATACCTATGCATAAACTGTAAAATGGTGCTCAAAGGCAGTTATACCCTTTAAATCCCGGAATGTACTGGCAAGGGAGACCAGTTGGCAATCCCAGGGGCTGGAAAATATTAGGATAAGCGATTTTCAATAAACATAAACCATGTACTATGAAAGCTAGAAAGCATAGAAAAATAAGGGCTGATCATATTACGAATGTCCAGTAAAAACAAGTCATTTTTGCAATACTGACTAATGCTAAATGTCCACAAAGCCTTATCGACTGGATACTGCTGAGCTGACGCTCCCTTGTGAAAGAAAGCAAATCAAAGCAAAGTAAATGTGGAATGCTGGCAACCGCATAGTTACCTGTGTTTATCTTACTCATCACATTGTAAAAGGACAAATGCCACATTGATTAGTAAACTTGTATCTTCTGCTGAGCATCTTGCATTTGACCTCCGCATTGTTTTGTACAGCTCACCTGTTTTGTAATCCTTTCCAACACTTGTGGATTAAATGTAATGGAGTCTTGGACAATGTTAAGAATTTACTCTGGACTTCATCCAGGTGGGATTGAGATTTTTGTGTTAAAACGTCTCAATCTTCCCCTGCCTGCATTTTTTGCACTTTAGAGGTCAGAGGTTATGATTTCTGTATTCTGAGTTTTTCACGTTTACCTTTAAAAGTCTATTGGGTGTGTGCTCAACAGCTGAACAATAGTGGGAGACTGCCATAAAATACACACACTGGGAAACTTGTGGTTTTCCAGTTGTTGGTTAATAACAAGCAAGGTGGGAGTTGTGGTTGACAACCACTGGAAAGATACCAACTCCTTTACAAGCTTCTTAATAAAAGATGAGCGTGTTCGCTGTTTCATTAAACAAGAGTAAAGCCCGTTTTAATATATTAAAAAAGTTAATAACTGTATATTCTATCTATTACTTATTAAAGAGGCTCTGTCACTAGTTTAATAATGCCCTATCTCCTAGATAATCTGATAGGCGCTGTGACACTGATAATGATAGTGAAAATTATGTCCCAAAACGTTTATTAGTTACAAAGTTATGATTTTTTTTTCTAAATATGTAAATGAGCCTTTATTAGACAAGTGGGAGGTAACACCAGCGATTCTCCTGAGGCGGAGCCTCCTCACAGCCTCTGACACTGTCCTATCAGCATGAAGCTGCTTCATACAGTGTGAGAGACTGAGGCTGGAGGGAAGGGGATCACGTCAAACAGCCATATCTCGGGTTCTGGTGATATGAAAGAGGAGTTCTAATTTACTATATAATATCAGGATTGCAGTACTAGCAGGATCGCAAAGCACATCTTTTTTTTTTTTTTTTCAATTGAATAGATGCGCAAATCGCGCACGGCACACGGATGTGCATCCGTGTGCAGTGTGTGGTTTTGACGCACCCATTGACTTCAATGGGCGCGTACGTGTGTGAAACGCACCAATATAGAGCACGCAGTGAGTTTCAAGCAGCGGATTCTCCCTGGGTGAAAATTCACACATGTGTGAACAGCCCCATTGAAATCAATGGGTCCGTGTGCTGCGTGTAATTTCCATGTGCAGCACGTGGACGTTATAGGCCCTAAGGCTTTGCTCACATCTGCATCAGGACTCCGTTCATGGGTTACAATCTGACAATTCCCATAGACATAGATTTTATGGCAAGCGCAACCATGTGATAGGACCCAAGGGCGGTCTTATCATTATACCTGATAGGGTATACTTTAGGTAGACATGCCAATAAATTATAATTTAGACTAAAACGTAAAAAAAAGAGAGTCAATTAATAGTTAAAAAAGTTGCAAAAAATACGAAAAACATTTGTTCTTACAATAAACCTTATTAATTAAACGTTACGCAACAGTGCATAATAAATTCACCATTACTGTGACAACCTGTACAAAAAGTTTAATACACCATTTATGGTAATTGGTGAACTACATGAATGAAAACAAAATACAACGTCAGAATCACTCCTTTTTTTCTTAATTTCTCGTATAATAAACATTACCATTAACCCCTTAATAACACGGCCAATTTTAGTTTGTTAATTTTAGTTTTTTCCTCCCTGCATTCCAAAAGCCATAACATTTTTATGTTTTCGTTGACATATTCGAATGACGGCTTGTTTTTTGTGGGACAAGTTGTAGTTTTTTATGGCACCATTTAATTTACCATATAATGTACTGGGAAACTGAAAAACTATTATTTGTGGGGTAAAGTGGCCAAAAAACACTGATTGCACCATTTTTTGGGGGTTTTGTTTTTAAGGCGATCATTGTGCGGTAAAAACTACATGTTCACTTTTTTCTATGGGTTTATAATATTACAGCGCTACCAAATTTATGTTTTTTTATGTTTTACCACTTTTATAATTAAAAAACTATTTGTTAAAAAGAAAATTGTTTTGTGTCGCCACATTCTAAGGCTGGGTTCACACGTGGCGGAATTTCACTTAAATTCCGCTGCGGACACTCCGCAGCGTTAATCCGCAGCGGAGCCGTTTGTCCATTGACTTACACTTTAATTTAGCAGTGTTCGTTTAGACGAGGCGTAAAATTCCGCTGCGGAGCATAGGCTGCGGAGCGGAATTTGGTGTCCGCAGCATGCTCTGTCTGTTGCGGAGCAGTGGCGGACTCATGGCGGAATTTCTCCATTGACTTCAATGGAGATTCTAATTTCCGCAATGAAGTCCGCAGCTGTCATGCACATGTTATGTGTGCTGCGGATCCGTCTTGCTTTTTTAACTTGACATTTCTTCATTCTGGCTGGACCTATGTATTTCTAGGTCTACAGCCAGACTGAGGAAGTCAATGGGGCTCCCGTAATGACGGGAGCGTTGCTAGGAGACGTCTGTAAATAGTCACTGTCCAGGGTGCTGAAAGAGTTAAGCGATCGGCAGTAACTGTTTCTGCACCCGGGACAGTGACTACCGATCCCAATATACATGTATCTGTAAAAAAAAATGAAGTTCATACTTACCGAGAACTCCCTGCTTCTGTCTCCAGTCCGGCCTCCCAGGATGACGTTTCAGTCTAAGTGACGGCTGCAGCCAATCACAGGCTAATAACAGGCTGCAGCGGTCACATGGACTGCCGCGTCATCCAGGGAGATCGGGCTGGATGCCGAAGGAGGGACGCGTCACCAAGACAACGGGCGGTAAGTATGAATTTCTTTGACTTTCACAAGGGAAAGTGCTGTCCCTTCTCTCTATCCTGCACTGATAGGGAGAAGGGAAGTACTTTTACCGCAGTCCGCAGCAGCTAGTCCGCATCAATTTACTGCACATTTTGTGCAGATCCGCAGCAGAATCTGCAACGCAGATTCTGTGCGGCATTGATGTGGACAGTTGCGGAGGAAATCCGCCACGTGTGGTCATGCCCTAAGATACATTTTTATTTCTCCGTAGATTGAGCATTGTGAGGGTGTATTTTTTCAGGGCGAGATGTAGTTTTTATTGCTACAATTTTGGGGTACATTTTGATCACTTTTTATTCCATTTATTTGGGGAGATAAGGTGACCAAAAAACAGAAATGTGTGCGTTTATAATTGTAATTTTTTTTACAGCATTCACAGAGCGGGTTAAATAACGTTATATTATAATAGTTTGGACGTTTGCGGATGTTAACTTAATTTTTTTTTAACATTTCTTCAGGGAAAAATGGGAAAGGGGGATTTTTTTTAACTTTTAATATTATTCTTTTTTTTGGTACACTACTAAAAACTTTATTTAATTATTTTTTTGCATTTTTCATTAGTGCCCTTAGGGGATTTGAACCAGTGATCGTCAGATCGCCTGTTCAATATACTGCACCACTAATGTATTGAAGTGCATTGTGATTTTTACAGGCTTCTGTTAAAGGACGAGTGTCGCGAAAACAAATTTTTGTATATCAATTTGCTTTTAGTGTTTTATTAAAACATTTTTTATTTATTTGTGTGTTTGTGTTTTACTTTTTTTTTTTTTACTTTTTCTTGTCTATGGGGGGCTGCCATTTTTTTTTCCATCTCTGTATGTGTCGATTAACGACACATACAGACATGGAATACGGCACATACTGCCCCATAGTGAATGCGAACGGGGCCCGTTCCATCCACTATGCTGTACGCCGTCTGTGTGGGAACGGCGCATGCGCCGCTCCCACACAGTCCAAATTGAAGGTCTTCGGCCGAGCGACGTCCGGCGCCATTTTCTTGTGGATCGGAAGCCGCGGCCGGACAGTAAGATTACTACTTCCGGTCGCGGCTTCCGGACTTGTGCACTTGGAGCGGAGGGAGAAGACGGAGCGGACGGACCGGCGGGAGCGGTGGTGGCAGGAGAGGGTAAGTTAGGTCTGTGTATGTACGTGTTTTAGTGTGTGATTACTACTGTATGTAAACCTACTACACTGTGTGTTAGCTCAAAAAATGGCGACACACAGTGTAGGAGGTTTGACCGTTCAATCCCCTCCTTTCTCCTGGCACTAGCCAGGATAAAGGAGGGGGGATTTTGTGAGCTCACTAGCGCGAGTGTGTATTCTCAAATTTTGCAGCATAAAGCAATGTGCCAATGCTGCAATTTTGGGACTTGCTCCATCTAGTGACCAGCACTGGGAAATGTTATAAATTAGAATCTAATGTATAATATTTCCTGACTCGTGAAAAAATAAAAAAAATTAGAACAATGTTTAATCACTTATACACTAACTGTTTAACTAAAAAAAAATAAAAATAATTTCTAGCGACACATTACCTTTAAAGGGTAACTAAACATTCAACAAACTTCTGACATGTCATAGTGATTGGCGGGGGTCGGAGCACTGAGATCCCCACCAATCGCTAAAATGAAGCGGCGGAAGTGCTTGTGTGAGCGCTGAGCCGCTTCGTTTCTGTTCGGCTTTTTCCGGTAATCAATGTAGAGGAGTACGGTCTCAATAGAAAGTCTATGAGCCCGCACTCTGTTACTATGACATATCAGAAGTTTGTTGAATGTTTAGTTACCCTTTAAGCCTGTTAAGCCTTAAGCGCTATTGACCATGGCATCTAAGTGGTTAAATGACCAGGAACAGCGCGATCCTGGTCCTTTGTTCAGCGTGTCAGCTGTAATACACACCTGGCACCCGCAGAGTATGGAGCAGCCTCAGCGCATGAGCCTGCTCTATACTTCACCACCTGCCCCAGGACGTACCTGCACGTCGTCCTGGTGCATGAGGGGGTCAATTAAACATAACAAACACCGTTCAGCCGTAACACTAAAACCACTGACAGGTGAATTTAATAACATTGATTATTTTGTTACAATGGTGCATCAGGGGTAAAATATATTAGGCAGCAAGTGAACAATGAATACTTGAAGTCGATAAGTATTGGAAGCAGTTAGAATGGGCAAGCGTAAGGAAATGAGTGACTTTGACAAGGGACAAATTGTGATAGCTCGACGACTGGGTCAGTGCATCTCCAGGTCTTGGGGGGTGTTCCCGGTATGTAGTGGTTAGTACCTAACAAAAGTGGTCCAAGGAAGGACAACTGGACTTGGGCACCCGAAGCTCTTGTTGCATGATGGGTGGAAAGGCAGGCCAGTGGAGTCTGATTCCACAGAAGAGCTACTATAGCACAAATTTCTAAATAAGTAAGTGCTGGCTATGATAGAAAGGTTTCAAATTTAGGCTGCAGTCAGAGTGCCCATGTTGACCCCTAACCACCACTGAGAGCACCTACAATGGGCATGTGAGCATCAGAACTGGACAGTGGAGCAATAAAAGAAGGTGGCCTGGTCTGATGAATAATATTTTCTTTTACATTACGTGGACGGCCCAGTGCGTGTACGTCGCTTACCTAAGGAAGAAATGGCACCAGGATGATCTATGGGAAGAAGACAAGCCAGCGAAGGCAGTGTGATTCTCTGGGCAATGTTCTGTTGGTAAACATTTGGTCATAGTATTCATGTCGATCAGTGGCGTAGCTATAGGGGTCGCAGTTGCGACCAGGCCCACAAGCCTGGGGGGCCCGCAAGGCCCCCGTTGCCACGCAGCGCGCTAATAAGTTTGTATCTGCAATGATGCCGGCACTTCCTGGTTACAGGCATGGTTTGTTTAGATGTCACAGTCACATGGTACACTCAGTGTACCATGTGACCGTGACATCACGAGAGGTGGCGTTCCAGCCACTGTGGAAGAGCCGATGCGGAAGAGCATGGAAGACTGCAGGTGAGCTGCAGAGGGGGCCCGTAATGTATGTGTGTTGTATTGTAATATATTGTATTGTATTGTACTGTCTGTTGTATTGTACTGTCTGTGTTTACGGTGTAGAGGGGTGCTTTAAATTACAGGCCCCCCTCTCCTCTCTCCACCACAAACACAAACTGCACGACACAATACATTACAAACTGTGGGTCGCACTCCCCCTGGGGGGTCGTGTGAAGACCTCCGGGGGGTCACGAACCACTCACCGAGGTCCTGCTTCCAACTGTATTTGCGTCCTCAGGACGCAGATCCAGTTGAATTTAATCCTGGAGCAAGGAGCTGACGGCTCCTTCCTCCAGCATTCACTGGCGTGAGCTATTAGCGGCTCGGCGCAGACAAGCGCGATTTAGTGACGTCATCGCGCCTGTCTGCGCCGAGTCACTCATAACACAGGGCAAAAGAGGAGAAGGATCTCCTCCTCCACCCGTCATGGGAACGAGGATAGGTAAGTAACTTTATTATTTTTCTATTATGCACATATATAGGAATTATACTGTATAAGGAGGGGGCTGATATGATGGCAGCTATGAGGGGCATTACTGTATGGGAGGCTGATATGGTGGCAGCTATGAGGGGCATTATACTGTCTGGGGGGCTGATATGGTAGCAGCTATGAGGGACATTATACCGTATGGGGGCATTATACTGTCGGGGGGGCTGATATGCTGGCAGCCATGGGGGCATTACATTGTAGGGAGACAGCTATGGGGGCTTTATACTGTGTGGGGGCAGCTAAAGGGGGCATTATACTGTATGGTGACATTATACTGTGTGAGGCAGCTAAGGAGGGCATTATACTGTGTGGGGGCAGCTATGAGGGGCATTATACTGTATGGGCTGCTATGGGGGCATTATACCGTATGGGGCTACTATGGGGCATTATACTGTATGGGGGAATTTATGAGGGGGATTATACTGTATGGGGTCTGCTATGGGGGGCATTATACTGTATTGAGGCATTATAATGTGTGCGGGGGGGTAGCTATGGGAGCATTATACTGTGTGGGGGGCAGCTATGGGGAGCATTATACTGTATAGGGGCAGTTATTGGGAGCATTATACTGTATGGGGGCAGTTACAGGGAGCATTATACTGTATGGGGGCAGCTACGGGGAGCATTATACTGTATGGGGCAGCTACAGGAGGCATTATACTGTGTGGGGGTGGCTATGGGGGCAAGTATACTGGGGGGGCTGTTGGGCAAGGCGGCTGGCCATAAGCGCGGCAGGGGTCTTGTGGTTTTGGGGAGGGGTAGGGGGGGCCCAAGCTGAATTCTTGCATCAGGGCCCATGAGCCTTTAGCTACGCCCCTGATGTCGATGTTTCCTTGACATGTACCACCTACCTAAACATTTTTGCAGATCAAGTACACCTCTTCATGGCAATGGTATTCCCTGATGGCAGGGACCTCTTTCAGCAGGATAATACAACCTGCCACACTGAAAAAATTGTTCCGGAATGGTTTGTGGAACATGACAAAGAGTTCAAGGTGTTAACTTGGCCTCCAAATTACCCAGATCACAATCCTTCCTTGTGGAATGTGCTGGAAAAAGAAGTCCGATCCATGGAGGCTCCACCACACAAACCTATAGGACTTAAAGGATATGCTGCTAACGTCTTGATGCCAGGTACCACAGGACTCCTTTAAAGGTCCTGTGGAGTCCAGAGCTATTTTGGTGACACAAAGGGGACCTAAATAATATAAGATAGCTGTATATATTGTTATGTCTAAATGGTGTGTATTTACCTGAGAAGTACCAAAAAACTTCTTCTCATGAGGTTTGCGGTTGGCTTCTGGAGCCCCCAGCAAGTTTTACAAGGGGCCATTTTTCTCTCTTGTTCATAGAGTAGGGTCCTGATCGGAAAACTCACCTTGTAGTATCTACATGACTTAAAAGGCATATATACAGAGGTTATCTTCATTAGACAACCCCTTTAAGGCCAAAATTAGCTGTGTTTTGAAGGGGTTAAAATTGTCAAGGCTGTCTGTATCTGAGGAAAATTATAATATGATTGGTGCATTAACTGTCCACCCCATTATTTACAAAATTCTTGTGTTTTGGTGAGACTTGATACATAAGCCCTTATATAAGGGTTATTTTTAGATACATGTTGTTATTAGATATTTTATAAAAACATGTCCTTGAGAAAAGTAATGACAAAGTATATCAGCATTACCATTAATAAGTTATTAAAGAAAAAGGACATGGTTTGGAGGCAAATCCCATAGAATATATTAGGATAGAGTAACTTCTGATCTGATTCTCTCCGTTCCTCCCATCTGATACATAACAAGGTGACAAGGAAGTACATAAATAGCTATTCCTGGTGTTTCATCTATGGAGGAGCTGCCTGGGGGCACAGAATGTACTTGAAAATTATTTTCTATTACTACACGCCTATATTCATTTCCAACACTGTTGGGATTTTCCCCTTGAATATAAAATCTTCTGTACTGTAAGTAACAGCTTTAGACAATTATGTTAAGTGCTTATCTTCAAAAGCCTGAGACAACTGTTAAAAATCTTAATTAGTTCTAGCAGAGCTAATATTGTTTAATTGTAGATGTGAATCTGATTAGTTCTTGTACAAGAGCCACATTACAAATGAAAGTTTCAAAGAATATAAACCAGGAGGTAAGGCTCTCCATATTATCCTATATATCAACGGAATTGTACGTCAATGGCATCTATAGGCTGACACTAAGAATATTTGAGTAGAACCTTTGTTGTCCAAGGTGTACTTGCTGTGCTACATAGCCCGGAATGGAAAGATCATGTTAAGTCATTGTAATGCTTTGTTCTTGTGTTCCACTCCAAGAGTTCTCTGTGGCAGGCAGTTTTTACCATTACAAGCTTTGTCTTAAAGAACCCTTGTATTGTCATTAATCACTAGAAAGGAAGAATAGGTAAGCATTACAGTAAAGACAAACTTTTCGTTTTGATGTAATTATGGCATGTCCAAAAAAATGAAAAAAGTGTAAGGGTCCTCTGACACGGCCCGACATGAACCGTGTAAACGAGCGCCGATCAACGAGACAAATCTGCGCTCATTTGCTCCTTTCACAAGGAGCTATGTTTGGGGACAAGTAGTAATCGTTACTATGGTTACTACTCTCATAGACTTCCGCACAAGCTCTGCCACTTCTCCATTGAATTCTATGACAAAAATGGCCAGGATTGATTGGTAAGGCGTTTGGTGATCCCCATTTTCCCAGTAGTTGAGGGTTCCAGATGATGGACCCACACCTATCAGGCATTTAAGATGAAATGTCACATTAATGGCTCCTGCACATGACTGTGTGTGCCGCCCAAGTCCCATCCGTGATCCGTGGAAAGATAGATGTTCATGGACCAGATTCACCCACTGAAGTGAATGGGTCCGTGAAAACTATTGGGTGAAACTCGGGTGCCGTTAAAAATGGCCCGAGTCGAACTCGGTCGTGTGCAAGAGCCTTTAGAAATTAATTATGAACTGACTTATAAAAAACTAAATGTTGTTCAAGTGTAAAGACATCTTTACAGCTAGGGCTAGACTACTACTTTAGTTCTGTACTCTCGACTAGAGGTAGGACTCAAACTGCATAATGTAACTTTTGTGTCTGTCACGTCAAGATACGTTTACCTGATTGTCAAATGCCAATAGAAGAGAATGAGAAAAATTGCTCTACAGTTGCATGGCTGCCATGGTCCCCATATATTTCTTTTGGGGTTTAACTGTCATGTGACTGTTTTTTCTTTTGTCTCCCCTATAAACATGCACGCTCAATGAGGAGAGAGCAATAAATCGCAGCCAGACATGTCTGGCAGTGTTTTATATCTCATAGGAACAAAGGATCGAGCACATAACTGATCCTTCTTTCCCCCGACATCTGCCATCTTGGATGGCGCCCATAAATATTATCATTGGCTGATATCGTTGGGTTTGGCCGAGTTTTGTCTGATGTGTTCGTGCACCTTTAGTCACACAAAAGTTGAAGCAAAATGCAACATTCCTATGAAGTTGTGGTTTAACCCAGGCCTGAAATATAACATTTTTGTTCAAAAAGTAAATTGAAAAATAAATTATTTTTTTTCTGTTATGTCTCTCTTACGCGTCCTACATTTTAATGATGAATCTTTTTTTTTCTGCACATCAGTATAGTTACAGACTGCATGCCCAGATAGACTGTATAAATAAATATATGCCTCTCACATTGATTGGGGAGTTTTTGTTGTATTTAGCAGGAAAGCCCTCTTAAATCTGTTATTCTTTTTCTAAGACTCGATCAGATGAAATGGCAGCGAGTACCCTGATCTGGAGCTGAAATTGCGCACATCCATTTCCAGAGAGCAATCAGTTTATTTTTAGGAAAGAGGAATTTTCTCCCCCACCCATTTAACATGACCTTGTGGCTTCTGATTTAAATCCCTCTCTACGTTCATGTTTTGCCGAGCTCAGATTAAGATTTCCTAGCCTGCTAATTTCAGGATCTACATGTTGCTGTGTTTATAGGATTTCCTACCTCTGCTTAACGATAAAAATACAGGGTTTTATGTTTGGATCTAAATGAAATAATGAACCATTGAGCTTCTTCCAACAGACGAAAACTTCAGAGGCCAAATTGAAAACATCAAGACAAGAAAGTGTAGGGGGAAAGAAAAGCACAGTCGAGACTAAGATCTAAAAGGCATTTTGAGGTAAAAATGCTGATAGGAACAAGAAAACCTGATTTGAATTAAATTATAATAAAAGAGAATGAGTAGCTGCTGCTGGTATTTAGATCAGGAATTCCAAAGACAACAGCAGACAAGAGAATGGATATCTGTGGGGGGATTGTCTCGAATTCTTGGACAATGCATGGTACTCTTGGGCTTCACTAAGCCCTAGATTTCTCAGAAAGTAAACTCATTCAGTTTACTCAGTTCTTTCTCTGCTGAGTGAAATTTGGCTGACAGTTATGGATGGAATCATCAATACAACCCCCTTGGTTTCTTTTTTGATGAATTAAATCTTTTAAGAAATGTATTTCTCTCTAAATATCAAAGAAAACAAATATCTGTAAATATAACTCCTTGAGTTGTCCTCTTATGTCAAGTTGGTAAATCTTGTTGTCACGATCTGTGGGTATGTGGACCCACTGGGCCATACCGCCGTAGCGGGATAAAAGCTGGCCAAGCAGTGTACCAAGTCAATGTCTACATTGCCCAAGCACAAGGGTACCTGTAGCAGTTCAGACAGTAGTAAGGGCTAGGCTCAGATGGGACCTTGGCAGCAGACACCAGGCATGGTATAACACAGCAGGAGTGACTGATGGCACAACACGACTCCAACTTTCTAAGGCACAGGAACAATGGTAGCACGGGATACAGGATACAGGTAGCAGGTACGGAAACACTGGGAACTGGATAACACTAAGGGACCATTTGAAAGACTAACACGGGTAAACACAACAACGCTCAGGCAATGGGTGAAAGGGCAGAGCCCTTTTTATAGTCCAGGGTGATCATGGGTAAATTGATGATCATTTTCATGTGCGCGCGCTGGCCCTTTAAGGCCGAGCATACGGCACACAGCAGAATGGACCAGAAGTGAGTGCTGGCGTCTCCTGTGGACGAGGCGTGGGTCAGCGCTCACAGATCCATGGCTGCGGCCATCAGGGGGTGAGTAATCCCGACGGTCCGCGGCCGTAGACGCAACAATTGTATTCATCCTTTTCTGGCCAAGCTAGTTGACAACTAATACGGACACTGCTAAAGCTCCAACAGGAATTGTCATGTGATTTTTATAGAATGCAAAGTTAGGGCTCATACACATAACCGTAGTAAAATGTGAGCCATTAAAGTCTGAGGGGCCATACTGTATCTCTGTATGCCTCTAATTTCATATGGAGTCATGCAGAGTTGTTTTCTCTCAGAATCCGAATTTGGAATCCAACAAAAAGAAATTGTGGCACGCTCCATTGGATGCTGCATTACAGAGGTATTCTCACATAGAAGCATTGCTGTACAGAGGCACTATATACCTCCTCACATACTCCATGACATGCACAAACCCATGTGCATGTGGCTTTTGTCAGCACCTGCAAACAAATCCAAATGAATGGATGGGTGCAAATTTGCTATGACTGCAGTAAAAAATAGCAAACACACATAAAGTTGCAACAGCACCCAAAGCGTGCTAAGATATATGCATACATTGAAGTTTTTGAATTATTTTAAATTGCATTGCTGCTATATTTTTTCTATACTTTAAATGTGAGATTCTTGATCAAATTGTGTGAGCCCATCTACCACGACAAGGCAACTTCATCCAGATGGGTCTCTTCACTAATGATTGTACCTTTACAATTAGAGACATACATATTTCTCTTGGGCACCACGTAAGGTGTACGCATTGCTAGTTCCCGCCTCTATTCCTCTCCCATTCTTCTTCTTGTCATCGAATATTGAAGTAATTGAAGACAATCCTTCTCCCTACCTTTTACAGGTCCTCATGGACTGATAGAAGCGTTCAGTGACCAACAATTATGCAAAGGCAACTTAAGTTTCAGAAAGCTTCTCCAAAACCTGTTGCTTTTCATCATGCTGTAGCCTTATGTTATTTTGAAGACATTGTGGACTGGGTGAGAGGGCTTCTTTATGATGTTGTCTAATTTAGGGCAAAGTTCTTATGATTCGCTCAGCTGTCTTGATGTATGGAGTGTATGCTCGGACCAAAAGGCCTCAATAAAAGACTGTGAAGTTGACAGTTATGCTCTCAATGGGGCATCTGTAGAAGGAAAAATGGCTCCTTTCAAGTTTTATTAGAAACTAGAGCTGTTGGCGTACTTTCTTGACAGTATGCTTAGTGTTTAAGCTTGAGAGGTCATATGGTGTTGAAGTTTGAGCTGTAGTTAAGAAAAGGAATTCAAAGAAAGTAGTTTGGTATTTCTGGGTATTTTAGGGTGGTTTATAAGGCAAGAGATATGTCATTCTTGGTTGACATGTACCGATCGCTGTTTTTCATTTTATTTTATTAAATGTGGAAATTTTAAAATCTAAGTTCTTTCTTTATTTAGGCTACAAATGAAGAAGTAAGTTCTTATGAGACATAAGAAACAAATCTCCAAACAAGAATCAGTTTTGTAGTCATGGGCTGACATTTATATCTCTTAGAAGGTCTCCAATATATTATTTACTGTTATACTATGAACGAGTTATAGCTGATGGATATTTAGCCTTGTTTATGATAGCATTTGTTTAGATTTATGGAACGGCCACACAAGCTCAGTCCTTGGGTGGCAGCATTTTATAGATGACTGGCCACATGGCTGCATATCTTACCACATTTTCCATCGGTATATAGACAATGCACCTGTTGTTTTATTATGACACCATGGCTAACTTACAGGACCAGATGGTAATATTTTTTAACAGAGTGTTGTCAAATATATATAACTAATTGTTTATATATTGATACACTTAATCTATGATAATATAATGTAATGATAGTAAGGAATGATTTATCTGCATTTACTTTTTTTTACATTAAAATGTATCTGAGTTAGAGGCTGTCACATTATTAAGAGTTTTCAATTGTCAGGCATGAAAAGCATTTGCAGAGGCAGGGCAAGGTGCTTTTGTATTTCAACCCTCCTACCCATTCTATGTTTGTACTGATATCTTCGAGCTTTCCATTACTGAGGAGAGGTGCTTATTGGGGGAGCACCTTGTAACTGACAATCCCTCACTCAGTAATTCTCTTAAGTAAGGCTACATTCAACCGAACGTAGCCAACCCCAGACATGTAAAACTGCAGTTTTTCACGTCCAAGATGCACCCATGCGGGACACATTGTCACGGATCCCCCATAGAATAGAGTCTATGGAGGGATGCGTGGCACGCACTAAAATAAGACATGTCCTATTTTTTCATCGACACTTCACATGCTCCATTGAAACAATGGTCGTGTGAACGGCCCCATTGAAATACATGAGTCTGTGTCACAGCCGTTGTTTTAACGACCATCACACGGACGAGATACACGCTCATCTGAATGAGCCCTTAGGGTTGAATACAGAGGACTAATTTGCCAGATAAAGTGCAGCTAAGTTGAAAAATATATTTTTAAAACAAGCAGGTAAGTTTGGGAGCTCGTGAGTGTGCACTGGTCTAAAGCGTGCAGTGCCTTAAAGGGGTTGTCACAGAATTATTGAAAAAAAAAGAAAATCAGAAACGATATAGTGTATGACAATCTCTTTCTAACAAAGCTAGAACCAGCCCTGCATCTTCCATGGATCCAGAGCTCTACCCATTCATTGCTCAAATTGCTCTGCTAGATTTTCTTCAGGCTGCCAGCAGAGGGGGCATGTCATTTCTGCTGCAGATCCTCCCCCTTCCTGTTATTGCTTGCATAGGCAGATCGATTTGTTTCACATCTGCCTCCACTCTAGTAGAAGCTTTACAAATGCTCTCCATTTCATGTATTTTTAGAGGGAGAGCCCAGCCCTGTATAACTCAAGAAGAGGGAGAGCCTGCAGCTCACACACAGTGAGAGGGGAGAGCTCAGCGCTGTATGTAAGCAGTACTGTATGCAGGCTCTTTCTTCATCTACGAATACTGCTGGCTCTCCTGTTTATTTCTTACTGTGTGAATCTCCATCCACACTACAAGCTGTGTTTCTACTAAATAAAAGGGTGGAACTGAGCGTGTGCATCCTACATCAATCAGCTCAGTAGGAGGACATTACACTACACATTGAACACCAGGGTGCAAAGTTATACTAAAGTAAAGGGAATATCTTGCAACTGGAACATTTTTGTAACATAAGATAAATTACAAAACTAATAGTGTACATTTGATGAATTATATTGCGATAACAATACTGGGACAACCCCTTTATGTATATCTTGAAATTCAGTGATTTTAGATAAGGTGAATTTAGGAGGAACTGTTTTCTGTTCACTGTTATTTGCGGTTTATAATGGAGTGGAGTTTGCTGCTCACTGAGCAGGCGCCAACTGAAGGAGATGGGGGTGGGGATAGAAGCATGGAGGTTCAGGCTATTAAAGAGAACCTTTCACCTCCCTGAGTGCAGAATGTAATGGGGAGGGCTGCACAAACCCTGGGGCACTTTAAAAAAAAATTCTACCTCCCTCCGTTATTTAGATATCGGTGCCGTTATATTTGGCGCCGATATTTAAATAACCCCCTGTACAGTCAACGAGGCATGTTACTATGGCTGTGACACTGTCCAATCAGGTATGGACAGTGCCACAGCAAGAGCGACCAGAGAAAGTGCACGCTCACTCTTCAGCTTTGATGATCAGTCTTTTCACCTGAACTGGCAAGGGGGCGTGTCACTGCTACGGACAGTGTAAAAGCTGTGGAGAGCGCGCTCTCATCTTTTCAGCTCTTGCGAGAGATCAGTCTTGTATTGTCTGCCGAGCTGGCAAGGGGGCGTGTCACTGCTACGGACATTGTAAGAGCTGTGGAGAGGAGCTCTCATCTCTTCAGCTCTTGTGAGAGATCAGTCTTGTAGTTTGCCTGCCGAACTGGCAAGGGGGCGTTTCACTGCTACAGACAGTGTAAGAGCTGGGGTGCGCTTACACTGTCCGTAGCAGAGACACGCCCCCTTGCCAGTTCGGGTAGGGTATTATATATAGTTATCAGGAGGCCTGATATCGGCAATTGGCATCTGCATCATACAGTAGGACCATAGGTTGGACTTGATGGATGTTTGTCCTTTTTCAGCCTTATCAACGATATACAACTATATGTAACAGTTTCTCAGAAGCATCTTTCACAAATGATTGCACTCTTCGGGCACTTGCAGAGTTTGTCTCATCTCGACCAACCGTTTCCAAATGCCCTAATAAGGCATATTGACATTATAGAGACGTTCTCCTGCTGAGGCTTACGCTCTATGAGCCAAAGTAGAGAGCTGCTCACAAAGAGCGGCTCTGATGGATCCAGTTTGGTCATGTATTATGTGGTCCGGGAAGCATTTTAAAAGCTGGTTTGCAATACTGCATTTTAGTAGTATATTAAGATGCAAGGGAGATCTGGAGCTAGCGGAAAAACTTCTACTGGTGATAACAGATCACTGGAGTTTTTTTAAATCAGGCTGGTGGCGATCAGCTGACTTCAATTGAAAAAAGGATTGTTTAGATGAGACAACCTCTTTTATGATCGACTGAAGTCAATTTTTTTTTAGAAGAACTAATTCCCTCCAGTTGTTAGTTTTTATAGGGGTTGTCCTCAAGATAAGCCAACAATATCTGATCGGTCATGGTCCGACTCCCGGACTCACGCCAATCAGCTGTTTTGAAGGTGCCACAGCGCTCGTACAAGAGCTGCTTCCCCTTCATTTCCTTTGCTGCTCACACTGTGAATAACAAACTTGTAACGTGAGAATAAGAGAAGGCTGTAATACTATGAACCGCCGCAACCAATGTGTCGGTGATTAACAGTGTGAGTAGAAAAGAAAATTAAGGGTTAGCCCCTTCAAAATAGCTGATCAACGGGGGTTCCAGGAGTCGGACCCTGACCGATCAGATATTGATGGCCTATTCTGGGGATAGGCCTTCAATTTTTTGGGATTGGACAACCCCTTTAAGGTACCTCACTCGCCTACTCCTTGTTCCTGCCCTAAGTATTTCTTCTGTTCAATTCCAAACCCTGGACTGATGACACATGAGTAGAAGTACACTTTGAGTATATATGATTGGCAGATAATAAAGGGCTCATATGACTTCCAACCCCTTTTAACCAAAAATTGCAATTGGCCTTCCAAAAAAATGAATGATAGTTATAAATAGATTATATAAATCTAGGTAACATAATAATATTTACAAGATTTGAGAACCAATCATTCCCAGTAAAGTCCTACATATTATTGCTGGAGGAAGCTGGATTCTTATGTTATAGTTTATTTAAAGCCTACAAGAATTATAGTTTTTCATAAGATATTTCAATACACTCAGAGCAATTTCTAATTCATCCAAAATTTCTGAATCACACACGTTTCCATGCACAGTTTATAGTATCCAATAAACAGACTCATAACAGCATTATATTTTTATAGCGTATGATCTGGCGTGTAGAGAGAGTGGATATTTATTCTCACTTGGTTTTATAGGCTTCTATCATTAGAAAATTCATAACAGACAAGGGACTGAAAACTTTTGCGCAAAAGTAACTTCATGTACTAAAGCGATTTCTTTAAGGTATAAAATAGCATCTGAACGGAAATAATTACTCACAGAGAGATCTTTAGCGAATGTAGAAACATGCACCTCGGAATTGGTATTCTGTGCCTCCTGTACTAGGTTAATGAAGGCATGATCCTAACATTTTACCTGGCATTATACTGGCAAGTTTGAAGTGTCATTGAGTTGTTACGACAACTAGGGACAATGTTAAGGATTCTAGTTATTTTTGCGTTTAAAATGCCGCTCATTTTTCTATTTTTTCCTCCCTGCTTTTTGAGAGACGTAACTTTTTATTTTTTCACTGACATTGCTCTGTGTGGTACATAAAAATTAGCGTTTAATTTAAATATTTTTTTCTTAAGACGCTGTGTTTTCAAAAAATGTATACTAATCTTTGTACTTGCTGTTAAAATTCAGTAGTTTTATCTGTAAACTGCTGTCTACGTCCCTAGTTACAGAGCAGAGTAGGCGGACTCCAGAAAGTGGGGGTGTGACTCTTCACATCCTGCCTATGGAAGTCAATGGAGAGGGGAGGTGGAGCAAGAGGAGGGAGCAAAGTCAGACAGACACATTGCAGTGAGACAGACACACTGGGTATACAAGTCTATGGAGAGAAAAAGGGGATGCAGGAGCAGACAAAATTACAAACATGCTGCATACAAGTCTATGAAGAGGGGAGGGGGAAGAAGGAGGGAGCCGGAGAAAAGAGAAAGGCACATACACGCCGTCCAAAGAAATCTATGAAGAGGAGGTAGAGCAGGAGAAGGGAGCAGAGGGAGGGAGAGATACAGACACACTGCCATAGTAGTCTATGGAGACAGTAGGCAGGAGCCCAAGGAGGGAGCAGGAGCAGAGAAAGAGGAAACACATACATGCTGCCATATAAGACTATGGAGAGGGGAGAGGGAGCAGGAGGAGGGACCAGAGCAACATGCAGACATAATGCAGCTGCTGGTAAGAGTTACATATCACCACAGTGCTGGATTCTCAGCCATACTGCTCATTACTGCTATTAAATGTCCTCCATGCTGTTTTAGCTTCTATATACCCTATATGGACAAAAGTATCGTGACACACCTCTAAATCATTGAATTCAGGTGTTTCAGTCAGTCCTATTGCCACAGATGTATAAAATCAAGCACCTAGCAATGCAGTCTGCCTTTAAAAACACTTGTGCTCACTGAATTCGCTGTCACAGTTGCAACAAGTCAGTTTGTTAAATTTCTTCCCTCCTAGATATTCCACGATCAACCATAAGTGATATTATTGCAAAGTGGATCCGTTTAGGATGCACAGACACAAAAACTGGCAGACCACGTCCGCGGGATCGTCAAGTGCTGAGGCGTATAGTGCATAGAAGTCGCTAACGCTCTGCTCACTCAATAACGGCAGAGTTCTAAACCTCCTCTGTAGTTAATATCCACACAAAAACTATGTGGTGGGAGCTTCATGGCATCAGTTTCTATGGCTGAGCAGCTGCATGCAAGAATTACATCACCAAGCACAATGCCAAGCACCGGAGGGAGTGGTGTAAAGCACTGGACTCTGGGGAAGTGGAAATATGTTCTGTTGAGTGACGAATCAGGTTTCTCTATCTGACAGTTTTATGGATTGAGAATGGCAAGAGCACGTTACCTGTCTGACTGCATTGTGTCAGCTGTAAAATTTGGTGGAGGAGGAATATTGCTATTCTAGTTCATCCCAAAGGGGTACAATGGGGTTGAGATCAGGACTGTGCGGGCCAGTCAAGATCTTCCACACTAAACTCACCCAACCATGCCTTTATGAACCTTGTTTTGTGCACTGGGACACAGTCATGCTGGAAAAGGAAAGGGCCTTCCCCAAATTGTTGCCACAAAGTTGAACGCAATCAAATGTCTAAAATGTCTTGTATGTTGTAGCATTCCCATTAGCCTTCAATGAAAAGAAGGGGCCTAGCCAAAACTCTGAAAAACAGCCACAGACCATTATTCCTTTTACACTAGCCACTATAGTAGACATTCCTGTAGGTGGCATCCTGGCATCTGTGAAATCCAGACCCGTCCATCAGACTGCCAGATAGTAAAGTGAGATTTATCACTCAACAGTACACATTTCCACTGCTCAAGGGTCCAGTGGCGAGGGGCTTTACACCACCCCAACCAATGCTTGGCATTGCGCATGGTGATCTTAGACTTGTGTGCAGCTACTCGATCATGGTAGCCCATTTCATGAAGCTCCTGACCCATAGTTCTTGTGCTTATATCACTTGCAGAGGCAGTTTGGAACTCTCTAGTGAGTGATGCAACATAAGATAGGTAATTTTTATGTGCCACATGCGCTGTCAGTTTTTGTAATTTACCCGTTCATGGCTGAGCAGTTGTTACTCCTAGACACTTCCACTTCACAATAATAGCACTTGCATTTAACTGGGGCAGATGTAGCAGATCAGGCCTCCTATGACAGTGCCAAGTTTAAAATCACTGAGCTCTTCAGTACGACCCATACTGCTACCAATGTTTGTCTATGGAGATCGGTTTTATGCACCTGTTTGCAATGAGTGAGACAGAAAAAACTGTACTCAATGATTAAGGGTGTCCACATACTTTTGTTCATAGGTGTATATTAAAACCCCTTCCCGACATATAACATACAGTTACGTCATAGCCGGGTAGGGGAAGTATGGAGCGGGATCACGGAGTGAACCCGCTCCATAGGATGCCGTGTCGGCTGTATTTTACAGCCGATACTTCAGAGTAATGAGCGGGATCTCGCTCGAGAGCGATCCCGCTCGTTTAACTCGTTAAATGCTGCGGTCATCAGCGATCGCAGTATTTAAATCGTTAGAAAGAGGGGGACGGCCCCGTCTAACAACTCATCGCACCCCCAGCGGGGGGGGGGGGGGGTGGTGATGGTTGCTATGGATGCCTGGGGTCCTAATGAAGTCCCCCAGGTCCGCCATCTTTGTACATCTATTAATAGATGCCTGTCAGAATCACGATATACTGCAATACATCGTTGGTTGAAGTCCCCTAGGAGGACTAATAAAAAAAGTAAAAATGAGTTAAATAAAGTATTTTTTTGTGTAAAGTTAACATGTTGTTTTAATTGCACAGTGAATTGCGTAAAAACGGCGCGCAAAAAACCATGGAGGAATCGCTGTTTTCTGCATTTTCTTCCCCACAAATAATTTTTTTCACATTTCCTAGTACATTATATTGCACAATAAATGGTGCTACAAAAACGACAACTTGTCCCGCAAATATCAAGCCCTCATAGTACTATATAGACGGAAAAATAAAGGCGTTATGGCTTTTGGAATGTAGGGAGGAAAAAACTACAATTAAAATCTGAAAGTTGTTTACGATGGGAAGGGGTTAACTTTAATTTTCTATGTCAAACTCTGCAGTCAGAGTTTAGTAGTGGAATATATGAATACATTAAAAGGCGTGATTATCATCAGTAAGAAATAATGCATGGCTTCTGAAGGGTAGGATATGTTCCTACCAATACTTTAGAAAATGTACTTGAAATTTATAAAACTTAAATAAGTTGGATATGACCAGTGACAGTTCTAGCAGGAAATCATGATGATAAGTCTTTCAAGATTAAGTAAAGAGTCCTCCAATCTCTACGGGATTCACCATAAAGTGTTCACTACACTTAATTACAATACAACTTGTTGCGAGCACTTGAAGATGTAACACAAGACAGTTCCACCACTGATATCCTCCATTAATCAAACACTCTTATGTATTTCCAATAAATCTACACTCAGCTTGTTATCCTTCGTTCCACAAGAAGATTTATATTACATTGACAGAAAACAACACTTTTATGACATATATGAAGTTATTTATTGAACGTTTTCTAGAAAGAAGATGAATTTTCTGTTGCATATGGTGTTATCATGGACATAGCTTACATGGGCCCTTTTGTCTGAGGATTGGGGGACTATGATACTGTCCAGTACAAATGCCCCTTTTCCCCTTTAGTATGTACACTCCTAAGGGGTACAGTGATTTAAATATATAAAGAGGATCTAGTAGTTCACTGCTAGGATGACTACTGGGACACTCATCTATTAGATTAACGGGGATCCAATCCCACAATCAGGTTAGCCACTCTCCCAATAGAAGTCAATAGAGAAGAGGCTGAGCTTATCCATTGCAATCTATAGGAATTATGGAATGATTAGAATGCCGTTCTCCAGTTAGGCAAGGGTCCCAGAGGTGGGACCTGCACCTAATAATTATTTATGGCATATCCTGTTGATATGCCATAAATGTTAATGATGGGAATGCCATTTTAAAGGGGTTCTGTACCTTAAAATATTGATGGCATATAACTAGGATATACCATAAATGTGTGGGTGATAGGAGTCTGACTGTTGGGATCCCCACTGATCACAAGATTGAAGGGTTGAGCTTAGTGGACTTCTTGAAGTTTTACCAGACACTGTGTCACTCTTGTCCATGCACTATGTATGGTATTGTTTTACTTAAAGAGGTTCGCCCATCAGGGACATTTATGGCATATCCACAGGATGCCTCCCGGGCCACTTCCTGATTTCATGATCAGAAATGACAAAAACGGTTTTTGTAACTTCCATAGAAGTGAATGACAGTTACAGAAACAGCGTAGCTCAGCGAGCTATGCTGTTTTGCTGATTACATGGTCGGAAATCGTGAAGTGGCCCGGTAGGCAGCGGGAACCGAGAATGGTAGAGCCGGTTTAGTGTGCCTGTTCTAAAGATAGATGCGGGTCCTAGAGGTGGGATCTGCATCTATTTGACATTTATGGCATATCCTTTAAATATGCCATAAATGTCCCTAATGGGCAAACCCCTTTAAATCGGGTTGAGCTACAATACCAGACATAGCCCTTGGATAAGAGCAAGACTGCATGGTAAAACTTAAACTTGGCTTAACATTTAACAACTGAATTTTGTATATGATCAGTAGCTCTTAAAATAGGTCAGTGTGAGTAACTGCATGTTTTGGCATAGCAGCCTATATACCAGTGTTCAAAGATATTTCCCAGTGTCCTGTTTTGAAGAAATAAGATCATATATGTTTGTGTATGTACAACACGGTGTATATGTGTGTATGTTAAACCATGTGATACCATGAAGTTTCCATCAATGATGTGCCTCCTTCTCCTATACTCCACACAGGGTGTACACAAGTAGCTCTGAGCCCCCTCCCTGAGTTAGTAGGTGCAGATTTGATCAGTTTGGTAGACAAGCCTCAGATTACAACCCTGGAGAATTTGTATCACAAAGCCCCATTCTCCAAGCAGCGTAGAGAATATCCACTCACTACAAAGCAGCTGAAGAATTTTCCTGGTGCATCCAAGGAGCTTTTTTGTCTTTTTTCTAAAAGGGTCTTGAAATGATGAAATTATCCCCCTCTGTCCCCCCTGTATTCACTCTAAGCCCACAGAAATAAGATGGAGTTTTCTTTGAAGCCAAGTTTGGGAGAGAGTTTCAATTAAGACATTTGGCTCAAATGAAAAGAGTTGGGATGACATAGCGACCAGAGAGAATCCCTAAGCCTCCTTTTCATTATTAAAGCAACCCAGCTCCATATGGTATGTAGGGGCAATGTTTATTAATATAAATATAAATTAAATAAAGTGTCTTTGAGTATGTCATAAGAGCATGCATGTAACAGTTGGATAAGTCTGGGTGGGAGGTATACTAGCCCACAAGATCCCTTAAGGGTACGTTATTTTTTACATTGCTACAAGTATATTTAAATATTACAATGGTGTGGCAGTCACATGCTCTCTTCTTCCGATATTACGTTAGATTTTTGATGGGAATGTTCTTTAAGATATTTAGGTGGTTCTTGACTTCTCTGTGCATCTGTGTTCTTGCTTTAGAAAGTAGACAGACCCAATTATTTTATTTATGTCATATGTGTCTGACTCAACTTCAAGACATGATTGTGACAAGCAAGTGGTCTAACCAAAGTCTGGGGGGCAGGTTTTTCCTAAAAATGGGTCTATAAAATGATTTCTTCCATGAGCTTCAACCCACAAAATGCTTTAAGAGTTTGATTGTGCCTTACTGAGCACAGAAAAATGGACCAAAGAAAAATATTGTATGGCGTAATGGCCACTTGCGTAGTATTCTTTTAATATATATTTGTTTGGTTATATTGTGTGTTAGACCTTGTTGCTGTTCTTCATAATGTGGAGCTAAATTGGAAAAAGGAAAAAAAGGACAGCACAAAAACGTGGCTGAGGCTGAAAACAGCAGGAAAAAACGCTGCCATAAAGCATCTAAAATAGCACAATGACTATGTGCAATGTGGATTCAGCTTTGGTCACAGACGTGATTATTACTACTGCAGAAATCAATGGCTTATGTAAGATATTAGTGGGCCCAGGACAAAGATCACATTAGTTGCCCTCGATATTATTTGAAAAAAATTTGACCTGAATCCTTAATGACGGATTAATCCAGTTTTTTCAGAACAAATTCTTTTCATTGATACAGTAATCTATTGATAAGCAAGATCAGCGATATATTAGGATGCAGAAGTTTAAGAACATAATCTTTACTAATAGTTAATCATTTTGATAAGAATTGATTTTTAAAGCACCAACATTTTTCCCAGGCTATACAATAAATTACAGGGTACTGTGACATGCAATTACAATATTACATATGAACATAAGAATAAAGGGTCCTCCTACTTTTATGGAGCGGGGAAGAGCATTCAATAGAAGAGGAGCAGCACGAGAGAAGTCCTGGATGTGCAAATGGAGATGTTTACCACAGATGAAACCAGTGCCCTGTCCTTAGCAGAGCGAAGTCCATAGCTAGGCATTTAAGGAGAAATGTAAGTAGACAGACAGGGAGATAGACAGATGCAGCAATACTGAGGGCCTCAAACGTATGGAGCAGATGCATAACTAATGAAGTGACTAATAGTGAAAAGCAGCCTTAGGCTACATGCACGCATTGCGGAACTTGATGCGGAAAATTCACATCACAACCACAGTTACACGCAGGCACTTGCGCAGGTAAATTCCGCACTTAATGGTGCATTTTTTATGCGTTTTTAGGTACGTTTTTTTAGATTTTGATGTGGTAATACGTATGGTTTTATGATGCAGATTTTAGTGCATTTTTTTTAATAAAGATGTCAGATAGATTTCTGTGGTGGAAACGCAAGATTAATTGACATGCCGCTGATTTTAAAATCTGCACCACAATTTAATTTACGAGCGGAGAAATTCTGCAAAGTTTAGATGAAATTACTTGAAATCTCATTTACTTTGCTAGTACTGTATTAGATTGCGGTTTTGCTGCTGGAAAATCCATGCGGCAAATCCGCACGTAATATGCATCCTGTGTAGGAAGCCTAAGGGCACGGCCAGATGTGGCGGAATTGCTGTGGAATTCCGCTGCGGACAGTCCACAGTGGAATTCATCAGCGGCCGTTTTGTACGGTTGTTTCAATACATTTTTAGGCAAGTTAGTTCAGACATTGCGGAAAACTCCGCTGTGAACCATAGGCTGCGGTGCGGAATTTTCCCTCTGCAGCATGTACTGACTGTTGCGGAAAAGAAACGGAATTTCACTGCGGATTTCAGCCTTTGCAATGCAAAAACTGAAATCTGTGGCAAGTCCGCTGTGTTTTCTGCAACATCTGAATTACCTGTCAAATATGCAAATGTCGGTGCAGATTCGTTGCGTAATTGCCCCAAATCTGCACCAGCATTTGCAGCGGAAAAACTCTGCCACGTCTGGCCGTGCACCAAGTGGAACAGTGAATAAGAAAGATTAGTCTGGTGGCTGCGTTCGATAAATTGCAGCAGCACCAGACTGTCCAAGGGGAGACCAGTTACTAACAACTTAGAGAGCATGCATGAGTGTTTTTGCCATTTATCTGGTAAGAGGCAGATACCTAAAATGTTTTCTAGGTTAACGTAGCAGGATATGGAGATGGCCTCAAAGTGGAGAAAAAATTACAGGTCTGAATCAAAGATAGCGCCATTAAGTACAGGAGTAATTATGGTACTGTTGACAGAAATGGAAAAAACAGATGTTAGTGATTTTCCAAAGCATTTGATACTGTGCCACATAAGAGGTTGGTACGTAAAATGAGAATGCAGGGAATGGGGGAAAATGTGTGTAAGTGGGTAAGTAACTGGATCATTGATAGGAAACAGAGGGTATTTTTTTAGCGGTTCATACACCGATTGGGTCACCGTTACTAGTGTGCTACCACAGGGGGCAGTATTGGACCCTATTTTCTTTAATGTATCTATTAATGACCTTGTAGAGGGTTTGCACAGTAAAATATTTTTTTTTTTTTGCAGATGATAGTAAACTATATAAAGCAATTAACACAAACAAGGCTAGTATTCTGTTACAAATGGATCTGGAGAAGTTGGAAGTTTGGTCAGAGAAGTGACAAATGAGGTTTAACACTGGTAAATGTAAGGTATGCACTTGAGAAGGGAAAATACACGTTACCATTACATACTAAAGGGTAAAATACTGGGTAAAACTGATGTGGAAAAGGCTGCCAAGACAAAGAAGATTATGGGGTGCATCAAACAAGACAAGAATATAGGTCTACCACTTTATAAATCACTAGTCAGACTGCACATGGAATATTGTCTACAGTCTTGGGCACCTGTGTACAAGAAAGACACAGTAGAACTTGAGCAGGTTCAAAGACAGGGAACCAAAGTAACAAATGTAATGTGCGGACTACAGTACCCAGAAAGATTATGAAAATGAGGATTATTTAGTTTAGAAAAAAGAGTGACCTAATAACTGTGTATAAATATATCAAAGGTCAATACAGAGAACTCCCAGATGATCTATTTATACCCAGGACTGTAACTATAACAAAGGGGGCATCCTCTACGTCTAGAAGAAAGAAGATTTCTACACAAACATAGAAGTGGATTCTTTACAGTAAGAGCAGTGAGACTATGATACTCTCTGCCAGAGGAAGTTGTGAATTTACTAAAGAGCTCAAAAGGGATCTCGATCCCTTTCTCGAGTGTCATAATTTTACAAGTTGATCCAGGGATTTAATCTGATTGCCACATTTGGAGACAGAAAGGAATTTTTTTTCTAAAATGAGAAAAGTTGGCTTATGCCTCGTGGGGATTTTTGCCTTACTCTGGATCAACATTGAAGAATAATAGGCTCAACTTAGTGGGCTTATGTCTTATTTCAATCTTATGTCAACCTTCACCCCCTTATCTCTTTTTAACAATCCAGTAACTGTGAGCCATGAAATTCATTAGCTCAGGCATTTACATATTATCTGTTAGACAGAAGGACGCTTCTTTCAGATGACAGTGGGCCCATTTACCTACTGTGCCTCTGTGAATCTGCACACGTTGCATCAATGGAATGTCTGCCCCTGCGCCGCTGACAGCTACCAAAGGAACACTAAGGCTGGGTTCACACCTGCATCGGGTCTTTCCGTCAGACTAGTAGAACAAAAGAAAACCCAGAAGCGACAGTTAGACATTACCAGTGGCCGACAAAACCCATTGACTTTAATGGGGTCTGTCAGAATGGCTTCCGTCCATGGTTTTACCTGAAATAATAGCACTGCATGCTTCTGGTATTCTCGGCCGGATCTGCGACGGAAGCCGCTAACGGAGCCTCCAACACAGATGTGAATGAGACCTAATTGAGCAGCTAAACCAGTAGGAGGAGAACGAGGATAGTAAACTTAGCCCAAGGACAACTTCTGAAAAAGTTGGTAATTCAGAGTGTCAGATGTGTCAGGATGCAAACAATTTGTCTAATTCAGTTAAATAATTATTTTGTAACTTGAACTTTTTATTTTCCCTAAAAGATAAACTGTTTTCCTTTAAAACAAGTATTTCTCTGTTCCTACACACCATATAGTTTAAATCGGTTTTCACCACTATATATTTTTTAATTGTGTCACTGGAGCTGCATAAACAAAGAGCAACGGGGGACCGGGACCATGGAATTGTAATTGCGGGAGCGACGGGGGATTTGAATGTTAAAAAAGTATTCCAGTCACAGTTACCTATCGATCAATGGGGGTCCCGGCAGTCAGACCCCCACACATCTAAATATTGTCACCTATCCAGTGGATAGATGATAATTTGTTGGGACTGGAATAGCCCTTTAAGTAAAACTTTTTTGTTATTTTAATCCATGTTCAGTTGATTTAAGACACTTTTTATGGGGCTGGAAATCCATTTTAAACAGTAAAAGCAATAATAGAAGTCTTCTAATTTGGTGAATCCAGAGAGATTGCCCTTTTGTTAAAACACCACTTTAGTAAAAGACAATATTGACATTTATACCAACTTAAAGAGTCAGGCTCTGTTCACACAGGCGTCATTACTTTCATATAAGGAAGCCTTGATAGCTACACCAGATCCGTTTTCAAATATATACGACAAATCCTGACGGACCCTGTTGACTTATAATGGGATCCGTCAGTGGTTCTGGTATTTTTTATGGTAAGAAAAGTGCTGGAGACTGTTGGCCTTGCTGTACAAAAGAAAACGGAAAGCCCATAACGCAAGTGTGAACGGCGTCTTATTTCCTGGGGGCCCCATATAACACAGTCATGGAGGCAGCATTGCTTACTGTTGACAGTCACTGTTGTATTTTACATGAATGTCTTACTATTTAAATTATACTTTTTATCCATCTTTCCACATATCAGGGTCTCCAGCCGTCTGTAAATTCCTGGAAGATCTGTAAAAATAGGGGACTTTTTTCAGTGTCCATAAAAAAAATTGTTAGTTCTTTTTTTTAAAGTTGGAGCAGCTTGTACAGTTTATTGTGATTCTAAATATCATAATTTTAGAGTTCACAGTGCATGCTGCTAATGTGTTCATATCACTATTCTAAGCTATAGACATATATTGCATATCAGCTTTATGATTCATTAGGGTTTTCCGATTTGTCCATAAAAAATGTTGGCTGTCCATGATTTTTGGATAAATTGTCCTGAAAAAAGAAAAAATCTGGTTGTCAACCCTGCTACAGGTAATAGTGCTGCAGTACAGTATTAAACACGAGCATTACCTATAGTAATATCCATTCTCAGTACCTGGTTAATGAATAGAATGCTCGGACTACATTGAAGACTGATATTCACTAGGGGAAGTGCAGAATTTCAGCAGAGGGGGTGGGGGTTAAATGCTATTATTTATAACAATGCAGACGTATATCCATTTCAGGGTCAGTGAATAGAGGAATTATACTATATATAGATTTTTATTGGTTATTCCACATCTGTATGACAGAATGCATGCAAAGATTCCTGTAGTCTATTCGACATACAGTATATGTGATGGGAAGTATATGTAGATTCCTATGGTCTATCCCACATATATGTGTCAGAAAGGATACATAGATTCCTATGGGCTATCCCACATCTATGTAACAGGAAGTATATGTAGATTCCTATGGACTATCCCACATATATGTGTCTGAAAGGATACATAGATTCCTATGGGCTATCCCACATCTATGTGATGGGAAGCATATGTAGATTCCTATGGACTATCCCACATATATGTGTCAGAAAGGATACATAGATTCCTATGGGCTATCCCACATCTATGTGATGGGAAGCATATGTAGATTCCTATGGACTATCCCACATATATGTGTCTGAAAGGATACATAGATTCCTATGGGCTATCCCACATCTATGTGACGGGAAGCATATGTAGATTCCTATGGACTATCCCACATATATGTGTCAGAAAGGATACATAGATTCCTATGGGCTATCCCACATCTATGTGACGGGAAGCATATATCGATTCCTATGGACTATCCCACATATATGTGTCAGAAAGGATACATAGATTCCTATGGGCTATCCCACATCTATGTGACGGGAAGCATATGTAGATTCCTATGGACTATCCCACATATATGTGCCAGAAAGGATACATAGATTCCTATGGGCTATCCCACATCTATGTGACGGGAAGCATATGTAGATTCCTATGGACTATCCCACATACAGGTGTCAGAACGGATACATAGATTCCTATTGGCTATCCCACATATATGTGTCAGAATGGATACATAGATTCCTAAGGCTATCCCACATCTATGTGACGGGAAGCATATGTAGATTCCTATGGTTGTACACATATGTATGGGCATGTGCAAACATCCCCTCTGTTATCCCTCAGGTCAACTCTGAGTGACCACATTTTTAACCTATGCATGCCGCCTGCTAATTAGAAAACATAGCAAAAAACTAATAACTGAGCATTAAGGCCATTTTACACTGGCTTACAAGCAGCCGGTGCAGCGAGCCTCAATCAACAAGACATCGTTGATCGGCGCTCGTTTGCTCCTGTCACACGGAGCTATGGATGGGGATGAGAGGTCGTTACTCCGATCGCTCGTCCCCATACATTCTTATCATGTCGGCAGCGCGTCTCACTGTTTACACAGGGAGATGTGCTGCAGACAACGATAATAATTTACTTTTTTAAAATGATACGACCAGCAGATCATTGAGCGTTTGCTCGTTCATCTGCTGATCGTTCCCCTGTTTACACAGGGCAATTATCAGCAACGAGCGTTATATGAACGGTTGTCTGCCCGATAATCGTCCTGTGTAAAACCCCTTTACTCCACTGATGACCTGCAGTTTCAAACATTTTTGTTCTGTCAGTCACTGGAAACAAGAACATAATCTCCTAGTGTCATTGGGCGGGAACTGTCCAATTAAAGAACTCAGATAATGGCGAATTTAGCGAAGTAGAATCATCTTATCTCCAAACGACTTGAGCTCGTTTACCAGCATTTAGCCAATTAGAAATCACAATATGCTCAAATGAAAAGCACTATAAGCTTCTTTCAAGTTACACGTTCTCTATATACATAAAACCTTATTTTGCAAATCCCTGCTACCAATCCAATCTGGAGTGGCTGCTTCTCTGCCATCTTAATGAGGTGTAGACTACACGAAACGCGTCGCTTGCTCGTGAAGAGACGTACAAGATCTCTTATGAGCCAGGAGCTTATTACAGCTTATTAGAGAGACAGACAGGCAACATGATGAGATTCAGAGAGTGGTCTTATTGAGGAGAACTAGAACAAGCCCATAGGAAATGCCTTGTTTATATGGAAGCAATTAAAAGGCAGTTAGCGGATGCTAAACCTTTCGGAAACATGTCCTCGGTAGAAATCAGCATTGGCAGGCAAGTTATCTGTCAGCTTATATCCTGCTCGCCCTCTGATCCTATTCCAGCTGTAGATCCCACTCCTTTGTAATGGTAGTTTGGTTGATGCATGAGGTGAGGTTTTCCATAATGTCTGCCTATCTGATTTCTTCAGCTACATGTCGTAATGCTATGTAATATAACACAATATAAAACAGTCTCAGCAGCCACAATAACAGAATCTGGGGAGCGCTCTTGCCTGATACTTAAACATAATGAGCGTGACAAATATCTCTATGCAGCAAAGCAGAAGCCAGGATTCCTACTAATGCACTCTACACAGTAACTGTGCTGTACTTTCTAATCTAATACAAACACTTTAACCCCTTAACGACATACCACATACATGCACGCGGCAGCCGTTAAGGGGAAGTATGAAGCGGGCTCACGGGCTGAATTTGCTTAATAATTAACGGGTGACGGGCGACGGCTGTGTAATACAGCCGACACCTCACTGCAACGGGCACAATCAAGGATCACTTTTATTACGCTAATTTAACCTCGTAAATTCCGCGGTCAATCGCGACTGCTTTCATGGTTGGTTTGTGAAGGTTGTCGTTTTGGAAGAAAAGGCCATGAGTTAAAATGACAAATTGATGATCAATCTATGTCTTGTTCTGTGGCCTTGTCTGGGCATCTGTTAACGGGGTACACATATGCCGTTTATCATAAACAACTTTGCAAGGATTGCCATTGACTGTAGCCGACAACGACCCAAAAAATTCAACATGTCAGCTCAACTTTCCATATCTCCAACAAGAGAGAGAAAAACCTAGACCGGACATCCACTTTATATGCTCTACATTGATCTGTTGCGGCTAAGCAAAATATCTAAATATGAACATGAGGTTCTTAGTAAACAGTTTCATCAAACTGTATAAGCCCGCTTGCCAATTCACGGCGACCTTTAAGTGGGCGCCTACTCTATTAGGTGCAGTATAACATAGCAACATAAAATCAATTTTAGCAAAATTTGGAATCATACCTCACTCAACTACAACCACATTCAGAGTTCAGAACATGAAAAAGATTATAATTAATTTGGTCTCCAATCTTCATAATGCCCATAGATAATGCACACAGTGATGTCACAGTAGTGGGACAATGCACATAGTGATGTCACAGTAGTGGGACAATGCACATAGTGATGTCTCAGCATAGAAATAATGCACTCAGCCATGTCACTGTACTGGGATAATGCACTGAGTAAAGTTGCAGCTCAGGAGTAGTGAAAACAGAGATGTCACAAAAGTGGGATCATGCACAAATAATGTAATATGGAATAATTTACCTAGTGATGTCACAGTACAAAGACATTGCACACAATGATGTCACAGAAAAGGCACAGTGCACATGACATTACAGCACAGAAACAAAGCAAAAAATAATTCCACACTGCAGGGAAAATGTTCACAATGATATCACTGCACAGGAATAACTCACACAGTGATGTCACAGAACAGACATGGTACTCAAAGTGATTGTGCAGCACAGGAATAATGCTCACTGTAATGTAAAAGAACAGGAAAAATGCACACAATTATATCAAAGTAGAGGAATAATGTACAAAATGATGTCACAGCGTGGAACTAACACAAAAAGGAATGCCCTGATACAGGGATAATGCACAAGGGGAATCATGTTCTTTCCTTGGTCTCCTTGTGATCTGCATTGAGTCTTGCTTGCTTTCCTTCCATTATCCATATTCATTACTAACTGAATTTTATTTCTAAATGGAGTTGAACCCACTTATTTGCTGGGTCCCATAGCTGTTGCTATGCCTCTTACCCTGGCTGGACGTTACACCCACGTTTAGACTCATATATGCATCTGAGGGCGAAATAACGCAAAAATAACCAGGCAAAAAATATGTTTTATACAATATATTGTATATATAATAATACTATAGGCTATACCTTCTATACACGATTTCTTCCACTTCAAGTTGCAAAAAATTTATGAAGTATAGTATTACATTTTTGAAGACATTTTGTAGATTCAGAGACATTAGAGTTAAAAGAAATGTGTTATACTAATGCCATTACTAACACATGAGCCCTGTAATCTCTTCATCATTAACGGACAGGCAATGGCTTCTGTTACAGTGTAAATAAGATTAGCATTTTTTGACAATATTATTAATAAGCTGACAATATTGTAATGTTTCTCATAGTCCTCAACATACACAAAGAACTAGAGACTGAATTTATCAAGACCTCTCACCTGCAATCCGTCACTGGTAAGAACATTGATTTAAATGTGTGTGCTTAAAGGGAACATCCGTTGCATCCATTATTTTCATATTTATACTGCAGCATGCAAATGATGGCCCCATCCATTGTATTTAGGGCCATTTTTATTTATTTTATTCTGTAACAAATGCCCAAGGACTAATGAACACACATATAAGAAAAAAATAGCTTCTCAATATAATGTGTGATCCAGATGTGTTCTTGTAAAATTATACATTATTCGCTACTTATGGGTGATGCTTGCCTTATGGTTCTTTTCTTTCGTGTTTAATGCTTTAAGCTCTGCTACTGCCATTGCATTGCCTATTGGGAATCAGAGCTCTGTCCATCTCCCATACTTTACACTGCAGCTCTGCTTGTACAGATTGACTGCCAAAGGCTAGTGAATGGGGAGAGCTGATTCATTACAATAAAAAAAAACAATAATTATAATCTACAAGTAGCTAAACCACTAGTGAGAAAAAGAAGATTATAACGTAACTAACACATCTCCACATGAACTTTAAATTGTGCATTAGAACAATGGATATCCTTAGAAAATACATAATTTAGTTTAAAGGGGTTGTCCGCCTTCTGACAACTGATGACCTATCCACCAGATAGGTCATCATTATATCATAAGTGCGGGTCCGACACCCGGACTCCGCACCGATAAGCCGATCCGATTGCCTGTCGGCACCGGATGTTATGGCACATAATGCTATGTACGGAGCCGGAAGCAGTTGGCTCCATACATAGCATAGCAGCCGTGCTGCATAACTGCAGATCTGCTCCTATTCACTTGAATAGGAGCAGAGCTGCAGTACTTCAGCTCGGCCGCTATTCCGTGGCTGCAGCCAACTGCTTCCGGCATGTACATTCGGCGCACGGAGGCACCGGACCAGCTGATCTGTGCGGGGTACGGGTGTCGGACCCCCACAGATCATGTACTGATGACCTATGGAAAACCCCTTTAATATTCAATGTACGGATGTAGCCATCTTTATCTTGACTCTTAACCCATTAAATACACAGTGGCAAAAAAATGTTACTTGACCTTTTCAATGAGTGAATTCTAAAGAACCAGAAAACGTGTATATTAAAGAATATGTTATTAATAGTGAAAGTCAATGGCTAAGTAAATTTTTTATAAAAAAATATATATGCCTACTAGGATAGGGTCAAAATGTGATATGAACAGAGACTAACTGTACATACAATTATTTTGTGCATCAGTCCTCCAGTCTGTTTAGATCAATTGCAAGAACATAAAAAGTCTACAAAGGAATGCGAGTAAAGAACGTATATTTACATCAGATTTAAAGATGGATAAATAGTAATAGAAATAATATGTTACTATTATCAGGATTTCCCATTTGAGAATTTGTGCTGACTATATCTGATGATTTATCTGCTATAATGGAACCATTAATAACCACACAGGAAAACTGTTCAGTAACTTTTGTGGACTACTGCACCATATTTCCAGCTGCAATTGAGCATTTTCTTACCTTTATTAATTGTTCTTCTTCCAGGAACTACAAGTTATGCCTCAGTTGTCATGTATCAGTATACACCCACCAATAATGAATTATTCAGGTATAGAACATAAAGTATTGGAAAAAATAGAGAAGTAATAGCAATATGTCAAATTAATATTGCATATGACATAAACTAGTATACATTTTTGGTGCACCATAAACAAACTGTTGTAAAATAATTGAATAGCTTCATCTTACCACTATTATTGCTGTAAGCTTGCAGCATTTCATCCTTTAGAGCAGGGGTCTCAAACTCGACCGGGTAAGTGGGCCACATATAGAAATAATGTGAAGTTGACGGGCCGCATTACTTTCAAATTTGATACATTACAAAATTATTGTTAATTCATTAGTTATTTGAACTACTATAACACTATATTACTATAACAATACTACGTTACTATAATACTACATTACTATAATAATAGCGCTAGGTTTAAACTTACCGGAAATTTGCGAGATTTCTCTACGTGCTTATTTCAACAATCCACTTTTACAGTTTAAGTGTCGCTAAATGCAGTCCGGCAGCTCAGTTGGCAGCGTTTGGCAGACACACAAATGTAAAAATTAGGCAGCCCCTTTTTAGATCGTGCCACAGAGCCCTCTATAAATACTGCCACAATGCCCTCTGTAGATAATGCCACACACCCCTAGATAATGCCACAGTGCCTTCTGTAGATACTGCCATAGTGCCCTCTGTAGATACTGAAACAGTGCCCTCTGTAGACGCTGCCACAGTGCCCTCTGTAGATGCTGCCACAGTGCCCCCTGTAGATAATGCCATAGTGCCCTCTGTAGATAATGCCATAGTGCCCTCTGTAGATAATGCCACAGTGCCCTCTGTAGATAATGCCACCGTGCCATCTGTAGATAATGCCACTGTGCCCTCTGTAGATGCTGCCACTGTGCCCTCTGTAGATGCTGCCACAGTGCCCTCTGTAGATGCTGCCACAGTGCCCTGTGTAGATAATGCCACACACACCCCTTGTAGAGTGTGCCACAGACACCCCCAGTAGATAGCTCCATTGGGGCTCCCTTTAGGAGTGGAATCCCCAGCCAGAGCATTGCCGACACTTTGGCTAGGGATTGCTCTGCTGGAGGAGCCCCTGATGTTACTGTTCATACTCAGTGATGTCAGGGGATCCTCCTGGACCGGAATGTGATGTCATGGACAACCCCAGAGCCGCTGTCCCAGAGCGGAACACTAGTATAGGCTGTGCTCCGGAACTCTGGGGAAGCAACTGACATCAGTGTTCATATATGGACAGTGATGTCAGGGGCTTGCCCAGAGCTGGAGTCCCATAGTAGAGCCGCTTTTAGCACCCTGCCTGGGATTCCAGCTCTGCTCCTGACATCAGAGCTGGAGTCCCGGGCAGAGCGCTATTAGCGCTCCTACTGGGACTCCAGCTGTGCTCCTGACATCACTGTCCAGTTCTGGGGAAGCCCCAGACATCGCTGTCCATATGTGGACAGCGATGTCAGGGGATTCCAGAGTCCCGGAGCAGAGCCTATGCTAGATCTCTGCCCGGGACACCGCTCCGGGGAAGACCCTGACAAAACTGTCCATATACAGCTATGTCGGGGATTTCCACAGAGTCCCCGAGCAGAGCCTATGCTAGCGCTCTGCTTGGGACTCCGCTCTGGGGAAAACCCTGACATCGCGTGTCCATTCATGGACAGCGATGTCAGGGATTTCACAGAGTACCAGAGCAGAGCCGATACTAGCGGCTCTGTGTCCCGCGGGCTGCAGATGACAGCCTCAGGGGCCACATGCAGGCCGCGGGCCGGGTGCATGAGACCCCTGCTTTAGAGTATGTTCTCACAAGGTGGATTAGAACAGATTTCAATGCGGAAAATCCGCAGAGTATTAGGCCTCGTTCACACTGAGTTTTTTGCAGGAGGAAAATTCAGAAAGATTTTGTCCTTCCTGCACTTCGTTTGCCGCGATTTTCACTGCGTTTTTCGCCGGCGGCCATTGAGTGCTAAAGGGCAAAAAAACTCAGCGAAATACGCTTTCTCTGCCTCCCATTGATGTCAATGGGAGGTCAGAGGCGTAAAAGCGCGAAGATAGGGCATGTCCCTTCTTTCTCCCGTGAGGCGGTTTTACCGCTCGCGGGAGAAAACAGCCCCCGCCTCCCATTGAAACCAATGGGAGGCATTTTCGGCCGGTTTCTGACGAGTTTTGCGGAGCGGTTTCCGCTCCAAAAAGCTTGTCAAAATACTCAGTTTGAACAGGCCCTTATAGTAGCAGTGAAGTGAATGAGATTTAAACAAATCTCAACCACACGCTGCGGAAAAAATAAGCTGAGAAAAAAACGTTCATAACTTGACCTGCGGTGCAGTTTTTTTTAATTCGCTACGTTTCAATTCAAGCTGCAGAACAGCTGCTCTTTTGTTGCGGGTTTTTCCCATTGAATGCAATGGGAGGTAAAACCCGCAAAATGTTGCGACTTTTGAGGCACAGAAGCCGCAAGAATGGCAAATCAGAACAAAAACTACTTTTTTTGTTAAAATTAATAAAAAGCCAATAATTACCCCCTGGCGTTGTCATAGTGATGGGTTCCCTCTGTTCTCCGTGCAGCCTGGGCTCCTGGAATTATGTTTTATCCCATGTGACTGCTGCACCCAATCACAGGCTGCAGCGGTCACATGGGCTGCAGTGTGGGCTTTTTATTTTTTTTTACCAGCACTGTATTCCGCAGCAGAGATTTCGCCCGAAAATCTGCACCACAATTTGGGGTGGAATTTCAGCCGGAATTCTCTGCAGGTTCTAGGACAGAAACGCTGCGTACGTTTACGTCCAATTGGTTTCCTATAAAAATTGATCCTCTGTGTTTCTAAACTGGTGCAATTGGGGACAGGAACTGCTGTGAATGATGACAATCTCTATACAGAGCTGCAGAATATGTTATCGACATACAAGCTGCAGGAAAATCATTACAATAATAATAAATAGCACGCAATGTCCTTGCAATTTAAACACCATAAAGAAATAAGATATAAAATGGCCAAACGGAACTATATTCAGGAATCTCACAATATGTAGGTTAAAAATATTGATGAAAAATGAGCGAACAGCAAATCTGAGAAAATGTTTGAAGGGAACTGAAGGCTGAGTGTTGTTGGGAAGGAAGATTGATGCTTTCAAATCTACAGTTTTCTGATCTGCAATTCAAAGAGGCTGTTTTTCGAGCTGCCGGACCTCACTTCTGGCATGAATCAGTATATTTTTTCCTTGTGTTTGTGCTCACCCCACTGGGAATAGCAGTCTTATCCCGGATGTCTTGTCTCTTGGACGGTGAATGAGGTGCATTGAGACTGTAATTCACACCAACTGGCAGCCTCATCTATACAGACTTGGACCAATTAGTTGCAGCTAAGGTGCCAAGTGGACACTTACGTGTTTGTCAGTGGCTAGCAGGACTGCCATTTCCTCAACTATGTGGCTTTTTTTTTACCCCTTATAGAATAAAATTCAAAGCATACTTGGCGAAGGTTGAAAATCTCTTCTTATGGATAATTCTCTTACCATAAAAAAATCCAATAGGTGATGGCAGTTAAGAAAATGGGTTTCAAAGTTAAATTACTTGCAGAAAAGATCTTTTAAAAAGCGCACTGTAATACGAATTACTCCCAAGAACAATTATAGCTGCATATGCAAAACCGCGCTAATGGCACGACAAAGAACAATCTTATGTAATTGAAGCAGCTCGGATAGTGCCAAGAAAATAGATGGGTTACATCTTCCTTTATATTAAAGAATAGTCCCCTGGTCGTCATTCACTTTATAGCTGTATTTGACAATCATCTTATTGTATGTATTATGTGTTAGATTAAAAAGCATTTTCCATCAAAATTAATAGGATCACCTGTAAATATTAGACCTTGCATCTACAGTGGTAGTGAGTCACATTTATTAAAGTGACAGGGGCTAAAAAGTAAAATTCAGCCATGACATTTTATGTGACTAGTTATAACGCCGTCAGCTAATAGCCGCTAGCATGATCACATGGGTAGTCATAGTGATGGATGTTGCTATAACTTTAGACTACTGATTCACCCCCCCTCTCTTATTAACTATAAACAAGCAGTAGTCTAAAAGGCTCCCTATAGGCTCTGCTGTGCCTAATCCTAGATGTTAGCAGAGTCTAGTGAATTGATAGTGGATGACAGAGACCTGATGCCGTAACAAGGTTAAACTCTGTTTATATATGCGGAATTGAAGATGGAAGATGGGCCTCCCACGCAAATGGCAATATTGCCTTAGTAATTATTTTTTCAAGGCAGCATAATAGTCTACATTTACAGTGTCAAGCCCCATAGATAATATATTGTCAGGATCCACCAACAAAAACCTCCTGTCAATAGGCAGCCATAGGAAGGGATAACCAGTTATCTCTATGTCTAGTTCCACATGAAGAAACACTTGGATTAATAAATAAAATGGGTATTTCAAAGACAAAAACGCAATTAAAATAGGTTTCTTACATCAGACGAATGTGAATCGTGAAATGTGAATATTGCTTCCTTGCAGTACTGGGGGTCCTGAGTTACAATTTAACCAAGAGCAGCATTTGCGTGGAGTTTGTATGTTCTCCGCATGTTTGTTTGGGTTTCCTCAGTGGTGTAATTTGAAGTTCCCTGGCCCCAATGCAAAATCTGTAACAGTGCCCCCTACCATTTATAATACAGGTGCCTTCATATGTGGCAGAAGGGCCTTTGGGCCACCTTAGGCACCATGGAGGGTATGACTGTTACACCCCTTCTACTATGATTTTATCCCCCACTCCACAAACATGTTCATAGATTTATTGGCTTCCTATTAAATTGGTTGTAGTGTTTGACATTGGGAAAATAGATTGTGAGCTACATTGGAGACAGGGACTGATGTGTATGATGTAATAATGACAGCAGTGTTGTCCATCGACACATTCAGAATCTAGCAGTGATTATAGACTTAGTATTGCTCTACTAGTTCTCTTGCCTGTATTTGTTTTAATACATGACCACACCGGCGCTTATATAGGAAAACTAGAACAAAGGATAAGCGGTTTTGTCAATTGTAACAAAAAAGTTTACAGCGCAAATTTTTATAGTGCATTATAAATGATTGTTTGCTATAGGAAACATTTGCAAAATATTATGAGCTGGTTCTCATAAATGTCCCCACGTTGTTTTTCTGTTTTCTTTTTGGTCCCCTGTATTTAAGTCTCTATTTCATCAAGATCGAGTTGTTTACACATATCTAATTTCTGAGAAGCTGTGTTATTCCTCAAGCAGAGTGAATCGATAACACAAAAGCTTTGTGTGAAAGTGTAAAAGAAAGATTGGAAAAGGACAAAAAGGACAAAGGGAGTTTTACCCCCCCCCCCCCCCCAACCCACTTGCGAAACAGCTCACAAGCTGCTGAAAGTCATTTGAACTTCAGCAGAAAACAGGGGGGGGGGACTCCAATCTCCTGATGTCACCTTTTCAGTGGTAGGTATAATGTAGCATGTGACCTTTGTTCGTCTGTCCCCCAATCTTCAAGCGATCCCCAAAGATGGGAGTTGTGAGCAGTTAGAAGAGAGTAGAGATGGTAACAGCTGCTTCAGTCTGTTTGCATTATGTGGGTACTACCATGTGGCGCACTACTGTATTAACATTAATATGCCCAATGTACAATCTGAACGCAATGCACAGAGGTGTACAATATGCCACATAGTACATGCAGTACACAGTAGAAGAATGACAAAGCTAACTATGAGCCCGCAAACATGGCTCAAATTACTCCAAATTTATCCAAATAGTGAAACTCCCTGAGCACGTTAAAGCGGTTATCTGGGGACCATAAAAAAAACAACAAAAAACAACACACAGATACATTTAATTACCCTAATACATTGCTAAATGCAGTCTGCTTGCAGAAAAACATATTTTCTCGTTACGCACCGCACTCCGGTGTAACTCTATTGCCGTTCACAAACTTCCGGATAATAGGAGGGACTTGCATTTTCAGCACCCTGAATATACTACAAGTCCCGTCATCTCCTTCTTTCCCCTCCGCTTCTTCACCTCCGCTCCTCTGTTACAATGCGCATGCGCTGGTAGAGGAAACGCTAAGACAGCGCTGTGGAAGAAGGGGGCTGGCTTATTTCTTCTGCATTGTTTCACTGCCAGACCCCTTGCGTTCACATGCTATGATGCCATGCCGACACAAGAGGAGAGTAATCTCGGTCACGTGGGCCTGTGTCGGCACATCATCAGAGTGAAAAAAACGACTGAACTTCTGAGAACACGTGACTGTGTTCTCGGAAATCGGCAATCGGTGAACAACAGTTATAAACACTATATTAGTAGGTCCACTCATTTTATGTGATTAGATAATTGGCATAACATTTTCTGGCTCTGGATAGCCCCTTTAAACATTATGACTGACGTACATTGAGGCTGGGTTCACACGACCTATTTTCAGACGTATACGAGGCGTATTATGCCTAGTTTTACGTCTGAAAATAGGGCTGAAATACGTCGGCAAACATCTGCCCATTCATTTGAATGGGTTTGCCGATGTACTGTGCAGACAACCTGTAATTTACGCGTCGTCGTTTGACAGCTGTCAAACGACGACGCGTAAATGGACTGCCTCGGCAAAGAAGTGCAGGGCACTTCTTTGCCACGTAATTTGAGCTGTTCTTCATTGAACTCAATGAAGCACAGCTCAAGATTTATGAGAGTCTCAGAGCGTCTCAGACGCCTCGTAAATTACGAGGAGGAGTATTTACGTGTGAAACGAGGCAGCTGTTAACAGTCTGTCTTTTCACACGTAAATGCCTCTCATCGTGTGAACATACCCTAACACCTACATTTTGCACTCAAAAATGCTGCATATCCTCTTAGGCTGGGTTCACACTACCTATTTTCAGGTGTAAACGAGGCGTATTATGCCTCGTTTTACGCCTGAAAATAGTGCTACAATACGTCGGCAAACATCTGCCCATTCATTTGAATGGGTTTGCCAAAGTACTGTGCAGACGACCTGTAATTTACGCGTCGTCGTTTGACAGCTGTCAAACGACGACGCGTAAATTGACTGCCTCGGCAAAGAAGTGCAGGGCACTTCTTTGCCACGTAATTTGAGCTGTTCTTCATTGAACTTAATGAAGCACAGCTCAAGATTTACAAGCGTCACAGACGCCTCGTAAATTACGAGGAGGAGCATTTACGTGTGAAACGAGGCAGCTGTAAACAGTCTGTCTTTTCACACGTAAATGCCTCTCAGCGTGTGAACATACCCTTAGGGTATGTTCACACGCTGAGCCAAAAACGTCTGAAAATACGGAGCACCTGATTTTCAGATGTTTTTTGAGCAACTCGCGTTTTTCGCGCCGTTTACACGGTGTATTCGCGCCGTTTTTTCGGCCATTTTTTGGAGCTGTTTTCAATAGTCTATGAGAAAACGGCTCCAAAAACGTCCCAAGAAGTGTCCTGCACTTCTTTTGACGAGGCTGTAATTTTACGCGTCGTCTTTTGACAGCGATGCGTAAAATGACAGGTCGTCAGCACAGTACATCGTAAGACCCATTGAAAGCAATGGGCAGATGTTTGCCGACGTATTGGAGCCGTGTTTTCAGGCGTAATTCGAGGTGTAAAACGCCTCCATTACGCCTGAAAATAGGTTGTGTGAACCTAGCCTTTGTATCATAGTAACATAGGTTGTAAGACTGACAAAAAGACATCCAGTTCATCTCATTCTGCTGCAATGTCGATCCAGAGGAAAGTAAAAAAAACAAACAAACATGAGGGAAAGTCCAATTTTCCTCTTCTTAGGCCTTCTTCACACATAGAAATTTTCTAGCATTTTTAAAAAACTCTTCTAAAAATGCTAGTGTTATTAAAATGAAACGTGCGTTTTTTAAGGCATTTTAGTGACATGTTTCTGGTGTTTTTCATTTGGTATAATTTTGTACATGCTTTTTTTGCCATTTTTAAAGTCCTATAGAGAAGCTTACGGGTAAAAACACCTGAAGAAGCTAAAAACCCAACAATCTTGTTGTTTTTTTGGGATTGGATTACTCATGCAATTTCATGTGCACTCCCTTATGTTAACATTAGTGGCCATAGCAGGTGATATCACTCTGCAATATACTGTACCCTGGTAACAATGGTAACTCCTTAAAGGGTAACAAAGGTGTATAGCATGAGACTGCTATGAGTGAGAGGAGGCCAAGACTAAGTTGGCTGCATCCCCTATTTTAATGGGTGGTGAGAACCTATGCAGGGTCCCCTCTCTGCAGGTGCTTCAAACAAGGGTGTGGAAAATTATCCCAAGGGTCGTGGAGAGAAGATGGGGGGCAAACAAGCACCATGTTCTCTAGTCCCAGGTGAATAAGGTTGTGGTAGTGTTAAACAGCACTAAAAAGGGGCTCAATGTTAATCTTTGCTACGAGGCCCCCTCACCCTTATGTACGCCTCTGAATGGTAGGAACATTTCTAGAGAAAAGGAGACATGTATTCATTAGTATACAGCAAGAAGGAACACCACTGCATAAACTTCAGACTAGGAAAAAATGCACAGTACTGCCGTACGGAAAAACCGTGGATGTCTGCAAGTGGAAGAGGAGATTACACTTGTAATGTCGAGATCCCTCTCCCCATGGACTTCTAGGAGGATTCAGTTGCTGCCTCTTTACAGATAAAGTGCTCTTGAAAACTTTACAAGTCCCTGTACAGAATGAGATTTCGATATCCTGGGATGACTCTTCAAATAAATGAAGATAATTTAATATTATTAAATTCAAGGCTGGAAACATTCTCTAAAACACAGCAGCCTTTTATCTTCCAGCTTGATTAAAACAATCTGAGTCTATTTTGTTTCATCAGCATAACTCCTTCTCCTTGTTTTAAAGTGGAACGAAAGAAAAAATATAATGTGCGCAATCCATTCACATATTTATTCAAAGCTAACAACTATTTAAGGTCGTGGCTACACACAGATTTTCTGAAGTGAGACAGCGGCGATCGACTGTTACAGTCCATAGGAATTCATTGAGATTCGTGTACGTCTAACTTTCATATTCTTTGTATGCGACTGTTGCAAGACAATACGTGAAGAGGAAAGATACGGAGTTAAAAAAAAAGTTGCACTCCAGTCGCATGCAAGTTGTGCAACAGTTGCTATTGAAGCTGTCATTTGACCAACATTGGGAGCTTAACATCAAGATATTCCAAGTTCGGAATGAATGACCAGATGATCAGGTAGACCGGTTTTTAGCCTGGATTTGAGGTCGTTCATTTAAATGGTTGTACCCCAATTATTAGTTAAATCATAAATATCACCTTCCATTTTTCATGTTACTTACAAAGGTGTAATGCTCAACTTTATCTTTTTTTATTATATAAAGAAAACAATATTTATAGCAGTATAATCTGTGCCTATCATAAATATACAATTGTATACAACGTGTCCTTGCCCATGTCCTGCTCAGCGTCTTCTCTAGCGCACTTCCAGTAAATACAGACGAATGATGCAAAATCGCCAACATATTGCTTTAAAGCCTAATAGGAATGTTTAAAGCGGTGAGATTACAACCAATCCCCTGCTACTGAGTGCAATAGCACAGTTGTTGTGCCCACGATGGAGTATATGTACGACATCCTGCGGTAAATACATCCAACTGGTGATGTACATGTACCACATTCTGTATTAAGGGGGTAAAACAAATCTCTCAGAGGCACTTCCTGTGGCAAAACATGATGGCATATTATTCATTGTTTGCACATTTTAAATTAGTGTAGAATCAATTCAACTAGCTAAAGGCCCTTTCACATGGGTCAACAATCAGGCAAATGAGCATTCATGTAAATGCTCATTTCCAATCATTGCCCTATGCAAAGAGGGCAACGATCAGCCAATGAACAAACGCTCGTTCATTGGCTGATCTGCACATTTACGCAGTCAATAAAATGATCGCCAGTCGGTAGCGCATTTCGCTGTGTAAACAGGGAGATGTTCTGCCAAATTGTCCCCATATATAACCGATCATTGCTCCTTGTGAAAGAATGAAAAGAGTGACGATCAACAAGCTGTCTCGTTGATGGGAACTCATTTTCACGGCCTATATCGGGCTGTGTAAAAGGACCCTTAATTGTAGCTGTTAGGGATCTGCCAGGTACTACGTCTAGGTATACTCCTGGGATTAATCAATCCACACCTGAGGCCAGACCTGTTCGACTGACACCATCTCCCACCAACCAGGGTGGCAGGCTCAGGAGTGGGAGAGCCTATCGCGGCCTGGTCAGTCGGAGTTAGCTCCGCCCCCTGTCCTTTATTACCTGCCGTGTTCTCTTCCTCAGTGCTTGTAATTCTTCTGGATTCCTGGCCCCACTGCTGCTTGCTCCAGCCTGCTTCTGCCGTGCTTCTGCCTTGCTGCAGTTCCGCTTAACCTGCTTTGCTTTGCCCCTGGCTTGCTTCCTTCTCCGTGCTCACTTTGGTATACTCCACTTCATCCTGGTCCTGACTACTCATTCACTGCTCCGTTTCCTCGCGGCGTTCCGTGGCTACTGCCCCTTCCCTTGCGTGTTCCCTGTTTGTTCTCCCGTGCACTTAGACAGCGTAGGGATCGCCGCCCAGTTGTACCCCGTCGCCTAGGGCGGGTCGTTGCAAGTAGGCAGGGACAGGGCGGTGGGTAGATTAGGGCTCACTTTCCCTTCACCTCCTTCCTGCCATTACATAATTACAAGCCCATACCTAGTCTACCATTTCTCCTACGCTGACGCTATCATGGACCCCCTTGAGACCCTGACCCAGCAGATGCAGGGCCTCTCCCTACAGGTCCAGGCCCTGGCCCAGAGGGTCAACCAGGGTGACGCTGCCTTAGTAGTACCCCTCACCTCACCTCTAGAACCCGACCTCAAGTTACCTGACCGGTTCTCAGGGGAACGTAAGATGTTTCTTTCCTTCCGGGAGAGTTGCAGACTGTATTTCCACCTAAAACCCCACTCCTCAGGTTACGAGAACCAGCGGGTGGGTATCATCATATCCCGACTCCAGGAAGGGCCCCAAGAGTGGGCCTTCTCCTTGGCTCCTGACGCCCCTGAACTTTCCTCTGTTGATCGTTTTTTCTCTGCCCTCGGACTCATTTACGACGAGACTGACAGGACTGCTTTAGCCGAGAGTCAGCTGGTGACCTTACGTCAGGGTAGGAGACCAGTTGAGGAATACTGTTCTGATTTTAGAAAGTGGTGCGTAGCTTCTCGGTGGAACGATCCGGCCCTAAGGTGCCAGTTTAGGTTAGGATTATCTGACGCCCTGAAGGATCTGCTGGTTAGCTACCCCTCTTCTGACTCCCTTGACCAGGTTATGGCCCTAGCAGTACGACTTGACCGACGTCTCAGGGAACGTCAGCTTGAACGCTTCAATGTGCTCCCCTCTGACTTTTCTGCGATCCCCCCCGAGGTCCCGTCTCCTCGCCCCTCCACGGAGGACTCGGAGGTACATATGCAACTCGGGGCCTCCATGTCCCCTCGACAACGTAGGGAGTTTCGCAGAATGAATGGTCTCTGCTTCTACTGTGGGGACGACAAGCATCTATTGAACACCTGTCCCAGGCGCAAGAATAAGAAGCCGGAAAACTTCCGCGCCTAAGTGATCATCGGGGAGGTCACTTGGGCGCACAGGTATTTCCCGTTAATGTGAAACGCAATAAAATTTTGCTTCCCTTTCAGGTCTCGTTTGCTGGCCGGTCTGCCACGGGCAGTGCTTTCGTTGATTCTGGCTCATCTGCTAATATCATGTCTGTGGAATTTGCTATGTCTCTAAAGATGCCTTTTATTGATTTACCTTATCCTATCCCTGTAGTAGGTATCGACTCAACTCCCCTTGCTAATGGTTATTTTACTCAGCATACTCCTGTTTTTGAACTCCTGGTTGGCTCCATGCATTTGGAGCAGTGCTCTGTACTGGTGATGCAGGGATTATCGTCTGATCTGGTATTAGGTCTTCCCTGGTTGCAGTTGCATAATCCCACGTTTGATTGGAATACTGGGGATCTCACCAAATGGGGTAATGAATGTCTTATGTCATGTCTTTCTGTTAACTCTATTTCTCCCCGGGAGGAGGTAAACACGCTTCCTGAGTTTGTTCAGGACTTCGCCGATGTGTTTTCTAAGGAGGCCTCCGAGGTGTTGCCCCCCCCATAGAGATTACGATTGCGCCATCGATTTGGTGCCTGGTGCCAAGCTTCCTAAGGGTAGGATATTTAATCTTTCATGTCCTGAACGTGAAGCTATGAGGGTGTATATCCAAGAATGCCTGGCCAAGGGTTTCATTCGCCCCTCGACTTCTCCTGTAGGTGCTGGCTTCTTCTTCGTGGGGAAGAAGGATGGTGGTCTTAGGCCGTGCATTGATTATCGTAACCTGAATAAGGTCACCGTAAGGAACCAGTACCCACTTCCTTTGATTCCGGATCTTTTTAATCAGGTTCAGGGAGCCCAATGGTTTTCTAAGTTCGATCTACGGGGGGCATATAACCTTATCCGCATCAAAGAGGGGGATGAGTGGAAAACTGCGTTCAACACACCCGAGGGTCATTTCGAATACCTGGTCATGCCCTTTGGGTTGTGTAATGCCTCTGCTGTCTTCCAGAATTTTATTAATGAAATCCTGAGAGATTACCTGGGTAATTTTCTTGTTGTGTACCTTGATGACATACTGGTGTTTTCCAAGGACTGGTCCTCCCACGTGGAGCATGTCAGGAAGGTGATCCAGGTCCTTCCGGAGAATAATCTGTTTGCTAAGACTGAAAAATGTGTCTTTGGGGTACAGGAGATACCATTTTTAGGGCAAATCCTCACTCCTCATGAATTCCGCATGGACCCTGCCAAGGTTCAGGCTGTGGCGGAATGGGTCCAACCTGCCTCCCTTAAGGCGTTACAGTGTTTTTTAGGGTTCGCCAACTATTACAGGAGATTTATTGCCAACTTCTCGGTCGTCGCTAAGCCTCTTACGGACCTTACTCGCAAGGGTGCTGATGTCCTCCATTGGCCCCCTGAGGCCGTCCAGGCCTTTGAGACCCTCAAGAAGTGCTTTATCTCGGCCCCCGTGCTGATTCAGCCCAACCAAGAGGAGCCATTTATTGTGGAGGTTGACGCATCCGAGGTGGGAGTGGGGGCCGTCTTGTCCCAGGGTACCAGCTCCCTCACCCATCTCCGCCCCTGTGCTTACTTCTCTAGGAAGTTTTCACCCACGGAGAGTAACTATGATATTGGCAACCGCGAACTTCTAGCCATTAAATGGGCTTTTGAAGAGTGGCGGCACTTCCTGGAGGGGGCCAGACACCAGGTAACGGTCCTTACGGATCATAAGAATCTGGTTTTCCTAGAATCGGCCCGGAGGCTTAATCCTAGACAAGCTCGGTGGGCACTATTCTTTACCAGATTTAATTTCTTGGTTACCTATAGGGCTGGGTCCAAGAATATTAAGGCTGATGCTCTGTCACGTAGTTTCATGGCCAATCCTCCTTCCGAGAAGGATCCTGCTTGTATCTTACCCCCTGGTATAATCGTTTCTGCCACGGATTCTGATTTAGCTTCTGATATCGCAGCTGATCAGGGTGCAGCTCCCGGGAACGTCCCTGGGGACAAACTGTTTGTTCCCCTGCAATACCGGCTAAGGGTACTCAGGCAAAACCATGACTCCGCTCTATCTGGTCATCCTGGCATCTTGGGCACCAAACACCTCATTAGCAGAAACTATTGGTGGCCTGGGTTGCCTAAAGACGTTAGGGCTTACGTCGCCGCTTGTGAGGTTTGCACTAGGTCCAAAACCCCTAGGTCCCGACCTGCGGGCCTACTACGTTCCTTGCCCATTCCCCAGAGACCTTGGACCCATATCTCCATGGATTTTATCACCGATTTGCCTCCATCTCAGGGCAAGTCGGTGGTGTGGGTGGTAGTAGACCGCTTCAGCAAGAGGTGCCACTTTGTGCCCCTTAAGAAGCTACCTAACGCCAAGACGTTAGCTTCTTTGTTTGTGAAACACATCCTGCGTCTCCATGGGGCCCCAGTCAATATCGTTTCTGACAGAGGGGTACAATTTGTTTCCTTATTTTGGAGAGCTTTTTGTAAAAAGTTGGAGATTGATCTGTCCTTCTCCTCCGCCTTCCATCCCGAAACTAATGGCCAAACGGAAAGGACTAACCAATCCCTGGAACAATATTTAAGGTGTTTCATCTCTGACTGTCAATTCGATTGGGTCTCATTCCTTCCCCTTGCTGAATTTTCCCTGAATAACCGGGTCAGTAACTCGTCAGGGGTCTCCCCGTTTTTCTGTAATTTCGGGTTTAACCCAAGGTTCTCCTCCGTTTCCCCTGGTTGTTCCAATAATCCTGAGGTAGAGGATGTTCATCGGGAACTGTGCACTGTCTGGGCCCAGGTTCAGAAGAACCTAGAGGCGTCCCAGAGCGCACAAAAGATTCAGGCGGATAGTAGACGTTCTGCTAACCCCCGGTTTGTCGTCGGGGATTTGGTCTGGTTGTCGTCCAGGAACTTGCGCCTTAAGGTCCCGTCCAGGAAGTTTGCTCCCCGATTTATTGGACCTTATAAGATCATTGAAGTCCTCAACCCTGTATCCTTCCGTCTGGAGCTGCCCCCATCCTTTCGCATACATGACGTCTTCCATGCCTCCCTCCTTAAACGCTGCTCCCCGTCCTGGTCCCCCTCGAGGAAACCTCCTGTTCCCGTTCTCACCCCTGAGGGGGTGGAATTCGAGGTGGCCAAGATTATGGACAGTAGGATGGTCCAGGGCTCCCTCCAGTACCTGGTCCATTGGAGAGGATACGGGCCGGAGGAGAGGACTTGGGTACCTGCCCGTGATGTTCACGCTGGGGTATTGATCAGGAGGTTCCACCTTCTCTTCCCTACTAAACCGGGTCCTCTTAGTAAGGGTCCGGTGGCCCCTCATAAAAGGGGGAGTACTGTTAGGGATCTGCCAGGTACTACGTCTAGGTATACTCCTGGGATTAATCAATCCACACCTGAGGCCAGACCTGTTCGACTGACACCATCTCCCACCAACCAGGGTGGCAGGCTCAGGAGTGGGAGAGCCTATCGCGGCCTGGTCAGTCGGAGTTAGCTCTGCCCCCTGTCCTTTATTACCTGCCGTGTTCTCTTCCTCAGTGCTTGTAATTCTTCTGGATTCCTGGCCCCACTGCTGCTTGCTCCAGCCTGCTTCTGCCGTGCTTCTGCCTTGCTGCAGTTCCGCTTAACCTGCTTTGCTTTGCCCCTGGCTTGCTTCCTTCTCCGTGCTCACTTTGGTATACTCCACTTCATCCTGGTCCTGACTACTCATTCACCGCTCCGTTTCCTCGCGGCGTTCCGTGGCTACTGCCCCTTCCCTTGCGTGTTCCCTGTTTGTTCTCCCATGCACTTAGACAGCGTAGGGACCGCCGCCCAGTTGTACCCCGTCGCCTAGGGCGGGTCGTTGCAAGTAGGCAGGGACAGGGCGGTGGGTAGATTAGGGCTCACTTTCCCTTCACCTCCTTCCTGCCATTACAGTAGCCTTGGACATGAGGGGCGTTAATACCGTGATCTGTTTGTTTTCACATGTACATCCATACAGCAGCTCCGATGGACACACTGTATGGACTTCAATGTATCTATTTTCTATAGGGCAAGTTCAGACGTTGCAACTAATTTCGTTGCAAATCCGCAATGGAATTGCAGCAAAATTTTGCATATGAAACATGCAGATTTTGTTTTATATTTAGCAACAGATTTGCCACAGATTTCAGCCTCTGCATTGCAAAGACTGAAATCTGCATTGAAAACCTGCTGCTTCTCCACAACAGACTGCGCATGCTGCGGAATGAGAGCTCCGCACTGCAAGCTATTTTCCGTACAGTTTTTTACATCTGAACATGCCAGTGGAGTCTGTTGGGCATACATGTATAATTAAACACAACCACAGAGGTCTACTCTAGGTCAGACTGGCCCACCATTGTACCCTCCTGTGGGCCCAAGCTCAGGTATAGGCCCCCAAAGTTTCAGTAGGAGACAACCCCATTTTAGCTGACTTTGGAGCCAATCACTTTGACCACTACAGTCTATTTCTTATGGATTGATCACAAATAACCCATTTGATCCTATTTATGAAATTTTCTGTATGTGCAATGATAACATCAAAGTTTGCAAAGTAAATAAAGAGGACCTGTCATGTCCTCTAATATGTACAACAAGCTGGATAGCAATCTCAGTCATGGACACTGAGCGATGGCACTTGACAGTCTATTTTTACAGGGCACCAAAACTAACAGTATCTGATTGCAGGGTACGTGGGCGACTTGCAGGAGAAGAAAACCATCGCTTCATTCAGCACCACAGCAGCTGGTAAGCTATCCAACTTGTTTTAAATGTTAGAGGACATGACAGGTCATCTTTAACTCGTGCAGGGGTGGCACAAGGGCAGAAGTCATCTTTGTCTAAGTGACATATTTTGAAAGTATCCTGTCAGTTATACATGTCATAGATCTAACATCAATCTCTTCTCATCATACAGGTATATAACCAATTCCAATCCTGCCATTAACTATATCTCTGCTGAATCTTCATTTCCAACACTGCAAGTTTTATTTTATGGTATAAAACTCTGCTTTCCTGTCTTCCTTTATAGTCTAATGTTATCTCTGTAACTTTTGTCAAACTGTTTGATACTTAAGGGGGTTTTACTATCAGGGACATTTATGACATATCCACAGGATATGTCATAAAGGTCAGATAGATGCGGGTTCCACCTCTGGGACCCGCATCTATCTCTAGAACGGGGCCACCTAAACCCCATTGTACTGCTCTGTGTTCCCGCTGACTCTATAATCAGGAAAACAGTGTAACTCTCATAGTAGTGAATGGCAGTTATGGAAACAGTGTAGCATGCGAGCTATGCTGTTTCTGTAACTACCATTCACTTCTATGGGACATACGGAAACAGCATAACTCAGCGAGCTACGCTGTTTTCATCTTACATGGTCGGAAATCACACACGTCAGCCACAACACAGAGCAGTAGAACAGGGTTTAGGGGGCCCCGTTCTAGAGATAGGTGCAGGTCCCAGAGGTGGGACCCGCATCTATCTGACGTTTATGAAATATCCTGTGGATATGTAAAAAATGTCCCTGATAGTAAAACCCCTTTGGGCTGGGATCACACAGAGTTTTTTGACAAGTTTTTTTACGCGGATGCGGAAAAACCGGCTCGCGGGAAAAAGAAGGGACATGCCCTATCTTCGGGCGTTTACGCCTCTGACCTCCCATTGACATCAATGGGAGGCAGAGAAAGCGTATTTTGCTGAGTTTTATGCTCAATGGCCGTGGGCGAAAAACACCGTGAGAAACGCCGCAAAAAAACGCTGAGAAAATCGGCGTGCAGGCAGAGGAAAATCTGCCTCAAAATTTCAATTGGAATTTTGAGGCAGATTTTCCTCCTGCAAAAAACTCAGTGTGAACCTTAGGCTGGGTTCACAGTGAATTTTTTGACGAGTTTTTTGAGACGGAAACCGCGCCGCAAAACTCGCCAAAAACCGTCCGAAAATGGCTCCCATTGATTTCAATGGGAGGCGGAGGCGGTTTTCTCCCGCGAGTGGTAAAACCGGCTTGCGGGAGAAAGAAGGGACATGCCCTACCTTCGCGCGGTTACGCCTCTGACCTCCCATTGACATCAATGGGAGGCAGAGAAAGTGTATTTTGCGGCGTTTTATGCCCGTGGAGCTCAATGGCCGTTGGCGAAAACTCCCCGCGAAAAACGCAGCGAAAATCAGCGTGCAGGCAGAGGAAAATCTGCCTCAAACTTCCAAACGGAATTTATGGATCTTGGAATGCAGCGATGCAAAACCGAATAATTTAACCTTAAGGGTAGGAACACTACGTCGAGCTGTGCAGCATATTCAACCTGAACACCGCAGGGAATGCCCTCCGAAAACCTGCACCATTACTGTGGTGCGTTTTTTCCGGCATACATTACGCTGCGTAAATTATCGCACATACTTAACTCCTCCCTCCTCTGACGTCCGCTCTGGCCTCCCCGGATGACATTGTAGGCCATGTGACCGCTGTAGCCTGTAATTGGCTGGAGCAGTCACATGGCCTGCTACGTCATCCAGGGAGGCCGGACTGGAGAAGAAGCAGGGAACTCTGGGTAAGTATAACTATTATTTTCTTTTTCTTACTTGCAGTGCAATCGCTCTGATTCCGCGGCAAATATCGCAACACACACCACTTTTTTGCGGGTTTAAGCACCCCATTGAATTCAATGGGAAAACCCGCAACAGAAGAGCTGCGATTCCGCAGCATCAATTGACATGCTGCGGTTGAAGAAACCGCACTGCATGTGAATTTTTGTGCGTTTTTTTTTCGGCTGCATTTTTCCGCAGTGTGGGGACAAGATTTGTTAAAATCTCACTCACACTGATGCTACTGTAAAACGCTGCGGATTTTCTGCAATTAATCCGTTGCAGAAAATCGGCCCTGAATACTCTGTGTGTGTTCCAACCATAAAAGTGTTTTCATTGTGCAAAAGTAGTAAAACACAAAAAATAAATAAATAAATACATATTTGGTATTGCCATAATCGTATTGACCCACAGAATAAAGATAACATGTTATTTACACTGCATAGGGAACGGTGTAAATTGAAAAAGTGAAAAACAATCCTGGAATAGCTGTTTTTTTAAATTCCCTTACCAAAATATTTATCAATTTATATGTACCCAAAAATGGTGCCATTGAAAAATTCAACTTGTTCTGCAAAAAACAATATCAACGGAAAATGATGACTCTTGGAATGTGACATTGAAAAAATGAAAAAGAATGCTTGGTCATTAAGGCCAAAATAGGCCTGGTCATTAAGGGGTTAAGATTTGACGGGTACATGTTCTGCCTAGATGGAGGATGGACCCTCAGAATAATTTCCTTTGGTGGGAACCCCACGGTACCCCAGTCCAACACTGACGCATACTATACAAACAGCCACTATCACCAGGACTGGAACTCAGGGACAAATGAAAGCCTTTCCTTTATGTATTAAAATTATAATTTTTTTTAACACGAGGCAGCTTTGAATGAAGCACTCTGTATGAATTTACAGATTCTTATTCCATTAAAGATAAAATAGTGGCCAATTTATGAAAAGTTATGACTGTAATATCAAAATTGAAAACACTTTCATATTTAAAGTGAAATTCTTGTTTTACAAATATTTTAGTACTTTGAACATATGTCTCTATATAATAAAAGCTCTGTTAAAAACACTGAGTTTGGCATAATGATGAATAATCAGACTTTTTATTAAATATGGTCCTGTTAAGAACAGTGAGATTGGCATGATGTTTGAGGCTATGTACACCTTTGAAATCTTTTTTTGTTTTTTTGTTTTTTTTTAATCCGGCGGTTCAGTGACAGCGGGTCCTGCGTGCCTTTAAACGCAGGATCCACCTGTTATCGATTGCATCTAAGTTATGAACTAAGATGTTATCAGTAACAGCTGGATCCTGCGTGTCAACCTGCTGACACTGAACACTTCAGTGCCACTGACCTGACGGATACAGGTTTCAGCACTAGATACAGCTGCTCTGTATACAGGATACAAAGCAGCTGTATCTCAAGAAGTATTTTTTTTTTTTATATCAAGTATTTAGATAGTTGCACAAAAAACACTGATAGACATTTTTATTAAAAAAAACAAAACCTGATTTCAAAGGTGTACATAGTCTTATTCAAGTTGTCTTAAAGGAAAATTTCAACCTAAAACAAAAACAAAAAATATCAGACATCCTTAATATAAATTAACAAAATGAAACCAATGGTATATTAGTAGTGTGAGTAATCAGAAGAAAATTGAAACAAGAACCTTTAGGCTGGGTTCGCACGACCATGTTACGTCTGTAAAGGATGGAACGTATTTCGGCAGCAAGTCCCGGACCGAACACAGTGCAGGGAGCCGGGCTCCTAGCATCATAGTTATGTACGATGCTAGGAGTCCCTGCCTCTCTGTGGATCTACTGTCCCGTACTGAAAACATGATTACAGTATGGGACAGTTGTCCCGCAGCGAGGCAGGGACTCCTAGCGTCGTACATAACTATGATGCTAGGAGCCCGGCTCCCTGCAGTGTGTCGGTCCGGGACTTGCGGCCGAAATACGTTCCGTCCATTATGGACGTAACACGGTCGTGTGAACCCAGCCTTAGAATGCTTTTATACGCAGCGTTTTTGTGGAATTTTTATCCTGGTGTTTTTGCTGCATTTTTTTTTGTTAAAAAAAAACTCGATTTAATTCTTTCCTTTAGAGGAACAAGGCTTTAATAGAGATGAGGTTGAGATATGATGCTGGAGTGACTTGTAAGTCATATATAAATCAAAGTCGAAAGACTATGTAGTGAATAGCTTGGGTTCACTAGAGAAAATGTATACATCTATAAAGACCATGTTGTGAACATCCACTTTTAATGAGATAGTAAACGTTGTTATCAATGCACAGGAGAGCATTTCATTAGAAAACTGTAGGTTATTTGAGCCTACAGTATACCCTATAAAAAATAGACTATAGCAGCGGGCAGCATGGTGGCTCCGCAGTCAGCACTCTTGCCTAGCACTCTGGTTCTGGGATCTGCATGGAGTTTGTATGTTCTCCCCGTGTTTGTGTGGGTTTGCTCCATGTAATGTGATACATTGTGTTCCCATCTGTGCCGGATCAGAGATACTTGTACAGATACAGTATACGCGATATAAACACTACAAACATCCCAAAGCTTCCTACATACAGTAGTAAACCATTAATATGAGAATCTCTATGCCATGTAAAAGTCATTCCAGAAGAGCGACTCGCAGAAATAGTAAACATACGTGACATACGAAAATCACAGCGGTGACGTAAAGTCGTGCCAGGCAATCATTTTTGGTGTTACGAAGAAGATTAAAGTTGCACTTAATAAAAATCTGGTTGCACGGATATTTTTATCCTTTGCTTTGTTACTGCTGTGTGTAAATTGCCAGGATTGTCTGATGTATACTCGTAAAATTCAGTCATGTCTGGACTTCCCTGCCTGACTGACAACCTGCAGACACACCTGGAGCACAGCGCCCAAACCACACACCCTGATCAGGAAAGGTAAAACAGTAATTAAAACAAGTCTTCAAAGTAGCAAGGAAGGAAATGGTGTACGCCGAGATCCCACTAGAGGAACTATTCCTGTATTTCATGTATATACACATATCCAGAGACCATTACCTCTATCTCAGTTCTGCCACATCTTCTGGTATTTATTATAGGATTTCTAAATTGACCAATAAATTTGGGATTAAAGGCCAATATAGCATATAATTAGGCTATATCTGAGTTTATCTTTCTGTTTGTTTTTTAACTCATTGTTGCACAGAGGAATAGACTGTATTTAGAGTTCCTTGTAAAAAAAATAATAGTAAAGTCATATAACTGCAGATTTTCAAAGGAACAGAACGGAACACAAATTGGCCTCACGTTTACCAAGCAACTAATAAAACAGACTGTTTCCACAAGATCATTCTTCTTTCTACCAAAAAGGATCAGAAAAGTGAAAATATAAAAAGCTCATAACGATGGATCACATCTGGCTTCCTTAGGTGTCATACACATTACAATTAACTTTGGGTGAAATATTGGCTGGGGCTAGACATAGACTTTTTTCTTTTTTAGTGAGCGATTCCATTACCGTCCATAGGAATGCATTAGACTAGGGCTATTTATCTCACTAGAAAAAAATCCCTGAGATATCGTTGTGATAAATCGCTGTCCATAGGAATGCATTAGTAGTAGTAGCTTGAAAATCTCTTCTAAAACGCTCTAGTCAAGAGATTTGTTAGCGATTTATTTTTAATTGCCACATGCTGGGATTTCAGAGCTACACACGTGACGAGCGATTTTGAAGAGATTTTCAATCTACTCAATGCATTCATATGGACAGCGATTTATCACAGCGATATCATAGAGATTTTTTTGTAGTCAGATAAACACCCCTAGCCTAACGCGTTTCTATGGACAGCGATTTATTGCTCACCACAAAAAAAAGTTGGTCTAGCTCAAAGCTAGCCATTTCTAGTTGTGCGTGTATATTTTTAGAAATGCTCAATACTCTACAGGCAATACCACAATACCCTCTGTGCCTTACCCTAGGGGTGGTGGTATTTTTTTTTTTTGTGTGTTCCCCTGCTACCTGTCAGTGCTGCGCAGAGGGAATAGTTAATGAACCCGTGGTAAGGGAGCTTAGCTCGCGAACATACAGAGGCGTCAACAACGCTCTGCTAGAACTGTGCGCCATGACACGTATGCGTAACTGATGCGTTTGTATTCAAGTAGGAGAAGGCTGGGCCCAGTTAATAGGTAGGGGGAGACAGGAGACTCTGCGGATCGGCTGCACATTTTTCCCCTCTTAAATGCCTCTAATCCCACCCAATCCCCGCTTATACACACCCAGTTCAGCCCAGACAGTATCATGCTCCCATAGTGCCTCCCCACATTATAATGCCCCCCTTACAACCACCACCACATTATAATGCCCCATAGCTGTCCCCCACACAGTATAATGCCCCATAGTGCCCCTCAAATAGTATAAGGCTCCCATAGTGCCTCCCCACAGTATAATGCCCCATAGAACCCCCCACGGGGAATAATTCCCTAATAGCTGTCCCCCACACAGCATAATGCCCCATAGTGCCCCAAAACAGTATCAAGCTCCCCTAGTGCCTTTCACAGTATAATTCCCTCATAGAACCCCCCACACAGTATAATTCCCCATAGCTGTCACCACAAAGTACAATGCCCCATAGTGCTCCCAAGCAGAATAATGATCCCATAGTGCCTCCCCACAGTATAATGCCCCATAGAATCCCCCACACAGTATAATGCCCCCATAGCTGCCCCACACACTGTATAATGCCCCAGACTGCCCACAAACAGTATCATGCTCCCATAGTGCCTCCCCACAGTATACTGCCCCCATAGAGCCCCACACAGTATAATGCCCCTATAGTAACTCCCACACAGTATAACACCCCATAGTGCCTCCCACACAGGATAATGTCAAATAGCTGCTCCCACACAGTATAGTGTCCACATACACTATAATTTCCACACAGATGCCTCAATGCAGTATAATGCTCACACAGATGCCTCCATATAGTATAATGTCCCCTTAGCTGCCCCACAGAGTATAATGCCCCCTAAGCTGCCACTATACAATATAATGCCCCCTTAGGCTATGTTCACACGGGGTATTTTGCCGAGTTTTTTGACGCGGAAACCGCGTCGCAAAACTCGGCAAAAACGGCCCGAAAATGCCTCCCATTGATTTCAATGGGAGGCGTCGGCGTCTTTTTCCCGCGAGCAGTAAAACTGCCTCGCGGGAAATAGAAGCGACATGCCCTATCTTCGGGCGCTTCCGCCTCTGACCTCCCATTGACTTCAATGGAAGGCAGAGAAAGCGTATTTCGCGCTGTTTTATGCCCGCGGCGCTCAATGGCCGCGGGCGAAAAACTGCGCGAAAATCGGCGTGCAGGGAGAGGAATATCTGCCTCAAACTTCCAAACTGAATTTTGAGGCAGATATTCCTCCTGTAAAATACCCCGTGTGAACATAGCCTTAGTTGCCACTATACAGTATAATCCCCCATAATGCCTAATAAAAAATAATAAAATAAATACTTACCTAGCCCCGTTTCCACGACGAGTAGAAGAGATCCCTCTGCTCCTTCGCTCTGTGCTATGAGGGGCTCATGCCTGTCTGTGCCTAGCAGCTCACGGCCACTTCACACAGTGAATGCTGAAGCAGGGAGCTGACATACCTTGCTTCAGCATTCGATTCAACTGCTCTCCGGTCGACCTGGAGAGCAGAACACAGCTTGGAATCCGGGACTGTCCCTTTGAATCCAGGACAGTTGGGAGGTATGTAGTCAGTGGCGTAACTATAGAGGTCGCAGCGCTCACAATTGCGACCGGGCTCCGAAGCCAGGGGCGACAAACGGAAACCTTTAGCAACGTTTCCGTCACCATTGAGATCAATGATAAGGGAAACGGAAGCTGAGGTTTCAGTTTGCCCTTCTGATGAGGGATTACCCGACGGAACCCCTCAACGGAAGGGCTGCGGTGATGTGAACAGGCCCTTACTAATGTTTTTTTTTTTTTTTTTACGGGTTAGGTCGTTGGACTATGTCGGATTCGAGGACTACGTCGATGACGGCTTTTTTATTCTTAATAAAATGGTTAATGAGGGTTTTGTGTTTTTTTTGAAATTTCAATAAATCTATTTTTTTAAACTTTATCGCTATCGCCTTAGTAAAGGCCGCTGACGGATTGACAGCATCCATTACTAAGGCGAGGCTTAATGTTAGCCAGTGAAAAGGTTAACACTAACCCCCATTATTATCCCGGTACCCACCGCCACTAGGGGTGCCGGGAAGAGCTGAGTACGATCCAGTAACCGACCATCTGTAGTGACGGTCGGGCACTGGGGCGCCGCAGGCTGGTATTATTAGGCTGGGAAAGGCCAAAAACAGTTGCTCTTCCCACCCTGGTAATGCTAGGCTGGTGCTGCTGCGTTGTATCTGGCTGGTAATTAAAAAAAGAAAAAAAGAAAAATTAAAAAAAAATGTATATATATATATATATACACATATACACACACATATACATACACACACACACACACACACACACACACAAGCACACACACACACATTTTTTTGGGGGGAACACATATGTATTGGGGCTATTCCCCCTGGCTGCTAGTGTTGCATTGTTGGATCACTCAGGAGATCACTTAGGAGACCCAACGATGCAGCTGAAAGCTGCGGGCCATCGGCCATGAGAAGTTTGTGTGCGTAGTCACTATGGTGCTAGTGGAGTCACATAGAAGACCAGTACTATTTCTCCTCCGAGCAGATAAGAGTTGTCTATGAAGGCTCATCATTACTGATATGCTGATAAAAGTTGATACTTTCCAAGCATCTCAAGTTGAGTTGTACGTTGATGCAAGTTGTTCGGAGTGATCCTTAAAGAGATAGTATGGCCATTAAGAAATTGAACTGGAACTGTATGCACCACTGTTTGTGGTACAGATAGTACGCAACATGCACCTTGCATGTACTGTACATGGCTTAGAAAGATGGAATTCCCTAAAGGGTAATGGTGTAGCGGCCACCGTGACCCGCAGAGGTGCAGGGCATTCGTTCTTCAAAGTGACTCGTGCTCCCTATACTCAAAAGGGGACACTGTGTGGTAGAGGGTAGCCACTCAGCGACCCCGTAGCGGCACAGTTGGGACCTTTCAGTCACTTCTGCACAGTCCGGCTCGGTAGGAACTCCTGCGGAGTCAAGATCCCCGACCTCGGCTTGAGGGCCACTCTATTAAGTGTGTGTTCCTGAGGAATCAAGAAGCAATTTCTTTAACTGCGACATCTGTGTCCTCTTATGGGAGAGCCTCTTACACATTGAAAAGTACACATAAATTTTGTGTAAAGATGGGGTAGGGAGACAGACAGGTGAGCCCTAATCTACCTGCCACTCAGTCCCTGCCTACTTGCAACGGCCCGTCCTAGGTGACGGCGTACAACTGGGCGACGGTCCCTACTCTCACTATGTGCACAACAGACAAACAGACAAGGGTACATAGAAGCTAAGGGAAATGGGGCAGATGCCCACGGCAACACCGTGAGCAACAAGAGTAGTGAACAAGCCGAGTCAAACCAGGAGTGTACGACGTACCAAACGCAGAGCAGGAGAGTAGTCAGTATGAAGCTGAGGACAAATAGTACAAGCAGCAGCAGCAGAGCCAGGAAACAAGCAGAATCACAGGCAAAGGAGGAGCAGGAAATGAAGGTATAAATAGACAGAGGGCGGGAGCTAGCTCCGTCTGGCCAGGCTGTGATAGGCTCTCCCACTCCTCAGCCTCCCAGCCTGAGTGGTAGAAGAAGGAGTCACTCTATCAGACTTAGGAGCAGGTGCAGACTGACTAACCACGGGCGTCGACACAGAAGCTGTGTCTGGCAGATCCATTACATGTTGGCTCTTTTAAGCTGGTAATAGGCAGGATATAACTGCACACAGCCATCACTCTCGGGCCCTTGAATTTAGGTTGACTGCATGGCATGTTAATTCCATGGTGTGGCACTTGCCAAAATCGCCACTAGCAGCCTAAAGTACAATGACAACATGTCATGTGTATGGGTTAATGGGCTCATGCGTTTGCCTGATGTTTATTCTGCCATATGAAGCAATAGTACAAGTCTGTGCTTATTATCTAGGCAGCTGCAATGGGAACCAAAGAAAGAGGGAAGATCCAGCTCAGGTCAGCGTCTTACCCCTTTCCCATGGACATTGTAGACTCACACAGGACTCTTCACAGGTACCACAATGTGTGCAAAAAAGGGGAGGGTGGAACAGGCCTAATGCTGCCATTTTCTCCAAGAGGGAGAAGCTCTTCTAGTGTTCTCTGTGTTTTTGGCACAATTTGTTTTTACTTTTTTGCAAACAAATACAATAATATATTTTACTGATTTAAAAAAAAGAACAAAAAAAGCATTAAAAAAATGGCAAAAACGAAAGCAAAAATAGTGTAAACCCAGCAGAAAAGAAAACTCATGGCCCAGAAAATTTTCCAGCACTTTGAAACTGCCACAATTAATTATTTAATCATTGTGATTATACCAATAATACAAAAAAACAAGGATGTGTATATATTAAAAAAGATGAAAAAATACCAATCTCAGAATGTTAAGAGAGGAAACATTTGAATTATATCTGCATAGACTATGATGGCTCTTAGGGCTCACTTACACTTCTGTCGTTTTGGTCTGTGTTCATATTTTTCTTTTCTTTTTTTTTTTTTAAAAGGAAAAGGTCTCATCAGAGGAAAGTGTGAACATGTTACTAAAATAGTATGCTAGTACTTGTAGTTTATAGTAGCTTCAAATTCAAAGGTCAGCTTTTTCATCAGTATTAGGGCTTATTCACACAAACGAGTGCAAACTTGGACGTGAAAAAGTCAGTTTTTCACGTCCGAATTGCACCTGTGCGGGACCTGTTTTCACGGATCCCTCATAGACTTGAGTCTGTTGAGGGATCCGTGAAAACGGAAGAAAATAAGACATGCTCTATTTTTCAACAGACCCTTCACACGGTCCGCTAAAACAACGGTCGTGTGAATGGGCCCATTAAAATACATGCGTCCGTGTGATGGCCGTTGTTTTAACGGCTGTCACCCGAACGTATACAACATTTGTGTGAATAAGCCCTTCTTCAGTCATTCTCTGGCCAAAAATTTGAAAACACTGGGTTAACATATGTTAGTTGCGTCCAGCCAGTTGTTTTTAGCCTGAGCCAGACACAACTGATTACATTTTGTGCACTTTGTATACCGGTCTGACCTTTATAGGCAGACTATAGCCGGACAGAAAAACACTGCATGCAACGTTCCTCTGTCTGACGCGGGTAGACAGCCGGCGCAAAAACGGATGCAACTGATTCCAGGAACGATTGCATAGGAAAGCATGGGATCAATTCTGGCATCAGTTTCCCTCCGGCGTTTCTGCACGACCGCAGAGAGAAGCGACGCTGGATCACTGGATATTTGGGAAGGAGGCCAAAAATTGGACCTCCCAAGCCCCCCTTTCCCGACATCACATAAGTCTTACTCACCAATGACCACCCCCTATATCTGAAATGGGTTTCATAGGCTAATTCCAGGCAATATATTCATATTTCAGAATAAGTGAGGAAGGCTGCCAAGGATGCCAACCATGCCTACCTCAGCCCTGCTTCTTACACATTAAAATACATCCCCAGGTCTGACTGGAATAAGTATTTTATTAAGCATGCGGTAGCTCAGTAGCAGTTTAGTCTCTGGATATCTTATTGACCAGAAGAACCTTCTCCATCCCTCATCTTGGAAATGGAGAATCATTGTAAACTTGAGGGGTAGGATGTCATTTACATCTCTGGGTTTTCAGTTTCGAAGATTGACTTTAAGAAATGAAAGGACTTGTCCAGTTGTATTAATAAAATAAAACTCAATGATTGTGTTACAAGATATGCTTCTTCCTAATATAGACAGAGGTGTATCTATAGGGGGTGCAGGAGTAGCAGTCGCACCCAGGCCCTTGATCCTGAGGGGGCCCAAAAGTCCCCCAGCCGTATAAGAACACACCAGTATTATACATTTTATATGGTAGGTGGGGACCCTATTATAGATTTTGCATTGGGGCCCAGGAGCTTTAAGTTATGCCCCTGAATATACTTTGAATATATTATACATTTGGCACCATTTTAAGACTTCTGCTTGTGGCAGAGGATGAAAACTAACCATGACCTTGTACTACTTTCACATAGCCGAGGGTTTCTTACAATACCTTAATGTAGCCAATCTCCTGTGTCCTAAACACAACAGCACCACATGTCTCTCTCCTGTCCTAGACTGATGTCTACACCGATGCATTATAAGAAACACATCTGCTGTAGGAGCAAGTCTATTCAATTCACTGACATCTAGAAGAGCTATAGAAAAGGGTGAGAAGTTTACACACAACAGGGAAAATTCATGAAGCCCTCTATGTCAGTTTTCTGGTATAGACAAGTCACATTTATGTTTTTGTGAAACAATTTTGTGACTTTTCTATTTTTACACTGCATAAAGTTTCCAGTGCTTAACGAAAGAGGGCAGTGGCATCACGGATGATTACTATAATTTAGTCCAGAAAACTGGTGTAAATTATTGCGCAAATCTACACCAGCCCCTGACGCATGGATGGACAGAGATACACCTAATTTATTAAGAGGCGTGCGCCAGTGACGGATCTTCATTAGGGCGGTTCGAACTGCACGGGTCCCCTCATGCCGGTGGTGTCGCTAGCACCGGAGGGGGCTCCGGTGCTAGCGACAGCAACATTCACTTGTATCTGCGTGATTACATCACTGCATCACGCTGGTCTGCACAAGTGTCCCACCCGGATGCTGTGTAGCTCTCCGTCCGTTGCGGGCATGTGGAAAAGTAAGTACAATATTTTTTATTTTTTTTGGGGGGGGGGGCGCTGTGTAGCACTATATACACGGGGGGGCTGTGTGGCACTATATACAAGGGGTGCTGTGTGACACTATATACAAGGGGGCTGTGTGGCACTCTCTACTAGGGGAGCTGTATGGCATTATTTACAAGGGGGAGGGCTGTGTGGCACTATCTACAGCAGTCTGTGTATGGAGCTATCTACTAAGGGGGGCTGTGAGGCACTATATACAAGGGGGACTGCGTGGCACTATATACAAGAGGGGGTCTTTGTAGCATTACTAAGTGGGGCTGTGTGGCACTACTAGGGGGGGCTGTGTGGCATTATATACAAAGGGGGACTGTGGCGCTATCTGCAGGGGTGCTGAGTGGCGCTATTGCAGGGGGGCTGGGTGTAGTGCTATCTACAGGGGCTGTGTGTGGCGCTATCTGCAGGAGGCACAAAGGGGGCATTATTACTGTGGGGGCACAAAAGGGGCACGGTTACTGTTGGGGCACTAAGGGATTATTATTACTGTCTGGGGCTCTGTTGATTACGAGTTTGTTTAGAGGATGGCGTATAGGTGGGGAGGGTTCTGGAAAAGCGAGAAACCAACATGTCTGTGTGTCAAATTCTGCAGAGACGAGTCATGGCTGGAATAAGTCATCAGAGTGGTCTGGGCCAGATGGAGAAAAAAAAAGGGAAAGTGAATGACTCTGATCAGAGAAAACATTACCTGTGGATATAAATGTGCTGTAATTACTTATAGCGTCTGCAAAGCTTCTGTGTATAACTGGCATCTACCACTATATAGTCACTATATGCTGGTAATATTGGTCTTTGCATAGTGATTTTTATTCAGTAACAGTATGGGGGTATTATTCTGTCACTATGTGGCAATGGTGTGGTGGTATTATTCAGTAACAGTATGGCGGTATTATTCAGTAACAGTATGGGGGTATAATTCAGTCACTGTGGTTATGGTATGGAGGTATTATTCAGTAACAGTATGGGGTATTATTCAGTCACTATTTGGTTATAGTGTGACGATATTATTCAGCAACAGTATGAGGGTATTATTCAGTCACTATGTGGTTATGGTGTGGCGGTATTATACAGTAACAGTATGAGGGTATTATTCAGTCACTATGTGGTTATGGTGTGGCGGTATTATACAGTAACAGTATGGGGGTATTAATCAGTGACTATGTGGTTATGGTGTGGCGGTATTATACAGTAACAGTATGGGGGTATTAATCAGTGACTATGTGGTTATGGTGTGGCAGTGTTATTCAGTAACAGTATGGGGGTATTATTCAGTCACTATGTGGTTATGGTGTGGTGGTATTGTTCAGTAACAGTATGGGGGTATTATTCAGTAACATTATGGGGATATTATTCAGTCACTCTGTGGTTATTGTGTGGCAGTATTATTCAGTAACTGTATGGGGTATTATATAGTCACTATGTAGTTATGGTGTGGGGGTATTATTCAGTTACTATGTGGTTATAGTGTGGTGGCATTATTCAGTAACAGTATGGGGGTATTATTCAGTCTATGGGGTTATGGTGTGGCAGTATTATTTGGACCTTATATTGTGTTATTATTGGTAATATTGGGCTTATAATAGTAAGTTGTGTTCAGTAACAGTATGGGGGTATTATTTGATCTGGTATAGTGGTATGATATAATAACTGTATATGTATATAGATAATTTTTTTGTGTGAGAGGGGGGATATATGCTTTGGGGCTTGCAACACTCCTGGATGCTCTAGAAATCAGTGATGCAGTTCTCTGCACACCGCCTTCTGAATTGATTGCATTATTGATATAGTAAGGGTGTGTACACATCTGCGTCGGGGTTCCTTTGATGCGTTCCGTCAGACCTTTCAGTCGGAGGAACCCATCAATGGATAGGTAAATGGAAACCATAGCTACCATTAGCATTACCATTGATTTCAGTGTTATTGTTTCCGTTGCAAATGGTTTCCGTTTGTCTCCGTTCCATAAGGTTTCCATTTTTATTTTTTTGGGCAGAATCAATAGCGCAGTTGACTCATAGAATTTCTATTAAGACCATACACTGCTTGGAGGAATACCAATCAGAAACAAAGTGGTGTAGCGCTCACCCGAGCCCTTCTGCCGCTTCGATTTAGCAATCGGTGGGGGCCACAGCACTTGGAGCCCCACCGATCAAAACTTCTGACATGTCACTACGACATGTGAAAAGTTTTTTTTAAAAGTTTAGTTACACTTTAAAGAGAGGTTAACATTTTTTATTTTATGTGTTAAAGGCTTTGTACACCTTTCAAAAACTACTTTTTGAGATACAGCTGCTTTGTATCCTGTATACAGAGCAGCTGTATCTAGCACTAAAACCTGTATCTGTCTGGTCTGCGGGACTGACGGGTTCAGTGACAGCGAGTCCTATGTGTCTGATACGCAGGATAGAACTGTTATAGTTCACATCTAAGTTCATATACTACGGCTTTACATTTGAAAAAAATGATTAACAAGATTGTTTGTTTTAACGTTTTAATAAAAGAAAAGCGCTGTTTAGTCGTCTCGCAAGGGGAAAGGGGGTTGGGGGGTTGCATTGCGTGTAAGGGAGAAGGAGGGGCGCATGTTGTGTCAACAGCCCAGAGCCCATGTTACACTTAGGGTAGGAACAAACAGCGTAAACACTGCAGATTTATTGCGGAAAATCCGCAGCGTATTACAGTAGCAGCAGTGTGGGTGAGATTTCAACAAATCTCGTCCCCACACTGCGGTAAATTTTTGCTGAAAAAAAACCGCACATAAATTGACCTGTGGTGCGGTTTCTTGAACCGCAGCATGTCAATTAGTTCTGCGGATACGCAACTCTTCTGTTGCGGGTTTATCCATTGAATTCAATGGGGTGCTTAAACCCGCAACAAAGCAGTGTGTTGCGATATTTGCAGCAGAATCAAAGCGATGCGCCGCAAAAATCATAAGTAAGAAAAAATAAAAATAAAGTTATACTTACCCAGAGTTACCTGTTTCTTCTCCAGTCCGGCCTCCCTGGATGACGTTGCAGGCCATGTAGACCGCTGCAGCCAATTACAGGCTGCAGCGTTACATGGGGCTGCGACGTTATCCAGGGAGGCCGGAGTGGACGCCAGAGTAGGCAGGGGGTAAGTATATGCGATCATTTTCACTGCGGAATGTACGCCCGAAATAACGCACCACGATGTGATGCCATTTTCCGGACAGCATTCCCTGCAGTGTTCGGGGCGGATACGCTGCGCAGCCTAACTCAGTGTATCCGCCCTGAATACGCTGTGTGGTTCCTACCCTTAATCCGCCACTGACGTGCGCCTCTTTATAAATAAGGCGCATCTTATCCAACTTTCTTTAGTTTAAGACTTAATAAATTCCCCCAAATAATATTACTACCATAACTTTTCATTATAACATGATATCACTTTTATTTTACATACATAAGACTGGACAAAACGGACAAAGCAATGATAAATAATGTCAGAGACAAAATATTTGAGCAATGTCTACTGTCCAACAAGTTTTTGTAATATAAAATAAGAACAAGAATAGTTTTGCGAGTCTTAGATAATAGCGTCAGTGATCAGGTTCTTCACTATACTCTTCTTTTATACTATACTATTTTGTGTATTTGAGCATACAGATTACCCTGCATATGGAGTTCATGGTGGGAACCTGGAGGATGGGTATGAAAACAGCTTTGTATTTCAGGGGAAATTGTTATTAATATCTGAATGGTTTTGATGGAAGGACGGGATATCCTCATAAACGTGCAAACACAAAGTCAAATAGCCTTAAGGCTATGATCACTGAGGAGACCCTGCTGAAGTAAAGGTCACAACCTTTATTTGAGTTTTCAAGTGTTTTCACGTGTGGGACAACTCAGGAGAGACTTGTCAGTGACAAAAATAATCAAAAAGAGAAGGGACAGATGGCAAGTAGAGCACTACTGTGCCGCCATTCAGCTGTGCTGAACATGTAATTAATAGCATACAGCACATTTTCTGTTTAGAATTATGGTTTGGTATAATGCTAATTTTTTTGCATTACTAGTAGTGCTGAAATTCTACTTAGGTCGAGAAACAAATTTGTACATTTATTAAAACTTTCCCATCCTGAAAAATCTGAGAAATAACAAATTTCCAGAACAATGGGCATGAACACATAAACATTACACATAAATGATAAGAATATACAAAGTTACGTAGCTATGAGAAAGGAAGGATGATCCAGCGCCAATGGTGATATTTAAAAGGGAAGAACAATTCCCATGTTTATTAAGGAAATATTTAAAATCTTTGGTGCGAGACGCAGTCTCAAGGCAGGAGTAAGCAGGGAATGTACCCGAGCCTACGCGTTTCGAACGCACACTGCGTTCTTAATCATGGCACTTCTTTTTGCCATGATTAAGAACGCAGTGTGCGTTCGAAACGCGTAGGCTCGGGTACATTCCCTGCTTACTCCTGCCTTGAGACTGCGTCTCGCACCAAAGATTTTAAATATTTCCTTAATAAACATGGGAATTGTTCTTCCCTTTTAAATATCACTATTGGTGCTGGATCATCCTTCCTTTCTCCTACAATACATACCGCGGGCCGTCGCGGGGATCCGAGCGACATCTCAGCAGACGCAGAACCGGTGAGCTGGAGGTTTTCTCCCTTTTCTTTACGTAGCTATGACTATAGATCAAATGTAGTGGGACCGACTTCAATTATAGGAATTTAAGGGGAAAACAAGTTTTGGACTAGGGTTCCTCAGATCCACAATATAAATGATTTTGAGATCATATCCTAGGCTTTCCTTCACCCAGGACAAAGATTCAGTTTGCTGCACTAGTCCATTATTTAAATATGCTGGCCAAGGCATGGTGGCTTGTTGGTGACACCCATGACAACACACGGGGCACAGGCCCTGCCAGCCCCCACACCTACCAGCTACGCCCATGTCCACCCTCCATTTGTACAAAACACTTCTAATTGCATTGTGCACTTTGTTGTTATACACAGGGCATATCAGTAATGAGGTGTAATATGTTATTAGATATTAGGGTCAATGTCTGGTTGAATTGTGAATCAACCTGTTAGACATTGACGCTGGCTTCAAAGGTTGCTCCAAGCAGGCTTGATCTTCTTGGTCCATTCTATTGCCAGAGACTGAACCCACTAAATGATTCTCTGGTATTTTAAAGGGCCAGCGCAACCCTCGGTAAAACCTAACCGAAAGTTGTCTCATCAGTGGGTTTTCATGAATTTAGACCCTCACTGATTTCCTAATGTGGCCGAAGTGCTCTATAGAATGTACGTGTATCCTTTTGACACTGCTCAGACTTCTATCAATAGAAACTTCAGATACAATGACCCACCTGTATCAAAAGTGGCATCATATGTGTTGCGACAATTTTATGACCATAATTTTCCTTTTTATTAAATGTGTCACCTCTATTACCTTTTACACTTCCTAAAATGACTGCACTTTTTCTATACCAGGATCTGAGATGTAACTTTTTTTTTCAAATTTGCAATTTCCTAAAAAGCCTAATTTCATAAATGTGTCTAAATGCTGGTCAATCAGAAACCCATGGCTACTTTTACAAACTGATGTGCAAGGCGCAAATTTCACTAAAATGGCGCAAATGGTTAATATGTCCCCCCAGCAGATTAGACACTATTTTGCAGTAAAATTAGCCTAAAAAAGGCAGAAATACATTGATAAATATGGGTTGATGATCTGAGTAATTTTCCACTGAAGTCAATCATCAATTTTGAAAATAAAATATTTTTAATATTTTTAGAGGCTTATTAATTTCAAGGAAGGTTCGTCATTTGTCATTTATAAAGACCTATTACTGCACAGCATGGTGGGAGGTCCAGGTACTGGCCTCCCGCCAAAGTAATTTCCCAACATCTAAATGCATGATAGAACATATTAAACCTGGAAAATCATGTCATTTTTGTTATTGAATATGTGCCTGTTCATGTTTGGAGAAAATATATTCTTATGGCTCCGTTCTCATCTGCATTTTAGGCTTCATTCTAAGCCTCTGTCGCAGATTCCCATCAGATTTTATAAAACGACTTTCCAGCCCTCAACACTAAGTGTACCTGATGTCACAAGATGTGAGACCTTGGTGATTGCTCCTTTTTGCTTCCACGAGGTAAAAATTACAAAAAGTCTTAAAGTGTAACTAAACGTTCAACAAACTTCTGACATGTCATAGTGACATGTCAGAAGTTTTGATTGGTGGGAGTCCGAGCACTGAGATCCCCACCAATCACTAAAACCAAGCAGCAGAAGTGTTCGTGTGAACGCTCAGCCGTTTCATTTCTGTTCGGCTTTTTCTGGAGAGCCAATGTATCGGAGTACGGGCTCATAGACTTGCTATTGAGCCCGTACTCCGCAACATTGATTTCCGGAAAAAGACGAACAGAAACAAATACAGCTCAGCGCTCACACGAGCACTTCTGTGGCTTTGTTTTAGCGAATGGTGGGGACCTCCATGCTCAGACCCACACCAATCAAAACTTCTGACATGTCACTATGACATGTCAGAAGTTTGTTGAACGTTTAATTACCCTTTAAAAAAAAATATTGTAAAGGGATGAAATGTTGTCTGACAATGCAGATGCCGTCTGACTATTCTTGAAGGCATTATTAACAGAGGATGCAGATAAGAAGAAGTCCCAAGATCCCTTCATCACAACGGTAAAAAAAACGATCTCAGGCAAAATCTGGATTTTCAGTTTCTGAGAAGAAAATTATTTTAAAGAACTATATCCTTCATGAAACCTTAGGGATTGGAATAGAGATTAGCAAAGCATGAGAAAATTGGCCTCTTTTCTGATTTGCTCACTTATTAAAATAATGGCTAAAGTACGGCTCTATGATGAGAAGTAAAGTAAAATTGCTTAACAGTGAAATGGCAAACTAGCTCATAGCTTCATATTTTTTAATCTCTAGAAGTATTTATACCAAGGACTCAGAAAGCTGTCCTGGGGACCCTTATATGATGCATCAATACACAGGGGCATAGCTATGGGGGATACACCTTAGCCCTAGTGTCTCAGGGGACACTCTGTCACACAGAACACCACTATTTTAAATGGCACATGGTCGGTGGACACCACATTGAGACTAGGAAATTTATGCTGGACCACAAATTGCTTAATTCTCAACTTTTTTTTGTGACTGTGGAAGAACCGTCTGTTCTTCACTGCCAGGACTATATATTTGCACAGTCCTGGCAATTTTTCCTAAGAAAACTAGAATGTCTCAAAACTGTACTAAATAACCTCTGCTAGTTTTCTGCATTGTCTTGTGGAAGACACTCTTACTGTGCATGCTGGCATGTATTAGGTTCAATTATTCTATGTTTTGCCCAGCGATTCTCCCTTAAAATAACATAACTGTGCCAGGAGAGATTTTTCTTTGAAACATAGTGGAATTTGGTCCAGAAATCTTAATGTAACTGCAATTATCTCTTAAATCACAGTATGATGAAGAACTATCCTCACTGCTGGCTTTACTGGCAGAAATCTACAATCAGATGATAAATTGTACCAGTTACATTCTGAATTTACATTATTGTTGATCTAATTCCAAGAAATGGGAGCCACTTTGTATCCCTGGAGTTAGGGGGCCTTGTGGTTCTGTTATTGTGAGTGACAAGGACAGGTGCTCAGTACCCATAATGAACATGAGTGACATTGTGATAATCTTCCACCAATTATCATGGACTAATGCTCGCATTTCGCAGTGACACTCAATTAAACTGATGGAGGCAGATATTTTGGGTTTATGACCACTCCCTAACAATGAGTGTATTTTGAAGCAAATGACACGTTAGAGGATTTCTAAATTCCTCGGACACACAGTGCTGCAACCATTTCATTGCCAGTGTGTTTGTAAAACCTTGTTTTTGGGCATACCTAGCGCCACAGGTAAAGCACATGACTTACACATGGCAGGATATACAAGGGGTAGGGAGCAGTGCAAGACCTTTTGACACTCTTTGACATAATTTTCAAGAAATCTTCCTAGTATTCTGTAGAGCAGGGAATGTAAAGAGAACAATCTGGGCCTCTAGGACAGGGCTACTGATATCATCATTATACCACTTGTAAAACTCTCAGCAATTGAATAAATAAGTTATAAAAACGAATCTAATTCTGTGAAAGGGCTAGTAATTAGTGGGGTTCACTGGGCTAGTGTCACCCACTATTACTACCTCCTTTATATTAGGGTTATGCCTAGATCCCCTACCTTTTTCCTTGTATTACGCTTAGCTATTTATCATGCTACTAAGTGTGTGTGTGCGCAGTGATTCACGACACAAGTGCATAGTAAATAAAGCTAAATTGATTAACTAACAGTAATCACACTTAGATATAAAATACAAAATACACAGTAAATATTCAGGGTATAGTATCAGTATACCTCAATGCTTAATATGTATTGAGTACACTGACACTACACATGGCACAGTATTACAACAAGATATTACAATACTATCCTAAAACCCACCCACGTACTTGCACATACATATAAAATACAGTGCACTCGCGCTTTCTTCTATGTCCCACCCCCACCTGACTCTAACTGTCTCTGTTACTAATGGATTGACTTTTGTATGGTTGGGGTAAATAGTGAGGTTTGTTCAGGGGAAGTGAAGGGTTAAATACCAGGGGAAAAGTGTAGGCTAGTGTAGGTAAAGGGTTAAGTACCATGGGAATGTGCAGGTAGGTAAAGGGTTAAATACCAGGGGACCAGAACAAAGGGAATGTGCAGGCTGTAGTAAGGGAGGTAAAGGGTTACCAGGTAGTGCAGGTATAAGAGAATGTGCAGGTATGTGGGAGATAAGGGTTACCAGGGGAAGGTGTAGGCTATTGTAACGTGCAAGGCTAGGAGCGGAGGCAAAGGGTTAAACCAGGGGCTCGTTGTATAGGGGAAGTAGTTAATAAGCCAGGGGGGAAATGGGCTCGTTGTCTAGGGGAGGTAAGGGTTAACCAGGGGGAAAAGGAGGCTTGTTGTATAGGGGGAGAGGAGTAGGAGGATAATGCTTGTTGTATAGGAGGAGGGGAGGATACTTAATGCTCATTGTACAGGGGATTGTTGGTGGCGGTGAGCGTCCGTGCAGAGAGCCACACAGAGGTCCTCCGCTGGTGGTGGTGGTAAGAGCAGAGAGAAGTGTAGGACTCTAGATTATTTAAACCCTCCCCGTGCACTTCTGCATGACATCACATACTCATCCACATGCAGAGGGGGCAGGCCATGGGAACCTTCTGTGACGTGGGAATGCATCACAAGATGTGACCACTGTTTATGGCTTACCCACCCAGAGGGTAGAAGGCAAGAGAATCAAAGCAGATCCCCTTGTCTTTCCCTTAGCAAACAAGGCAAGACAATGGCTGTTGCCAGATTATCTTGTCTTGTTTTCCCATGGGCATATGAGTGAATACACACCTATGTCTGATGGGACAATAGATACATATATACATAAAACACTTCGCTTTACAAATTCCATGATCGCTTCTGTTAGTGAGTGCTCTTTGGGGTCCCACTGCATCTGAATGAATTGGTCGGTTATTTGGACTCCAGGCACTGTCCAATTACCCGATTTCTTAGTCCACCACTTCTGTAGCACTTGAACAGAATTGCAACGGAGCCCCACCTGCTGGATAATTTCTCTGGATCAATTAAATTCATTTAATAATTGTTGCTATTATTAATATCGCTCAATACCTGTAATAATGAGGCAATTGACTAGACATCTTGTGAATTCTACTTTGTTTTTGTCGTTACTACCTCTTAGGGTAGGCAATGCCAAAGGTTGACTACTTTTACTGTAAAGAACCCTTTTAACACCAGAAATATACATGGCAATTTTGCAAATTTTGCATTAGGGCCCAGTCTGCTATTAGGTAGTTAATATGGTTATTCTTATAGTGTTCCTCTAAGCTATCAAAATATGTATTTTGGGTTCATTTCAATTTTCAGTAGGTTGTAACTTGTTATAATACCATCATTCAAAAACGGCAAAAATACTAATTTCCAAAATGGTATAAACTGACTCATTTACATTTTATAAGTGTTATTATTTCTTAATTTGCAAATTTGTTCAGAATTTTGTTACTATTTACAAAGCAGTCAACCCTAATCCTACCTGACAGGGCTAATGGGATGTAGTATACCTGTAAAAAGCAACATGAAAGCACAAGGATCAGGTAGAAATAGTTTTAGTCGTTCACAGGTATTCTGATTGCCTGTGTGATCTTGTTGGATTACTCCAGATTAGCGTTCAGGACAACAACAACAGCTTTAGAGAGTTGGAAAATGATCATGTTTAAGGGTGGTGGGTGGGATTCCATGTGTCTTGTCTAGAGGAATTTGCAAAGTGCCTCCACAATCAATTGTGGGAATGCATTAACGCTGATCAGCTCCAAGAATATCCACATTATAGGCTAAACTATATCCAGCATTAGAAGGGATTTACATGGGTGTGAGGTGTGTCTACCTGCTAAGGATTTAGCAAGCGCAGAATGAGAACAGCAATTGTTTATACATTAGAGTTTGCAGAGTGTAGCCAGGAGGATAAGTATGTTCACGGTGATGGATGTTGACAAAGCAGATGGTTAAAACACTATGCTGACCCCCAAACATAAAGAGTGAAATCTGAGTCAGTATGTTGCAAAATGCTACTGTCTGGGAATGGTTGAAGAGCTCCCATGTTAATGTGGATTAAAGCAAGTACTAACTGGTAAAACGAAGGCATATGCGATAATATCAAGAAGGGATGAAAGTTGGAATCAGTTTGTAAAAACTGTAAAGATTAAGACCATGTGCTTTGTGTAAGGGTAAAAAAAAAAATGCAATAAGACGAAGACTCTATATCTCCTACAATAATTTATTACAATTTGAGGAAAAAAAAGGTCAATTGAATAAATTTACATTTACTGGTAATTGTTTTTTTTTTTCTTACTCTGAGGAAGAATAATCAGTACGAGTAAGTTTTATTTGAAAATAAATGTTGAATCGACCACATCAAAACATCTGCCAGTGTTCACACATTGTATACTCAGGGGACAATTCTACAGGGCACTGCTAACTGGGATTCTTACCTTGGTTGCTACTATAAGTTTTGTTCATGGATTGTGCAATTTCAAGTGCACTTATTATTGAGAATTTCATTTTCACAGAAAGCAAAGGTATCTTTTTCTGCAGCTAAGAAATAGACCAGAATATGTTTTAGATGTGGAAAGAGCATTTCTTCCATTATAATGCCTGGGTCATGTCCAGCAGTGGCTTGCCTGCTGGCTTCTCAAATAGAGGACAGAGATAAAGGGATAGTATCTTGTTTTTTTTCCTATCGGTTCACTGCAGGGAGAAAAGTGAACAATTTAGGAGAATCTCCAGAGAACAGATAACTGTGACGAGTGCTAATTCTGGATACAGTATTGTAGGGTGGTTGCACAGAGATGATAATGTTCATGTGACCTTCATCCTTAATGGATACATCCTGTGTCATGAATCACCGGAGACAGAAATGAATGGACAGTGAGTGTTAGTGACAAACCATGCTCATGTAGTATTACCCTGGGATTACAGGACCTCAATTGAAATGAGATATAATATAATCTTAGAAATTGATTGTTAAACCAGTTCTTGGCCTAGTAAAAAAAATGACAAATATTATAGAAAAATGTAAAAACCTACAAGGTAAGAAAACAATAGAATATGCTGCTCGTATATATTTACACTAATAAAGGCAGTAATATAACAATTCAATCAAAGGGATTCTATAATTAGATAGATAGATAGATAGATAGATAGATAGATAGATAGATAGATAATATATGATGATGATAGATGGATGGATAGATAGATAGATAGATAGATAGATAGATAGATAGATAGATAGATAGATAGATAGATAGATAGATAGATAGATAGATAGATAGATAGATGATAGGTAGATAGATAGATAGATAGATAGATAGATAGATAGATAGATAGATAGATAGATAGATAGATAGATAGATAGATATAGATACAGTATATATAGATCTATATATATATATATATATAGTGATAGAATCCCCTTGATAGAATTGTTATATTACTGGCTTTATTAGTGTAAATATATACGAGCAGCATATTCTATTGTTTTCTTTCCTTGTAGGTTTTTAAATTTTTCTATAATATTTGTCTTTTTTTTTTTACTACGCCAAGAACTGGTTTAACAATCAATTTTAAGATTATATTATATCTAATTTCAATTGAGGTCCTGTAATCCCAGGGTAATACTACATGAGCATGGTTTGTATATATATATATAGTACAGATAATGCAGTACATGCAGTGCTCACATCTGCTTATAAACTATGTAAATATGTATTCTTTGTTAGGTAGTGGGTACTGTGGTTGCTGGGTAGTGGTGGGGCAATATTTATCTGGACTCTTGCCCATACGATCCTCTTTATGGACGGTATGTACAGGCAATCTTTAATCTAGAAACTAGCCCCCTGCAGCTGTGTCCAATTATATCAATCTCCAATTATCATTTGTAACATTGTGTGCATTATCTGTATTCATTTATTTGTGCATCTTTTTAAATTCTTAAGTGCCAACATATTTCAATTTGTGGCCCTTTTGTAAAAACCTTTTTGGAATGAGGTACCGCTGAGAGATGATGATCATGGAGGGGGGTCCCAATGGGAGTCGCTGCCTAGGTGCTTGTAAAGGGTGCCCAATGAATTCAATGGTTGTCCAAAGCTGAGAGACCCACTGGACAGCTGGTGGAGGCTGCTATATTAACTTACCAACTTCTGATAGGTCTTATTAAAGGGGGTTGTGTAGACTATTGCAAATTTAGATATGTGCTTTTTACTTAAGTAGAACTCTAGTGTTGCACGTGACTAGAGATGTGTATACTTTTAGCATGGATTCATGGATTCAAGTGGTGGCATTGCATTACAAATGCTGTTAAAGGCTAAGAGGGCGTTTATTTCCCACCAACCTGCCTGGTGACATTTACAAGACTTTCTATGTATGACAGTTGGCAAGTCAAGGTACGACAGATAACAGACAGACATCTTTATCCTCCACATTCAGCCCGCATCCCCTTCATTTATCTTCAGGACCTGTTGGAGATGTGGCCTCCAAGAACCTGTCAAAGGCTATAAGGATCAAGCAGGCGGTGCACTGCAAACCCCCCACACATTGCTGTGCGCCCTCCAGATAAGAAGTTTCCCTTCCAACCATGTCCTGTCACATTGCATTCATCTGAAGTCACTTCTGCATCCCATAGACAGGGAAAAGCGTAATTTGAGGAAACTTGTGCCTCATATTCTCCTATAGAGATCCTGAACAAAGCTATATTACATTCTCACATGTTATAATATACAGTTCACAGAAATTATCTGCAGTAAACCAGCCTTATTATATGTAAATATTGTATTACTGTATGTTCATTGGCACTGTACATAAAAGTCATAGCTAGGTTTTCCTTTACCCAGAGCAAGGATTCAATTCACTGCTGAAGTACCCTGGCCAAGATAGAGTAGCTTGTTAACCCTCCCCCCTGGCACCCAGCAACTGGGTCATACATGCCCTGCCAACCTTCTCCTATCTACACCCCTGTTGTGCATAAATATAAGGGAAGTTGCTATAGTGGTTGAGTAGATGTGATTAATGTCATTGGTTAGCACTTTCCCCAAAACAAGAAATGACTGGTATTCTTTAGTAGTCCTATGCTGTCAAGGTGTTAAAATGCATTTTGTGGCTTTATGTATAATCATATACACCATTTACACCCGTCCTTACCATCACAAACAAATTAGGCTAGTTCAACATTTGCAATTTTTGGTGGTAGATATGTCATGCATCTTAATCCTCTTTTATAAAAAAAAAATCACCACAGGAGTTGCCCTGTCTATACTCCAGTCTGAATTTTAGAACATTATTTGCTCCATTGGAGACAATGGAGGCTTAAAGACTGATCGTTTTTTTTTCCCCCGCTTCCATAGTCTTGAATGGCAGAAACACAGTTCCTTAACCCCTTCCCGACATTTCACATATCCATACGCCAAAGTCGGGTAGGGGAAGTATGGAACAGGCCCACTTCAGAGTAACGAGTGGGATCGTGGAACAATGAGAAGTGTATGACGCTGATTGGTCACTGATTGGTCGCTGATTGGTCACTGATTGGTCCACGTCATACACTCCTCTGTACAATGCCCAGTTGGTAAAAAGCTAAAAAAACGCCCAGTTGTCTATTAGGAAACTCATTAGCATAAATCTAAACTAGCTCATAACTTGCTCAAAAATGATCGTTTTTCAAAATAAAAACCACTGTTGTTATCTACATTACAGCGCCGATCAGATTATGTAGGAGATAGGGCACTTATAATCTGGTGACAGTGCCTCTTTAATAAGAATAAACAGATTTCTGGAATAGGCGAAGTACTGACCCAGCTGATTAATCTACAATAACCCAGTCCCATACCTGAACAGGAGGCACCCTCCCCACAGAGCACCTATAGGCACATTTTGCTTGCACCTAGTTTAAAAATCGGGGCTGGTATCTGTTCCAAAATAAAACATATAGCTAAAATACTTCAAGCACATTTAAAATTCAAGAATACCATCAAAATCTACATCTGGAATTGCAAGTTATTTATGTAATTTTATTAAATGAACCCCTAACAGATTGTGGGGAGGCATTTGGCTGATGGGGTGTGAACACCCTTAAAAAAAAGACTTAAAAAGTTCACTTTTAGACTTACAATAATTGCAGGGAGTCACTTTCCATTGTTCCCTATGTATTGCTTACGGATAAACAGCTACACCTTAATCTACTGAGATACATTCCTAATGCACATACCTAACACCCCAGTCCTTCAAGATGGGTGCAGTAACTATTGTGTTATTGGTAAAAAATGACTGGATTATAGAGCAATTAAATCACATCAAAAGGACAAATCCCAGTTTCATTATTTACAATCACATGAATTGCACAGTCTTGTTCCAGCAGGTTCAAGTAACAAATTTTTGCATGTTTCCAATCTTTTATATTTGTCATCAATAAAATGTAGCATTACGGAAACAAAGCACTCTGCATATCACCATGTATATTTCTGAGTGGGAAGCAAATGAATACAACCTGGTTACAAGACTCATCCTGGAAGGAAGTGAGTAGATAAATAGACAGACTGAGCATCCGAATTACCAATTTCCTTCAAAAACATGCAATGAAAATATGCAGCAAAGACACGCACATGGTAAAGATTTGTTTTTATGTTTTGCTATTTTTATAAAGGAAAGTAAATGCTAATTCTGTGGTATACAACTGATGTACCTTAAGACTCGGTCCTAGGTCTTGTCTTTTTTTATAGGTTTGTGTTTGTTGAAGGTTGCAATGGTTAGTTTTCTTATTTTTTTTTTATACATAATTCATTTTATTTATTGATATTAGAACTCCTAATAATTCCAATCTACTAAAGCAATATGAATACAACCTCTAACTGTACATATAGTCACATGAATACAAAATTACAGAATGTGAATATATTTATAACAAAATCATAACATCATATAATGAATAATGAGGGCAAAAATATCACAGAAGCAATATCAATGGTGAACATTTCTGTATTGGAGGCTACCTTAACTTCTCTGCTTCATGGTAGAAACTGATATCTGAGGTGTAGAAGGAACTCATCCCTGGAGATATGAGAGGAAGGAGATGGGAGATGAAGGAGTTGGAAAAGGAAAAGCGGGGGGCATAGCTATAAAAGGCATAGAGATAGCAGTTGCACCCTTGCCTTTGTGCCTGAGGGGACCCAAAGTCCCCTCTTTTACATAAGAAGAGCCAGTATTATATATGCCATATCGCATTCCCCTTTGCTACTGTATAGTTATAACCTGTGCTGGACTCGCCACTTCAGGGGAACTGCATTCTTAGCAAACAAAGGATGGGGCATTACCTCAAGGGTTATGGAAATGGTGTGGAGGATGAAACAAACATCACGGGGCTTCTAATCTAGAGGTCTGTCTTGGTGGCAAAAGCAGCTCTGGTTAAGTTTATCACGGTACCTCATGAACGGGCTGAACCTGTCCTGGGCTCCCCAAACCATACATGCCACTTTAGCAAATAGAGGGTCATGTTGCCCTTTTTAGCCTACAGGGAAAGGTGAACAAACGCTGCCTCGGTAAAGAGGTATTGGTGGCCCAAAGCAGCACCAGGAGGAGGCCCTTAGTATTATTATATTGAGCTCCTTTTTCTGTGTAAGCCTTTAAGCTTTGTTATGGTGTTTTACATGATTTTTGTAGTTCAGCCTTTTGTAGATGATCTGCAAAATTTCTCTTTACCAATATCAATTTTACCTTGCAGAAGAAAAATCACTGGTAAATATCCAACCATGATCAAAGACTCAATAGATGAAACAGAAAATTTGTCATATAAATATTTATATTATATTATGTCTCCAACCCACCAGCCTACAAAGACGTAACAATAAGCAGCATTACGCTTTACTCTAGGGAAACAATTGTTCGGTTAACTTGCCAAGACTGCTTTCTCCAGATGAACTGATGGAAGCCATTACTTCTTGGGCCATCAAGTAGCTCTTTGACCTTCGCACCCTTTACTCATTTTGTAATTAGATTATGAAAATAAGAGGCAAAGCAGAGAACTGAAGTCTTTTGTTTAGCGATAAAATAGTAGATATGATAATAGTAAATTGGTACATGCACGTCCTGCATCAGTGTGCCTGCTACCATATTCTGTTGTGGAATATGTTGGCGCCATATAAATATTATTATAACAGTCCACCAATACAACTGTGTCGGTGTATTAACTATATACATTTTAAAAGTTATAGTCTTGCATATACAGTATTGAGTAGTAGTGGCAATAATAGTAATAATAATATAATTATTTCAAATTATTTTATAACAGGAGACTTTAGAAAGTATCGTGGCAACGTACCATGCGCCTTACAAATCCCATTATTAACAAATACTTTGAAACGTTTTGCTAGTATGTATAAGCAACCAGCATCTTCATGCCACTGCAGGGACATTTTCCATATTATATACTCTTCAGCACCAAACTCTTTTATTCATTTTGCTTTCTATTTTATCTTCTTTTGCTCTTCTTTCTGCAATATTTTCATTGATATATTGCAAGACGAAATGAGAGGGACGCAGCATAGTGGGCAAGTTCCAATATTTCCAACAACTAGTAAAATCTAAGGACAACGGCAAATGCTTGTATCTAATATGTATATGAGCCAGAACTGTCCATGCTGCTAAAACTGACAGAAACCACCAACGGAAACCTAATGCCTATGGCAGGTATTTTAGATTATACGGTAGTCTGCAGCAACTAAGTAGATGACTGGTCATGTTCTTACACTACAAAAAATATCTATTTATTTTAGACAGATTATCCTACGAAAGACGTTTATCAACAGTACGGCGCTTAGTTGTTTCCGTCAGCCCCATAAACATTAATTGGCGAATGCGTGACCACCACTCCATTTAAACTTCCCCTCACTGCATGACTGAAGTGGGAGTACCAGCGGTGGGGCCCCCAGTGATCAGACAATAGGCACCTATAATGTGGACAGGTGATAAATGTCCTTCTAGGGAGAACGCCATTAATACTGGCTGTTCTTATACTGCAGATATTTTGAATAAGGAGAACTGTAGTGTAAAGCATGGGGGTTAGTAGCAGCCTGAGTTTCTGGTTAGTGGAGGTATTCACGGATCCACAAAGAATAAAGGAAGGCTGGAAATGATGTCACCAGTTTGTACCAACCCCCTGAGTAAGTCACGTGATCCGCAAATACTAACATTAAAATGACATGTCCTGAGTTTTTGCGGCCCCACAAGGATCCGTGAGCATCATAGTTGCGTGCATGGGGCCATATAAATAAATGGGGCACACAGACAAAAAATGACGGTCATGTGCATTAGGCCTTAGGCCTACCTGTCCCGTTTATATTACTAGTGTCTTCTTATGTGGCAAAGGGGCCTTTGGGCAGCAGGGCTCAGATTTTACTGCTATTTCTGCACCCCCATATAGCTATGCCTCTGCCTATTAGATAATGCAGTTAAGATCTGATTATTACTGTGACCTAATAGAGTAGAGGTGAAAAGTAGCAAAAAAAAACATTAGAATCCTTACATCTATGGCCAACTTTATATGTACTTTTTTTTAGGATCACAACTCTGCATCTTAGGGCCTGTTCACATCAGCATTGGGCTTCCGTTCATCGGTTCTGTTCGACCTTTCTGTCTGAGGAACCGATGAACGGAAAGCCAAACGGAAACCATAGCTTCTGTTGCAGTTGAATTCCGTTTGTTTCCGTTTAGTAAAGTTTTAGTTTCAGTTCCATAAAGTTTCCATTTTTAGTCGACTACGCTATTGTTTCCGCAAAAAGAACCGGAAACTTTACGGAATGGAAACAAACAGAAACCAACTGTAGCAGAAGCATTACCATTGAAATCAATGGTACCGCAAACAGAAGCTATGGTTTCCGTTTGGCTTTCCGTTCATCGGTTCCACCGACGAAAAGGTCAAATAGAAGCCCAACACTGATGTGAACAGGCCCTTATTTAAAGCCTTGTCTGCTTGTTGCTTCAATGTGAAAATATCTTTTCACAAATTCCCCTAAAATGTACCTTATAAACGGTCTTATCTATCTGACTGCATGCTATGTAGCTCCTCTGACTAAAAGAATTAGTGGAAATATTCAGACAATCATTAGTTTATCTAGGTAATAATACACATTATAAATGAAGTGTGACTTTTAAATCCACAGATTTAGGGAAATATGGAACAAGTCTAAGGCGGGATTCACACGACCGGGTCGGGTCCGAGCCCGAGTGCCGGCCGGTAAAATCGGCCATTCTGCCCGGCCGGTTTGCATAAAGTTATGCATCCGTGCCGGGCCGGGCAGATCCGGACAGTGACATCAGCGGCAACTCCTGAAGGGGAATTCCCATGTGTTCGGGGATTCCGCTTCAGGAGTTTCCCCTGATGTCACTGCCCAGATATGGACAGAGACATCAAGCGCTCTGTCCAGGAGCGGAATCCCCGAACACACGGGGATTCCGCTCCTTCAAGGAGCTAAAGTGCGGCTAGCACATAGCAGAGCGGGGAGATACCTCCCCGCTCTGCTATAGTGGCGTCGCTACAGTAGTAGCAGCCGCAGCTGCAGCTGCTAGCGGCGCCATCAAAGGTGTCGCCGGGCCAGGGCGCTTTTAAAACAAACAGGAGAAGGGAGCCAGCGCAGCGCTCCCTTCCACCTGCTGTACACCCCGGCCCTGCCACACCGTGTACAGCGATGCCATTCGTCAGAATGGCATCAACTCCTCCTCCTCACATGCACTCTGCGCTGTGAGGAGGAGGAGGAGATAGAGCGCAAGAGCCGGAAAACCCGGCCGTCACTCGGGACACATCCCGGTGATGGCCGGGTATTACCCGGCCCCATAGACTTCTATGGGAGCCGGGCGGCCGGGTACCCGGGCGAAAATAGAGCATGTCCTATTTTTTGACGGGCGGTTTTCCCGGCCGTCAAAAAATCGGTCGTGTGAATAGCCCCATTAGGGGTCTATTATTTCTAATGCAGCCGGGTGCCGGCCGATTTATGAACGGCCGGCACCCGGCCGGGAAACCCTGCCGTGTGAATGAGGCCTTATAATGTCTGAATATTTGCACAAGCAGATAAATGAAGGGAGTCACCAGAAAACATGCTTCTCTTGTTAATAAGATGTACATGATTTCTCTTGATATTATAGGAGTAGTAGTTATGAAACCTTTAACTCAGGCTATATGGAAGATCCTGGTAGCAATGATGCCGTTTCTAACATCTCTGCAGAAACCTGTGTCCCCTTATACCAGGGTCAGACTGGCACCCCAGAGTACCAGAGAATGCTCAAGTGGGCCCAGGATCTCACAGAATAGTGGGCCCCAAAGCTTCAGCAGAAGACAACCCCATTTGTAGCTGAATTTGGAGTTGATCACTTGTCACTAGAGTTTATTTTTTATGGGTTGATTCCCAAATAATCTACTAGACCTTATTGATGACCTGTCGCGTGTGTGCAATGATAACAACAATGTGTACAATGCAATAAAAAGGAGATGTGAACATGTTTTGTATAGATGGAGGGTGGTACCTCAGAATACATTTCTCTGCTGGGCCCATGGAACCCCAAAATACATCAAAGACATATTGGCGATGCTAATATATGTATAATCAATGGAAGAATTTTTGCATTTTAGAAAGCATTTTAACCACTTAATTGTAGAGGTGAAGATTGTATCAGTATTCATGTCATAATAATGTAGGAGTCACTGGAAGCTGAACTTGTTTGTCTGTTACTAATAATACATTTTGGGATGTGTGTCTCCTCTGGCTTTCTTGTGTAAGTAGAAGCTATTACAGTTTTATGTCAGGGATTATATCATCATAAATGTGCGGAGCGCTCATCCTTGGTTGGTCACAGCTTATTAATTTTCATAGAAGATGTTTTTACTTCACAATAAAAACTTTTTGATTGACTGGACTATGTCTGTCTGTGGAGGGGAAATTGATCAGGTCTTGAGACAAGGCCACCTGCTTACTGTAGGGCAGTGGTCTCCAAACTGTGGCACTCCGGCTGTTGCAAAACGAAAACTCCCAGCATGCCTTGGGAAAGTAAAGAATTGTTCCCACTAACCAGGTAGGTTGAGAAGATGCAGATGTCGAATTAACTGCTGGTATCAGTAAGTCAATTGTATGTCTTTAATGGAAACCTTTCACATTCAAAATGCAGTCCAATCTGCAGGCAGCATGTTATAGAGCAGGAGGAGATGAGCAGATTGATGTATATTATAGTAGCAAAAAATTCAGTATAACTTGTCAATTATTTATTTAAACCCCTGCTCATTCTGGGCTTAGAAATCCAGTGTGCGGTCCTATTCAGTGAACAGTGATTGACAGTCTTCCCTATATGAGTGTGAATACAGAGATAGCTGGCAATCAGTGATTAGGACCACCCACTGGACTCCTAATCTCAGAATAAGAAGAGGTTTAAGGGAGTATTCCCAAAATCACAAATTATCACTTATGCACAGGATAGGTGATAATTTTATGATCGCCGGGAGTCCCCCACTGATCGTGAGAAATAAGGACCCGAGTCCCCAGATCCTCCACACTGCACTTCCCGCAGTGAGGAGGAGTCTAAATGGAGCGCTGGTCGAGCTTGCGCCCATCACTTTATTCATTGTCTATGAGAATGATGGAAACAGCCGAGCGCTGTTTCCGTAATTTTCATAGACATTGAATGCTTGACCGCCGCTTCATTCAATGACACACTCACCGCAGTTGAGCAGTGAGGAGAATCGGAGGGTTCGGGACCCCCGTTCTCATGATCGGTGGGGTCCCAGCATGGGATCCCACGCGATCATAAAATTATCACCTATCCTGTGAATAGAGGATAATTTATAATTTTCGGAATACCCCTTTAAATGAAAAAACAAGCTATACCAAATCTTTTGCTCCAAAACTATATATCAATCTGCTCAGATCCTTCTGCTCTATAACATGCTGCCTGCAAATAGGTCTGCGTTTTGAATGTTACAGGTTCCCTTTAATCTTTATCCATGTTCCGTAATTCATTCATATGCCCTATTAGGGCATATAGACGTAATAGGGGGAGGTCCCCGGCTCTAGGAGCCAGACAACAAGTAGTGGCAATCACTCTGACAGATGTGAGCCATCCATTATATAGATGGCCATTCCTTTGATGGCCATTTGCAATACTACATATGCCTTATATCAGCTGCTGCATGGAAAATTAGTAACTGAAAACAACTTCCCCCAACAAGATCAGCCATTTGCTGGTGGTCTTCGAAGTCTGATCCAAGTCTATCAGCTGATCACTACAGCAGCTTAGAAGGATCGCCTGTGACGAGACAACCCCTTTAAGGCAATATTGAAAAATGAGAACTTATAACAGAAATACATAATTGTATTTATATTTATGATGATCCAAAATATTTTCATTTCATCCCACACCCTAGGAAGGAGCATGAATCATGGTGCTGGGCAATAGTTCAATATTTTAAAAGCTTGTTTATACCTCTTTTGTATGGTTTATCATGTTGTGAGTCATGGAAACTTGTTTATTTACTGACAGTGAAAAATGTTATATAGCATACCAAGTAAACAGTTTTAACTTTTAGGCTAAATTCACACAGAGTTTTTTGACGAGTTTTTTTACGCGGAAACCCGCGACAAAACACTCATCAAAACGGCCCGAAAATGCCTCCCATTGATTTCAATGGGAGGCAGAGGCGTCTTTTTCCCGCGAGCGGTAAAACCGCCTCGCGGGAAAAAGAAGCGACATGCCCTATCTTCAGGCGTTTACACCTCTGACCACCCATTGACTTCAATGGGAGGCAGAGAAAGCGTATTTTGCTGCGTTTTATGCCCGCGACGCTCAATGGCCACGGGCGAAAAACGCCACAAAACGCCACTAAAACGCGACTTTCTCGGCGTGCAGGGAGAGGAAAATCTGCCTCAAACTTCCAAACGGAATTTTGAGGCAGAAATTCCGCCTGCAAAATACTCTGTGTGAACATAGCCTTATAGAATCTTTTGGTACTAGGACACGGTGCAATTTTTAATAGACAAAAAGTGAAAAACATACACAAATATATACACTAAAAGCATTTGTTTGCAATGAACCAGGACATATAATGTGTTCATTCCTTTTCTGGCCACGAGAGTTATATAAAAAGAATACATATGTGTCTTCCCCACTTGGTTGATAAATCCTGCAATTGACAGGTAGTCCAACAATGTGTGTCTATTGTGAAAGTGTTCTTTTGACAAAGGCTTTCTAAAGCTTGAGATCAGTATTGGAAGTGAAATAAAAACGTAGGCGCCAAAGCTTTCCAAGCTCGGTCAGTGATAAGCAGTGTTAATCTTCAAAGAGATAACATGCTCAACAATGGTATCACAACACAGCTGTCTGTTGCAGAGCCCACAGCCTGTGGATATTTTGGCTCAGGACACAAATTCCTGTCCCTATACCAAACCTATACTGGCCTGCCACATTGCTAGCTTGAGTCTTCTGTCCGCACCTTTCAGCACCAGGGAGGTGACAACAATTTGCACAATGAAGAGTCAATTACTGCCTCAACTGTCACTGATGGAGATGTTTCCTCCTGTAAATTTAAGCCGGTACATCCCATACCGCAAAAGTCACATTTAGGTCTTTTTATGTGTAAAACTTTAAGTGACGCCTCAGCACATCTACTCTTCTTCCGCAGAAAGTGCATTGATTTTTTTTTTCTTTAGGAATTTATTTTTAATGTTCTGACATTCTTATCTCAACCTTTCTCAATATATTTAAATTGAGGTCATCTTATTTTGTGGATTTTAACAGCAGATGCCTCAGATACGGTATCAGCAATTAGATAATAGTATTTATCTCTGCATGTATATGCGACTGAAATTGAACATTGACTGGGAGGAAATTATTAGTAGACTGAAAGAGAAAGCCGAGATAGCTCCTAGCCTGTTTGACTTATTCAGGACTGAATTAAAGGGACACAACTAATATTTAAAAACTTATAAAAGATGAGATGCTGTTATAATTCTCAAATAGGTTTGCCAATATTTTTCAGAATCGGTGATAAGTGTAATAAAGTAATTCCTTTCAGCAATCCCATTAAATAAATCTAGTCACCCTCTGTACAGTGTAAATAGGCTGATAAAAGGGGAACCAGAGATTATATCTAAAGGTGGCCATACACATTAGAAATCTGTCAACAACACTTTTCTTTTTCTGACACCTATCTCTCCTCACTCACCCATAAACATGGACGCTTGGCTCAGCTTCAATAAGGACAGAGTATTTAGCCACTACCATATACTTTTGTGCCATAGTGTGACTGTCTGGAGACTTCCATACACATTATATCATTGCCGAGGCCATCCAAAATTAGCGAGTTCAGCTGACTTATCTAATGTGTATGATCAGTTAAAAGAATCACTTTGGGCCAAAACATTTTTTGAGTGAAAGTTAATGAGGTTTTTTCCCTTACCAGTTTATGAATTCTCAATGTGAGTTTCATAAACTTGTATTGAGAAACTGAAAACTGATCCCCGATTCCTACAGCAGACATTGTTGGATTTGGGAGATCAGAATGGAGATCACGTGACCCAAGGGCTGCCAGGAGTGGCTAACGGTAAAATAAAGTGCCCGGTAAGGAAAAATCCTCACTACCTTTCACTATATCATGTTTTTAAAGAGGCTCTGTCACCAGATTATAACTTGACTATCTCCTACATAATCTGATCGGCGCTGTAATGTAGATAACAGCAGTGATTTTTATTTTGAAAAACGATCATTTTTTAGCAAGTTATGAGCTAGTTTAGATTTATGCTAATGAGTTCCTCAATGGACAACTGGGCGTGTTTTACTTTTTACCAACTGGGTGTTGTACAGAGGAGTGTATGACGCTGACCAATCAGTGACTAATCAGCCTCATACACTTCTCATTGTTCCAGCCCAGCTTCTTTCACTGTACAATAGTGTATGAGGCTAATTAGTCACTTATTGGTCAGCGTCATACACTCCTCTGTACAACACCCAGTTGGTAAAAAGTAAAAACACGCCCAGTTGTCCATTGAGAAACTCATTAGCATAAATCTAAACTAGCTCATAACTTGCTCAAAAATGATCGTTTTTCAAAATAAAAACCACTGCTGTTATCTACATTACAGTGCCAATCAGATTACGTAGGAGATAGTCAAGTTATAATCTGGTGACAGAGCCTCTTTAAATAGAGGAAGAAAAAAAAAGTTTTTTGTTTTTTTCAACTGTACTGCTAATGTAGATACAAAAGAATATTGGGGGGATTTATTAAGACTGGCGTTTTCAAAGTTGGAGTAAGATGCAAAACACAAATTATTGTGTTGCATCTTTCGGCCAACTGTGCGCCATTCATTCCCCCTTTCCCATGGGACATAACATAAAAAAGAAGTATTCTCACCTCACAGCTCTTCTTCCCCCCTCAGGCTCCCTCAGCATGCTGCGGCTCATGCAAGGTCCTGATGCCAGGCAGTGTCAGGGCCTTATAGATTGCACAACACTCAACATCATCAGTGAAGCGTCACATACAAAGTCCCAAAGTTGCCTAGCGTCTGGACCTTGTATGAAAGTTTATAAAAGTTGTGCACATCTTCTGACTGACGTGTTTACACATTCTAAAACTTAGACAGTTTTAGTAAATCTGCTTTACTTATTTATTAACGCATGTTTATATGGAAGAATCCCTCTTCACAGTCTTATATCTAGATAATAAGTGGTAGGGAAGAACGTTGCAGTATTGTTATTCCACAGGTCACTGATGTGTGACACCATGATCAGTATCATTTGTGATCTGTAACTGTGATACTCTCACAGCAGTACAATTGCTTGGCTAAGTGAGCTATTAGAGAGAAAACATTCTTCCTGTTAAAGCAGTATACCCACCATGGAGACTACAGTACGTTAATGGAAATAAACTATTGACTGGAAATTAAAAGGGTTTTAATAATAACATTGAAGTAATTTAATTGAAAGCCAACCAAACACTCAGAGCAAATGTATTTTGAGAGTAGTAATTAAATGTCCCAGGGAATTTGAGATCTGTGTTCACATAGCTAGGAAAAAAAACAGGGCCAAATATTACATGATTAAAATGGAAATATCTTCAGACAATTTTTTTTTCAAGTTAGTAATCGTCATTTGGATTTAAAAATGCTAAAGTGAAAATATAAAGTAGCAATGGATTTAATTTGAACAATAAGCTCATGTCCATCTATATGATCTTATCTTCTGATTGAGTTAAAGGAATACTCCGAACAGAACTGAAACACTGTGTTATGCCTTGTACAAGGACTGAGGGGTAGTGCATATAACTCAGGGATTAAAAAACACCAAAATTAGAATTTCTATGTCATGCACCGTCCCCTTAGGCCCTGCATAACACAGTGTATCAGCTCTACATGGTATATTTGAATACACTCGCATGAAATGTAATGTATTATTCATGATAAATATAATTACATTTGGGGAGGAAATGGGTCTTTTAACATGTTTTGGTTGAAGTCCACTATATTTAGAGGGAAGTTGGCCATCAAGATTTCCATGCATCTGTTTTTTTATTTGAACTAGAACTGACTAAATCTGGAAAATTTAGGTAATTAGGAGACTGTATATGAGGTTCTGCTAGCAGCAAACCGTATATATACAGTTTATATCAAGTAGAAGCACAAAAAAAATGAATTACCTGTCTATAGAAAAAATTGCATAGTTATGAACACTGGTTGGCCTGAAAAGGGATGTTGCCTATCTGAAGTGGAGATCTTGAAATTACGTCTAAGGGCCCAGGCACACAATAGAGCCCAGGCTTCGTCAGACACCATACACACGGAGATATTCTGCCCTAGAAGCAATTTGTATAGAATCCGACACAAAACCCTATTTAAGTCTTTGTATGAAATAGTAAAGATATGGAGGTACAGTAGAGGCCTCATGCACCTCTAGGGTAGCCCTATGTTGGCTCTGCACAAAATGCATGAGTCCTAACACAGAGTGTTTACATAGTTCTTGCTTCCTGGTGCAAAGGTTAAGTCGCTGTCCACACCATATGTTGGTTTTACATCGGACATATATGTTTATTGGCTAAAAAAGTATACAAACTTATAATTAATGTTCCCATACATTTCTATGGGACTACATACAGTAATAGGGTACACTTTTGGTATATGTTTGTCTGGTTTACATCTGGAGAAGATTTTTTGAAGGTGCTAAATAGCGTATCTTGCTGTTCTACTTTTACTAGCATATAAGTAGCATAGTCCTGTTTTGAATCCCTCTGTACAGAGAAAAGAAAATCGTTCACTTCTTATTTAAAAAACAAAATTATCCATCAAACAAATATGAACGTATATTGAGCATTTACCAAGTATATGTTATTTTTTTGCTGGATGCATTAGAACTTTACCTGAACAGTATAGTCCAAATGTGGTGTGAGACTAAGGCCTCTTTCACACGACAGTGAAAAACGGCCATGTGATGGCCGTCCTTTTAACGGCTTTCACATGGCCGTTTTCAGAACAATGATATTCTATGGGTGCATTCACACGGCCGTTTTTTAACGGCCCGTGAATAATGGCCGTCAAAAAATAGGACATGTCCTATTTTTGGCCGTTTTAACGGCCTGACGGCCCCCATAGAAGTCAATGGATCCGTTTTTAACGGCTGTCAATACATGTAACAACCGTTAAAAACGGATCTGTTACATGCGCACTGGCAAGGGAACTACTAGTTCCCTTGCTGGCTATCGTTGGCATACTCACGTTTGCGGCGCTTCTTCATGTGTGGTCACTCGTCTTCATGGGTTTGAAGGCGCCTCGATGACGTCATCGCCCCGTCGCGCTGCCTTGCCAGATCCCGTGCAGACGAGTGACCACAAGTGAAGAAGAGGAGAGACGGCGCTGCTCTCGTGAGTATGTGGCACAATCTACAGGGAGGCTGGTGTGGCATCTACAGGGAGGCTGGTGTGGCATCTACAGGGAGGCTGGTGTGGCATCTACAGGGAGGCTGGTGTGGCATCTACAGGGAGGCTGGTGTGGCATCTACAGGCAGGCTGGTGTGGCATCTACAGGGAGGCTGGTGTGGCATCTACAGGGAGGCTGGTGTGGCATCTACAGGGAGGCTGGTGTGGCATCTACAGGGAGGCTGGTGTGGCATCTACAGGCAGGCTGGTGTGGCATCTACAGGGAGGCTGGTGTGGCATCTACAGGGAGGCTGGTGTGGCATCTACAGGGAGGCTGGTGTGGCATCTACAGGGAGGCTGGTGTGGCATCTACAGGCAGGCTGGTGTGGCATCTACAGGGAGGCTGGTGTGGCATCTACAGGGAGGCTGGTGTGGCATCTACAGGGAGGCTGGTGTGGCATCATGTACAGGCAGGCTGGTGTGGCATCATGTACAGGCAGGCTGGTGTGGCATCATGTACAGGGAGGCTGGTGTGGCATCATGTACAGGGAGGCTGGTGTGGCATCATCTACAGGGAGGCAGGTGTGGCATCATCTACAGGGAGGGAGGTGTGGCATGATCTGCAGGGAGGCTGGTGTGGCATGATCTGCAGGGAGGCTAGTGTGGCATCATCTGCAGCGAGGCTGGTGTGGCATCATCTACAGGGAGGCAGGTGTGGCATCATCTACAGGGAGGCGTGTGGCATATACAAGAAGGCTGTGTGGCATCATATACAGGGAGGTGTGTGGCATCATATACAGGGAGGTGTGTGGCATCATATACAGGGAGGTGTGTGGCATCATATACAGGGAGGTGTGTGGCATCATATACAGGGAGGTGCGTGGCATCATATACAGGGAGGTGCGTGGCATCATATACAGGGAGGTGCGTGGCATCATATACAGGGAGGTGCGTGGCATCATATACAGGGAGGTGCGTGGCATCATATACAGGGAGGTGCGTGGCATCATATACAGGGAGGTGCGTGGCATCATATACAGGGAGGTGCGTGGCATCATATACAGGGAGGTGCGTGGCATCATATACAGGGAGGTGCGTGGCATCATATACAGGGAGGTGCGTTGCATCATATACAGGGAGGTGCGTGGCATCATCTACAGGGAGGCGTGTGGCATCATCTACAGGGGGCGTGTGGCATCATATACAGGGAGGTGTGTGGCATCATATACAGGGAGGTGTGTGGCATCATATACAGGGAGGTGCGTGGCATCATATACAGGGTGGTGTGTGGCATCATATACAGGGAGGTGCGTGGCATCATATACAGGGTGGTGTGTGGCATCATCTACAGGGAGGCTGTAAATAGTGTCTAGGTGAACATGTGACCTTCCTTTGGTTGTTTTCAGGGGGTTGGGACAAAAAAGCCTGACCAATGAAATTCATCAGTTTTTTTAACGGCCATGAAAAACTGATGCAAAATGGATGTCAAACGGCCATTAAAAACGGACAGACGGACTGGAAATGGATGAAAATTTAGAGACAAACTGATGCAAAATGGCCATGAAATACTGACAGTTGATCAGTTTTAAATGGACATTTTTTTTCACTGTCGTGTGAATAAGGCCTAAGGGTCTTTACATACCCGCCCATTTTGGCCGGTACAATGAGCACCGATCAACGAGACAGCTAATTGATCTGCGCTCATTTGTTCCTTTCATGTGGAGCTAGTATGGGGAAGAGCGCTGGTTTCTCCGATCACTCGTCCCCATACATTTCTATCATGTCGGCTGCGCGTTTCCCTGTTTACACAGGGAGATGTGCTGCCGACAACAATATTTTTTGGGGCATTTAAACTGATACTATCAGCCGATGAACGAGCATTTGCTCAATCATTGGCTGATCGTTGCCCTGTTTACACAGGGCAATTATCGGGAGCGTGAACGCTTGTTTGTCCAATAATTGGCCCATGTAAAAGGGCCTTAAGCCAGGATTATATTCAGAATGCACGGGGTGCATCAAATGTAATAGATACTGAACGCAGGCAGGAGTGATGTAAAGTGATGTCATCAGAGTTCTAATACAGTAGAACATCTACAAGATGACCAGCGCGATGACCAGCAATATGTTCTACTGAAAATACAACAGGGCAAAAAGTCAAGCAGCCCGGAACTCAAGCAACATATCTGGGTCATATAGGAGCAAGTAATGTGTCCACAGCATTGGTGAGGTTACTACAAGCACATTTCAACCAAATCCTATATATGATGTGAATAAAACAATATAGAATTTGCCCAATTTACCAACAGTGGAACGAAACAATTAACAATTCTTATGTTAGCCCATAGAATGCAGCTTTGTATTGTATTACATTATAATAAATATATCACACTATTCTTGTCATTTCTGAAAACCTTTCAAAATTTTCGTAATTGTCCTCCATTAACTGCCACTGTTAATACTGTGATACCGTATATACAAAACGTACCAGATAATGTAATGAACCAAATGAGCCTCAAGTGTCATGTGTACATAATTAACCAATAAATATGGAGCAGAATGATGATGAACACGCAATACAGAATTGTACTGAACAGCATTAAGTACAATAATTCCACAGTGAGCCAATTACATTCACATTTAGTATATTTATTTTCTGGCATGGGTGTAGAAAATCACTATTCAGCAATCCTAGACATTTCTGTGTAAAAGCATATTGACTGTGTCCCATTGTGCTAAGGACTCTTGCCTTATGTTCACGTTACTTCTATATTATTTACGGTAGTATTGAAGTAAGCAGTCACTTAAACATGTATATATGCAGAGTTTCCTTTGAAAACATTTTCAGCCAAAGGGGTCAGTTTCAATAAATTAATGATGAGAAACACAGATGAGTTGAGAAAAATGCAGATTTGCCGTTTTCAATGTAACAAGCCAAAGGCATGAAGTACCCTTGGGCCTGCTCACTATTCTGAGATGGGCCACTTTGTTTGTATACCCATTTATCTCCATACATTTATCATATCCACTGAACAATGCCTGAAACATTAAAAGGGGCATAATCTTCAATGTACACAGGACCTTCATATCAGTAGCGGTCGCTGTCAAGGATATATAATGATCAGTCATAACATTAAAACCACTTATCCCCCTAGTACTACAAAACAGCTCTGATCAATCAAGGCATTGACTCCAGAAGACCTCTGAAGGTGTCCTGTGTTATCTGGAACCAGGGTGTTAGCGGCAGATCCTTTAAATCCTGTGAGGTCGGGCTTCTATGGATTGGACTTATTTTTCCAGTTCATCCCACAGATGCTCGATCAGCTTGGGATCTGGGGAATTTGGAGGCAAAGTCAACACCTTGAACTCTTTGTCATGTTCCACAAACTATTCCTGAACAATTTTTGCAGTGTGGCTGGGTGCGTTATCCTGCTGAAAGTGGCCACTGCTATTAGGAAATACCATAGATAGGGGTCAGCATGGGCATTCTGATCGACCTACAGGTTTGCAGCCACAAATAAATAAAGCTCTGATGCATTGTGTGTTCTGACACCTTTCTATCATAATAATTAACTTTTTTTTAGCAATTTGTGTTATAGTAGCTCTTCTGTGGGATCGAACCAGATGGGCCAGCCTTTGCTCCTAAACCACATCTATAAGCTTTGGGCGCCCATGACCCTGTTGCTGGTTCACCAGTTGTCCTTCCTTTGACCACTTTTTGGCACTAACCACTGCATATCAGAAAAACCTTATAAGACCTGTAATTTTGGAGATGCTCTGAGCCAGTCATCTAGCCATCAAAATTTGTCCTTTGTAAAAGTCGCTCAGATACTTTTTTCCTGCTTCCAACACATCAACTTAAAAAACAGACTGTTTGATCGCTGCCTTATATATCCTACCCCGTATCAGGTGCCATTGTAACAAGAAAATTTATGTTATTCACTGCTCAGTGGTTTTCATGTCATGTTATGGTGTGTGTATGTGTGTGTGTGTGTGTGTGTGTGTGTGTTGTTGTGTGAGATATAAATATATACTATATATATATATATATATATATATATTGTCCAACCAAGGCCAGTGCGGGGAGACTTTTCTCAAAAATATTACATATCTTTCTCATGCGGATATGGACCATCTGTCTCTTTAAGACGTAGTTGCTGCGGACAGGCTACAGCCCTATAATTGTCCTCCTAGAAGGGATGGACAGTGTAGGCCCCCTTCAGAAGACAGCTACTAAGCAGATAGGAGTCTGGGTTAACAACTCTATAATCAGAAAACACATAGCTTCTCATGAGCTGTATATCTAGAGCTCCAACAGTTACTCTGGAATCTAATGTCCACTTACCCCCTAGCCAGAAGCTAGCAGCAGGTAAGTGGGCACTAGACACAATGGACCGGTGATCCAAAAACCTAAACTCCAGGAACTGGGCCACTAAACCACTAGATAAGAGAGATGAGATATACAGCAACTTGAGAGACACCAGAGGGCCTGGAATCTTTGGCAAGAGTGCCAATAAGATTTCTTCCTAAATTTTCTGTAAATTGTGGAGGACAATGTTTCACATAAATATGTTTGACTGCTTAAATTATCCTACATGTTTCCCTGCAAGGAATATCTTATATTATATTTCTTATATTAGCTTTCTGAACCTGAATAGTTCACGGTACAGTACAGATGAAGCATATTAACCCTACTCTTGCTACATTCTCACAAGGTTTCTAGTCTAAGATGACAAAATTGTCTAACAGTGTTCAGACACGTCTCCAGACTAAGCAAACACTTGTACTAATCCATTTAATACACTGCTACATACAGAAAAAATTCACTTGCATACCTTCCATCATTCCAAGAGGAAATTTTGGAGCAAAAAGCAGTTTTCCTAAGCCAAGCCCATTATCAACTATACCATGCCAATAGAAAACTTTACCTTAATACCCCTCATTTTACCCAGACCTCATGTCTAATTGATTAGATCTTCACAAAAAAATTGCAAGAATACATGAAGCTGCATTCATGAAATAGATTTTACAAGGACAAAAAATCTGTCCAAAGCAACAAAATATTGAGATTTATATTATAATTCTTAATATACTTACTATTGGAATCCCTCACTGTTCCCTCGCTGACACTGCTAAGGTCTCCTGCCCTATCTCTTTACACACCTGCATGATGACATTGCAGTGACGTCACTATAGGGGCCGCCATTATGTAGGAGTGTAAACAGAGATGTGGCATGTAATCTGAGGGTCTTGTGGGAATGGTGAAGAATTATAAAGATAAGTATATTGACAATGTTATTATTTTAGCATTTTGGCCCTTTTTCCATTCCCTGAAACCCCTTAGGCCCTGTTCACACAGAGTTTTTTGACGAGTTTTTTGATGTGGAAACCGCGCCGCAAAACTCCTCAAAAACCGCCCGAAAGTGCCTCCCATTGATTTCAATGGGAGTTGGACGAGTTTTTTTACTGCGAGTAAAACTAACGTGTCGCGGTAAAAAGAAGCATCATGACCCATCTTGAAGCGGTTTCCGCCTCCAAAACCCCATTTCAATTAGTCAGAAAGAGGAAAAAAAAAGCCTCGACAAGTGTTTTGACGATTTTTTGTCAAACCACTGTGCAAAAACCGTCTGGAGCAGTTTTTGGAGGAGGAATTTTCCTCCTGCAAAAAACTCTGTGTGAACATAGACTAAAGCAGCACAACTGAGTTTAATCTGGTTTTCAATAGAATACTCAATAGAAAGCTCATATATGGAGATGTAACAGGGCCATGTGCAAGAATCGTAATAGGCTGATAAACCAGAAAGCAACTTTGCAAGTACGGCTATGTTTACACCTGCATCTGGACTTTCCCTTGTTCTACTCTGTCAGAGGAGCAGAACAATGGATAACTGGGCGTGACGGATCCGTTGCACCATTGACATGACCTGCGGCCATCGAAAACCCAATGACCTTAATGGCTTCCATCGGCTTTACGTCGGGTGTCCGTGGTTTTCCTGGAAATCTGGTAATCTTGACCGAATCTGCGACGGAAACCCTAACAGAGTTTTCAACGCAGATGTGAACAGAGCCTTAGTACACACCAGCATCTTTAGATAATGAGAAGAGATTGAAAACTAAAATCAGTTTAATAATAATAATAATAACAACAATAATAATAATACTAGTAATAATAATGCTAGTATAAATAATATTAATATTAACCCCTTAACGACCACCGTATAGTGTTTTTACTAGGATAGTCAGGATACTCAGGATAGTCCTTCTGAAGTGCCGCCTTTTCACGGCGGCACTTCAGAAGTTGTTAACCTTGAATTGGGTGCTCTTCCCTGAAGCCCATTTTGTTGCTAACAGCCTCGGGCTTCAGGGCAATGATCGGAGACCAATAGCAGTGGTGAGCCCTTTTAACCCATCAGATGCGAGGGTTAATAGCGACCGCCGCATCTGAGTGGTTTTAGAGAGAGGGTGCTAACTCTCTCACCCCATCAAAACCCCAAAATTCTATCGCAGGGTGCCGGTGGTTTTTATGGCAGCCGGGGGGTCTAACAAAGGCCCCCAGGTCTGCCTTTAGTGAATGCCTGTTAGGCCATGCCAGAGGCGTGGCCTAACTGATGCCTGTCAGTTTTTGCACTGACAGGCATAATACACTGCAATACAGAAGTATTGTAGCAATCAAATAATAAAAGCGTATTGTAGTGTATTATAAAAGCTATCAAATTTCCCCTTACAAAATGCTTTATTATGAAAAAGTTAAAAAGTTACACATATTTGGAAACCCGCACGGTGAACGCTATAAAAAAATAAAATAAAAATCAATGAAAGAATTGTTGTTTTATGTTTACCCTGCCTTCAAAAAGGTTTTATAATGGCACCAACAAGAACGAAATGTCGTCCTGCAAATAAAAAGCTCTCATACAGCTATGTCAGCAGAAAAATAGAAACGTTGTGGCTCTTAACCCATTAATGACCAGGCCTTTTTGCGCGTTATTGACCAAGGATTATTTTTTGTTTTTTCACTGTTGCATTCTAAGAGTCGTAACTTTTCTTTTATTCCGTCGACATAGCCGTATAAGGGCTTGTTTTTTGCGGGACGAGTTGTATCTTTCAATTGCACCATTTTTGGGTACATATAATATATTGATTACCTTTTAGTAAATTAACTGTTATAAATTTACGCCGTTCACTATGCGGCTTAAATAACGTGTCACCATTATTCTATGGGTTGGAACGATTACAGGGATACCAAATATGTAAAGGTTTTGTGTTTTCCTTCGTTTGCAAAGTAAAAATCCTTTTAAAAAAAAAAATACTTGTTTTTGCATCGCCGCATACCGAGAGGCGTAACTTTTTCATTTTCCGTCGATATTGCCATATGTGGGCTTGTTTTTTGCGGGACAATGTGAAGTTTTCATTGGTAGTATTTTGGGGTACGTGGGGCTTATTCATTAACTTTTATTTTATTTTTTATGGGGGGAATTAGAGAAAAAAAAATTATTTTTTTTTTGTACGCCGAGTCTTTACAATCACGGCGATATCAAATATGTGTATGTGTTTGTTTGTTTTTTAAACTTTTACTAAATAAAACCACTTTTTGGGAAAAAAAAGTGGTTTTATTTTATTTTTATTGTAAGCTTTTTATTTACTTTTTTCATAAACTTTATTTAACTATTTTACTTTTTTTTTGTCCCACTAGGGGACTTCACTTTGCGATATTTAGGTTGCAGATATAATGCTTTGGTATACTTAGTATAAAACTGACAGGCAATCTATTAGGACGTGCCTCTGGTGCTGAAGGCAGACCTGGGGGCTTTTATTAGGCCCGTGGCTGCCATGGAAACCGATTGGCGCCGCGCAATATAGTTGAGGGGCTGCAGATGGGACGACTGTGGGAGCTCCCTCTGTCAAACACATTAGATGCCGCTGTCGCTATTAACAGCGGCATCTGATGGGTTAAACTGCCAGAATCAGAGAGCGCTTTGATCCTGGCTGTTGGGGCAGGAGCCAGGCTGTGTATAACAGCTGTGCTCTTACCGCTGATTTCGTTGGTACACTAGCAGTACCCACGCAATAAGACCGATGGATATATCTGTCGCTATGCAGGAACTAGCACCTGCTTGTGATGGATATATTCGTCAGTCGTCGTTAAGGAGTTAAAATATGGTGACACAAAATCAAAAAATTTTTATTTTTTTTTATTTTTACTGTGTGAAAGTAGTAAAACATAAAAAAAACTATATAAATTTGGTATCGCTGCAATCTTAACGACCCGCTGAATAAAGTTATTATTTTATTCATACGACACGATAAACGGCGTAAATTTAAGACACAAAAAAGTGGCGAAATTTCAGGTTTTTTTCCATTATCCCAACAAAAATCTTAATAAAAGTTAATCAATAAATTATATGTACCCCAATATAGTGCTATTAAAAAATACAACTTGTCCTGCAAAAAAAAAAGTCCTTATACAACTATGTCAACGGAAAAATAAAAAAGTTATAGCTCTTTGAATGCGACGATGGAAAAACCCAAAAAATTGCTTGGTCATTAAGGTTTAAAATACCTTTGGTATTAAGGGGTTATTAATAATAATAATAATAATAATAATAATAATACTGTTCTCATTGTTGTCACTTAGATCATCATATAGCTTCTGTTGCTCCATATTTTACCTTATGTTTTTCATCTTATTCTTGTATATCTTTTGATTTCTCTTGTTATGACTTCTTTAACTTCTCATTGTCTTGAATAGGACAAGTTACATTTTATATTTCCATCGTCATATACTTTATTTTCTATGTTTTAACTTTGCTAAATTGTTGAGAAACAAAATGAATCCTATATTGTAGAATTTATTTGAACTACTCCTTTTATTATTTTTGTATTTACTAATAAGGGCTAAACTATGATAGAAATTGTACACACAGATTTTTTTTTAAATTATTTACTGTTACCAGTAATCCTTAGTAAACATGGAAGACAAAAATGGGTAGGAAGCCCTGTCAATTAACTCAGCACTGTAACCATATGGGCGAGAAATTCAATACACACTTCATTTATGAAAGTTAAAGTGGAAACCAGGATGAATGTAGTGTCATTACGAGGTCAAAATTGATTGAATGGGAAAGATGCTGGTGCCGCAAGAGTACAGTCAAGAAAGGTTCACATACTTTATCTGCTGGAAAATCTTCTACTTTTTCAAAGATCATCGCTAAATCATAATCTGCTTCAGTTCTGAACACATAAATAAAGATACATATTTTGTTCTTCTTTACTTCACTAAAATATTCAATGGCTAAAATGGCTAGAGTGTGTGCCGGGATGTCCAAAGATCATCCGTTGAACCCCTTAGATGCTGCGGTCAATAGCGACCACGATGGTTTCAGAAGGAGGAGTGTCCATTTGTGGGGTGCCAATGGTTTCCATGGCAGTTGGGCACCTAGCAAAGGCCCCCAGGTCTGCAATCAGTGTATGTCTATTAGGACCTAACAGAATGCTTGTCAGTCAGCCTGTGTCAATACATAGGTATGTCAGTGCATTATAATAGTATATTGAAGTCCCATAGTGGGACTAAAAAAAAAGTAAAAAATAGATTAACAAAGTGTATAAGAAAATAAAGAAAAATCACAAGAAATATAAATGCAAAACCCACATTCTTCCCTTACAAAATGCTTTATTATAAAAAAAAATAAAAAATAAAAAAACGTCCAAAACGATACTATTATGTTGTTTAACCTGCATGACAAATGGCGTAAAAAATAACAAAAAAAATGAATTACAATATACGCAATAAATAGTGATCGAAAAGTTGTATGTAATAAAAACTATAAGTTGTCCCACAGAATATTAGCCCTTTTACAGCTACGATAGATGAAAAATAAAAATGTTATGTCTTTTAGAATATTGCGACACATAGACAAATATGTTTTTTAAAAAAGTAGTTTTATTGTGGAAACAAGTACAACATAAAAAAAACTATATAAACTTGGTATCACCATAATCATTATGACTCACATAATAATGTTGTTACAGTGAAGGAAATAAGTATTTGATCCCTTGCTGATTTTGTAAGTTTGCCCACTGTCAAAGTCATGAACAGTCTAGAATTTTTAGGCTAGGTTAATTTTGCCAGTGAGAGATAGATTATATATATATATATATAAAAAAAAAGAAAATCACATAGTCAAAATTATATATATTTATTTGCATTGTGCACAGAGAAATAAGTATTTGATCCCCTACCAACCATTAAGAGTTCAGCCTCCTCCAGACCAGTAACACGCTCCAAATCAACTTGGTGCCTGCATTAAAGACAGCTGTCTTACATGGTCACCTGTATAAAAGACTCCTGTTCACAGACTCAATTAATCAGTCTGACTCTAACCTCTACAACATGGGCAAGACCAAAGAGCTTTCTAAGGATGTCAGGGACAAGATCATAGACCTGCACAAGGCTGGAATGGGCTACAAAACCATAAGTAAGACGCTGGGTGAAAAGGAGACAACTGTTGGTGCAATAGTAAGAAAATGGAAGACATACAAAATGACTGTCAATCAACATCGATCTGGGGTTCCATGCAAAATCTCACCTCGTGGGGTATCCTTGATCCTGAGGAAGGTGAGAGCTCAGCCGAAAACTACACGGGGGGAACTTGTTAATGATCTCAAGGCAGCTGGGACCACAGTCACCAAGAAAACCATTGGTAACACATTACGCCGTAATGGATTAAAATCCTGCAGTGCCCACAAGGTCCCCCTGCTCAAGAAGGCACATGTACAGGCCCGTCTGAAGTTTGCAAATGAACATCTGGATGATTCTGAGAGTCATTGGGAGAAGGTGCTGTGGTCAGATGAGACTAAAATTTAGCTCTTTGGCATTAACTCAACTCGCCATGTTTGGAGGAAGAGAAATGCTGCCTATGACCCAAAGAACACCGTCCCCACTGTCAAGCATGGATGTGGAAACATTATGTTTTTGGGGTGTTTCTCTGCTAAGGGCACAGGATTACTTCACCGCATCAATGGGAGAATAGATGGAGCCATGTACCGTCAAATCCTGAGTGACAACCTCCTTCCCTCCATCAGGACATTAAAAATGGCTCGTGGCTGGGTCTTCCAGCACGACAATGACCCGAAACATACAGCCAAGGCAACAAAGGAGTGGCTCAAAAAGAAGCACATTAAGGTCATAGAGTTGCCTAGCCAGTCTCCAGACCTTAATCACATCGAAAACTTATGGAGGGAGCTGAAGATCCGAGTTGCCAACGACAGCTTCGAAATCTTAATGATTTACAGATGATCTGCAAAGAGGAGTGGGCCAAAATTCCATCTAACATGTGTGCAAACCTCATCATCAACTATAAAAAACAACTGACTGCTGTGCTTGCCAACAAGGGTTTTGCCACCAAGTATTAAGTCTTGTTTGCCAAAGGGATCAAATACTTATTTCTCTGTGCACAATGCAAATAAATATATATAATTTTGACAATGTGATTTTCAGTTTTTTTTTAAAATATAATCTATCTCTCACTGGTAAAATTAACCTAGCCTAAAAATTCTAGACTGTTCATGTCTTTGACAGTGGGCAAACTTACAAAATCAGCAAGGGATCAAATACTTATTTCCTTCACTGTATATTATTTATATGGTAAACAGCGTAAATTTAAGATGCCAACAAGAATGGCCGAATTTCAATTTTTCTTCCATTACCCCCCAAAAAGTTAATAAAAGTTCATCAATAAATTATATGTACCCCAAAATGGAGTCATTAAAAATACAACTTATCCCGAAAATAAAAAGCCATCACACGGCTATGTCTAGAGGAAAAAAAAAAGTTATATCTTTTGAAATGCAACTATTAAAAAAACTGAAAGAATCATTTGGGTATGGGGCTCAAAATAGGCTGGTCACTAAAGGGTTAAAGACATGGAGATGTACCGGAATATTATGGAAGAGTACAAATATCTACTGTAATATAAAATTGAAATATTTCCAAAATACTGATGCTACAAACTGTACTAATAAAATGCACGGTTAAAGATCCCTTATCGTTTTTATTATTATTATTAGTTTTTTTTAACCTTTTTTTAATTTGAAATTGTCTGCAATAATAGTGAATACTCATCAGATTGCCCCAATTTCAAATTTATACCAGAGTGCCCCTGACGCCTTCCCCAGCAACTTATACCAGGGTTTATATGATAAATAAACTTGTTGCCAACTTGATTTTTTTTTGGACAACTTATGCAAAAATCACAGACAGACATCATTTTATATGGAGAAATTTGATAAACCAAAGATGAAGTAATGTATGTCTATAGCTCAGAATACTGATATGAACACATTAGCTGCATTTTGCTGACCTAGCTGTAAAATAATTATATGTGTGTGAGTTCATATGCGTAAATAAACACATCGTGTCCATATACAGCTGCTGCCCCTGAAATATCAGCAAGTTAAAAATAGGAAACAATTTTAGTGTTAGATTATATAAATGGACTCATCAATTCAAAAGTGCATCATTAATTTACTTCTTAGCCTATGGAAGCCTTTGTATGTTGTTTTATTTATTTATTTATTTATTTTATTAAATCAATGATTAAATTATTAAATCTATGATTGTAAATACTTGTTTATTGACTTTTAGTTAATTTTTTTCCTTTTTACAATACAGCTCCTATGTATCCTGTATACATAGAAGTTGTATCGTTCTCGCTCAGCTGATTCCGTCAGTTCAGCTAAACTGACGGTTTGGCTAAGAGCGGGTCCTATGTGTCTCTGACACACAGTATTCACCTAATATCGATCATATCTAAATTGATGAACATAGATGTGATCGATGTTAGGTGGATCCTGTGGGTCAGACACACACAGGACCCGCTCTCAGCCGAGCCAACAGTTCAGCTGAAGCTAAATCGTAATTTTTTTTCAAAAAAGTTAATTAAAAAAGTGCTCAGAATCACAAAACACATTGTTAGTCTATGTGTGCTGTGAAGGTTTATCTAATAATCTAAATAGCTATATAACCGTAGAAGGTACACATGGCATCTGCACCATAAACTGATATGTAAAGATTGACATAGTTACATAGTTACATAATTAGTACGGCTGAAAAAGACACAAGTCCATCAAGTTCAACCAAGGGACGGGAAAAGGGAAGGGAAACATTTCTACACATAGGAGCTGATATTTTTTTGTTCTAGGAAATTATCTAAGCCTTTTTTTAAAGCCATCTACTGTCCCTGCTGTGACCAGCTCCTGCGGTAGGCTATTCCATAGATTCACAGTTCTCACAGTAAAGAAGGCTTGTCGCCTCTGCAGGTTGAACCTTTTTTTCTCCAGACGGAGGGAGTGCCCCCTTGTTTTTTAAGGGTGTTTTACATGGAACAGGATTTCACCATATTTTTTGTATGTGCCATTCATATATTTATATAAGTTAATCATGTCCCCCATTAGTCGTCTTTTTTCTAGTCTAAATAGGTTTAATTCTTTTAATCTTTCCTCATAACTTATATTCTCCATGCCCCTTATTAGCTTCGTTGCTCTTCTTTGTATTTTTTCCAACTCCAGGGCATCCTTTCTATGAACTGGAGCCCAGAACTGAACTGTATATTCTAGATGAGGCCTCACTAATGCTTTGTAAAGTGGTAATATTACATCCCTGTCCCGCGAGTCCATGCCTCTTTTAATACACAACAATATCTTGCTGCCCTTTGAAGCAGCTGATTGACACTGCATGCTGTTATTTAGTTTATGATTTACAAGTACACCCATATCCTTCTCAACAAGTGACTCCCCCAGTGAAGCTCCCCCTAGGACATATGATGCATGCAGATTGTTGGTACCCAGATGCATAACTTTACATTTATCTACATTAAACTTCATTTGCCAAGTGGACGCTCAAACACTTAGTTAGTTTAAATCCGCTTGCAATTCACGAACATCTTCTATAGACTGAACATTACTACATAGCTTGGTGTCATCTGCAAAAATAGAAATAGTGCTATTAATCCCATCCTCTATATCATGAATAAATAAGTTGAATAATAGTGGTCCCAGCACTGAACCCTGGGGTACACCACTTATAACCGGGGACCATTCAGAGTAGGAATCATTGGCCACAACTCTCTGGATACGGTCCTTGAGCCAATTCTCAATCCAATTGCAAACTATACTTTCTAAACCTATAGTCCTTAATTTACCCATTAGACGTCTATGAGCGACAGTGTCAAATGCCTTTGCAAAGTCCCAAAACACTATATCCACAGCGGCCCCTCTGTCTAGGCTTCTGCTCACCTCTTCATAAAAACAGATTAGGTTAGTTTGACAACTTCTGTCCTTAGTAAAACCGTGCTGGCTGTCCCTTATAATACTATTTTTTGTCACATAATCCTGTATATAGTCCCTCAAACATTTCCCCCACGATGGATGTTAAACTTACTGGTCTATAATTACCCGGGGAAGACCTAGAGCCCTTTTTGAAAATAGGAACCACATTTGCCCTGCGCCAGTCCCTTGGTACTATACCAGTCACTAGAGAATCTCTGAATATTATGAAAAGGGGGACAGAAATAACTGAACTAAGCTCTTTAAGAATTCTAGGGTGTATCCCATCTGGTCCCGGGGCCTTGTGCACATTTATTTTATTTAATTTAACTTGGACCATATCTACATTCATCCAATTCAGTATATCAACTGATATATTAACAGCACCGGCACCAGCTACATCAGCTGCTCTTCCTTCTGTTGTATATACAGAGCTAAAAAAAACATTTAGTAACTCTGCCTTCTCTTGATCCCCTGTGACCAACTCCCCATTACCACTATCTAGGGGTCCTACATGTTCAGACCTTGGCTGTTTTGCATTTATATACTTGAAGAATCTTTTGGGATTTGTTTTACTATCCTTGGCCACCTGCCTTTCATTTTGTATTTTTGCTAATTTTATTAAATTTTTACAGATTTTATTACGCTCTTTATATTTTACAAAGGCTACAGCTGTACCCTCAGATTTGTATTTTTTAAATGCCCTTTTTTTGTCATGTATTGCCCTTTTTCATTGTGGTCCAATGTATATTATATGCTTGGTATATATATATATATATATATATATATATATATATATATATATATATATATATACTGTGTACTTGACAGATTATATATGGACTCCATTAGATCCCCTATTAAGGTACTAGAGGACTAATGCAAGGTGGCGGGTGTTGAACATGTGTCATTAGTGAATTTTTAATAGTTAAATAAAATTTATTGATTTTTCCACATTTCATGCATTTTGGACTGCATCGCAGAGGAAAGGATCTTACTGATTTGTTCACCAGAGCTGTAAGTATTAGGCACAAATGGGTTGTAAGTGTGATATATTGTGGTGGCTTAAACTCTATATACTCTTAAATATGCCAACATTTCTGCATTTTCTTTCTCATGCTTCTCATTAGCTAGAAGTGAATAGTAAGAAAGTTATAAAAATTAATTATGTCTTGAAGGACCTCTAAATAAGGGATTGCCAAATCCATCTGTCTACAGCAGAAATATTGTGCTGGTAGCTGAATAATAGGGTGCTTGAATCTTTCTAATATAAAAACAACCTCAATTCTTCTAATCACAGGTTCAAAAATATTTCAGGAGAAGATACACTAAGGGGGAACAATGTTTCTATGTCAGATTTCTGGTGTAAAAAAGTTTCAAACGGCCCAAAAGTGTCAAAAATTGCCACTTTTGGGTAGTTTTCCCCGCTCTTGCCACTTTTTAAAAAAAGGGGTGAAGCTTAGCAAAAGGGGATGTGGCCACCACGGCTTGACGCATTTACTATAATTGACACCAAGGAATTGGTGCAGTCTTTACACATCTCTTCCTATTAGTTTGTATTGTACAGCTTCTATAATCTTTCACTTATAATTTAACCAGACACATAACCTGAAGCTCTTGGGCCCCAATCTATCTGTCCTTTGATCGGGTTTCAAAGAATGTGCCTGTAGATCATGAGAAGTGAATAAAATTTTTAATGCGTGGGACAATTCCCTGGGGTGTACTTCTGAATACCACGACCTCCTTCTTATGTATGGATTTAGGATCGCATTTAATAGTGGTATGCCAAGGTTCTGACACAATAAAGGAATCAAGCTGCTAAGGCTTAAGGTACTTTTACACCAACCAATTTTGGCTGGTGCAACAGGCGCCAATCGACGAGACAGCTTGTTGATCAGCGCTCGTTTGCTCCTTTCACAAGGAGCTAGTATGAGGACGAGTGCTCGTTACTCTGATCGCTCATCCTCATACATTTCTATCGTGTCAGCAGCACGTTTACACATGGAGATGTGCTGCAGACAACGAAAATATTTTGAGCATTTAAAACGACATGATCAGCTGATGAACGAGTGTTTGCCCGTTCATCTGCTGATCGCTGCCTTGTTTACATAACGCAATTATCGTGAACAAGCGTTCGTTTTTGATCATTTCACAAATCGCCTATTGGCTTTGTTGATTATATGGCCTGTGTACCCATTGATAACAGCAGAGTTTCCAAAGCAATTTAAAGTGGACATGCTTCTTCTGTACACACCCTTTGTTTTTCCATGTGATCCTATTATTTTTCAAAGAACTACTAGCCTTATAAGGCTGGGTTCACACGCGGCGGAATTTCACTAGAATTCCGCTGCGGACACTCCGCAGCGTTAATCCGCAGCGGAGCTGTTTGTCCATTGACTTTCACTTTAATTTAGCAGTGTTCGTTTAGACGATGCGTAAAATTCCGCTGCGGAGCATAGGCTGCGGAGCGGAACTTGGTGTCCGCAGCATGCTCTGTCTGTTGCGGAGCAGTGGCAGACTCATGGCGGAATTTCTCCATTGACTTCAATGGAGATTCTAATTTCCGCAATGAAGTCCGCAGCTGTCATGCACATGTTATGTGTGCTGCGGATGCGTCTTGCTTTTTTAACTTGACATTTCTTCATTCTGGCTGGACCTATGTATTTCTAGGTCTACAGCCAGACTGAGGAAGTCAATGGGGCTCCCGTAATGACGGGAGCGTTGCTAGGAGACGTCTGTAAATAGTCACTGTCCAGGGTGCTGAAAGAGTTAAGCGATCGGCAGTAACTGTTTCTGCACCCGGGACAGTGACTACCGATCCCAATATACATCAACCTGTAAAAAAAATAGAAGTTCATACTTACCGAGAACTCCCTGCTTCTTCATCCAGTCCGGCTTCCCAGGATGACGTTTCAGTCTAAGTGACGGCTGCAGCCAATCACAGGCTGCAGCGGTCACATGGACTGGCGCGTCATCCAGGGAGGTCGGGCTGGATGCCGAAAGAGTGACGCGTCACCAAGACAACGGCCGGTAAGTATGAAATTCGTTTACTTTCACTAGGGAAAGTGCTGTCCCTTCTCTCTATCCTGCACTGATAGGGAGAAGGGAAGCACTTTTCCCGCAGTCCGCAGCAGCTAGTCCGCATCAATTTTCTGCACATTTTCTGCAGATCCGCAGCAGAATCTGCAACGCAGATTCTGTGCGGCATTGATGCGGACAGTTGCGGAGAAAATCCGCCACGTGTGGTCATGCCCTAAGTGTGTATTGAAAATTTACTTTTTTCCATTTGTTGGTAATCAAATATTGATATATGCAATATGATCAGATCCCTGTGCTTTTTAACCAACACATTGTCCAGAACCAAATCCTATGTTCCTACAATTGTTGCAACCTTCATGGTGTCACATTGGGTTTGTGGACCCACTGGGCTGTACCGCTTTGACGGTATGGCAGCTGGCCAACAGGACACAGGTTACAGTCTATAGTTCGTATAGTGTACTGGTGGCAGCTCGGACAGTAGCAAGACAGGCTCGACTGGAACTAGGCAGCAGGTAGACGTCAGGTGTGGAGTAGCAGGACAGTACAACTACAGCTCAGCACGGCACTTGAACAGGATAGCACGGGATACAGGTTACAGGATACAGGTACAGAAACGGGGAACACTGGGAACTGGAAAACACTAGGAGACCATTTGCATAGACAAATTTTGGGTATGACAACCACGCTCAGGCATGGCAGGAAGGGGCACAGCCCTTCTTATAGTACAGGGTGCTCTGGGAGCAATCAGCTCAATCTCCCACCTGCGTGCGCTTTGGCTCCTTGAGTCTGGACTGAGCTCGCGAGCGCACCCTGGTGGTCACTGTGACAGGACTGCCGTATGTGCAGACATATCTGGAGAGAAGGGCGTCGACTGGATGGAAGGCGTTCATGGTCAGTGACCACCGATGTTACACATGGCTTGTAGAAGACAAATTCAAACAAATTCATAGAAATAGCTATCAATGAAGATTGGCTTGATCAGTTGGATGACACAAATTTTCTCTAGTGTTCATGTCACATAATTGCAATTACAAGGATCTTCTGGCTTAAAGGGCTTTTCCCGTAATCATTATCACATATCCACAGGAAAGGTGATAAATATCTCATTGATGGGGGTCTGATTGCTGGGACCCCCACTGATCACGAGAACGGGTTTTCCGGGCAGTTCCATAGAAATGAACAGAGCAGTGGCCGAGCATGCGCACTACCGCTCCAATTCCATGGGACTCCCAGGAACGGCAAGGTAAGCATGGTCCCAGCAGTCGGACCTCCCCGATCAGATATTTCTCACCTATCCTGTACATAGGTGATAAAAGTTGATTATTGGAAAACCCCTATAAGTCTTAGAAACTTCTCCTTATGAGTTAAATACAGGCAATAGCTATACTGGGTGTAGAGGTAGCAGTTGCACCAAGAATGAGTAATGATAAAAGTATTCTTTGAAAAGTAGACCTAAGTTGTATTCCCAAATGTAAATGTTACCTTAACTCCTTAACGCCGAACGACGGATATATCCGTCCTCAGCAGCTGCTAGTTCGCGCAGGAGGACGGATATATCCGTCCTGTGATGGCGCGGGTACTGTCACTGTACCCACGCGATCAGCAGCAGGAGCACGGCTGTTATACACAGCCTGGCTCCTGCTGCAACTGCCGGAATCGAAGCGCGCTCCGATTCCGGCAGTTTAACCCATTAAATGCCGCTGTCAATAGTGACAGCGGCATCTAATGTGTTTGACAGAGGGAGGGAGCTCCCTCTGTCACCCGATCGGCGCCCCCGCAAACAAATCGCGGGTCGCGGTCGGGTTTCCATGACAGCCGGGGGTCTAACAAAGACCCCCAGGTCTGTCTTCAGCATCTGCCTGTTAGGCGATGCCGGAGGCATAACCTAACAGGTTGCCTGTCAGTTTTACACTGACAGGCAATAATGCTTCGGTATACTAAGTATACCAAAGCATTATATATGCGATCGGCACATCGCATAGTGAAGTCCCCTGGTGGGACAAAAAAATAAATGTAAAACAGTTAAATAAAGTTTGTGAAAAAAAAATAAAAAAAATTACAGTCAAAGTCAAATAAAACTACTTTCTTGGCCCAAAAAGTGGTTTTATTTTGTAAAACTGTCAAAACAAATCACACATACACATATATGGTATCCCAGCGATCGTAAAAACTTGACCAATAAAATGAATGCATTAATTAAACCGCCGGATGAACGGCGTCCAAAGAAAACGCAAAAAACAACATCAAAATTCTCTCTTTTCTCCCATTCCCCCCATAAAAAATAAAATAAAAGTTAATCTATAAGTCCTATGTACCCCAAAATAGTATTAATGAAAACTGCACATTTTGCCGCAAAAATCAAGCCCACATACGGCCACATCGACGGAAAAATAAAAAAATTACGGCTCTTGGAATGCGGCGATGCAAAAACAAGTAATTTTTTTCTAAAAGGCTTTTTATTGTGCAAACGTAGAAAAAACATATAAAACCTTTACATATTTGGTATCCCCGTAATCGTGCCGACCCATAGAATAAATTGAACATGTTATTTACGCTGCATAGTAAACGGCGTAAATTTATAACGTGAAAATTAATGCTGGAATAGCTGCTTATTTTCAATTCTCTCCTAAAATAAAGTTAGTAAAAGTTAATCAATATGTTATAAGCATCTAAAAATGGTACTATTACAAAATACAACTCGTCCCGCAAAAAACAAGCCCTTATACGGCTATGTCGACGGAATAAAAAAAGAGTTACGACTCTTGGAATGCGACCGTGAAAAAACAAAAAATAATCCTTGGTCATTAACGTGCAAAATGGCCCGGTCATTAAGGGGTTAATAAACCGTAATATAGAATAAAAGAAATGAGCATTGGCTTAAGAGAATTCAAATAGTATGAATAATTTATAACTAGCAAAGTTGTGAAAGTGAGAGTTAGATAACAGGATAATCAAAGTGTCAGCGGGGAGCCAGCTATACTGTTTCCTGCAAATACAATAATATGTGTCTAATTATATTGCAGAGTGTCAGAGACAAAACACAAAATCCCTCAAATGTTACCAAGGCATTGTGCTACGGCAGAAATAAAGAAAACCACATTAAGATTTTCCCTCAGAATCTAAAAAATATACTTCAGTTTATGGGCATTATTAGCGTGTGTTCATAATCAGTTCCATAATCTCTTTTTGTACAAAAAATCTATAGATTCTTGAAATCTCTCCAAAGACGTGAACCATGAATCCATGTTAGCATGTTCTCCTTCCTGTTTTATTTTATCTTTTAAAAGGATTAGAAATACATTGCTGCTTTCTTCCAAATACAGCACCACACCTGTCCATGGGTTGTGTCTGGTATTGCAGATCAACTCCATTGAAGTAAAATTGGCTGAGCTGCAATTCCACAAACAACCTGTAGACAGGTGTGGTGCTATTTTTGGAAGAAAGTAGCCATGTTTTTCTAATCCTGGACAACCCCTTAAAAGAAAATGTATCACTTTATTTACTCAATTGGGGGGTACTAATTAAAAATCTATACTGAAAAATATACTTTTTTTTAATCTGTTTTTAGTTTCTAATTGTATATATTTTCATTCTATTTTCTTTACATGATGGGGGCAACCACCTTGCCTGCGCTGAACAGCAGTTCCAGAGTTCTGCTTTACACCAGGTATCTGGACATAAGAAACTTCAGTTACAAATCCACTCATTGACTTCTGTGGGAGAGCGTTGTGAGCCTTCTCTGTGACATGTATAAAGGTCACTGTGCATGGAACGGGAGAAGGCAGCAGGAGGTAAACTGTCCTCATTACCTATTATCATTGGTGTAATCTTGTGTTATCTGTAGTTGTATTATAGCGGTATTACTTTGTATTGTTATCCTGCATGTAATGATAATGAGATGACTGCTGAGAAGTGATCTCTACAGAACAGGAAGTGTCATTCTACTATGAAACTCAGTGGCCAGAGTGAAAAACTGCAAGATTTTAGGATTTTTTATTTTTTTATATAGACATGTAAAATGTAAAAACTTATTTTCAGATATGTTTTTTTAGAACACAGCTAATTTTAATTTCTTAATTTTTGTTTTTTCTTCTCTGCATCCCAAGAGCCATAGCTTTTTTATTTATTTATTTTACAGCCGTATAAGGGCTTGTTTTAATCAGGACTAGTTGTATTTTTTAATGGTGCCATGTAATGTACCATATAATGTACTAAGAACCTTTTACAATTTATTCATTGGTGTGGAATGGGGAAAAAAAAACAGGAATTTTTCCATTTTTCCTCACGGAGCTGAGGGCTTGTTTTTTGGGGGACGTGCTGATATTTTTATTAGTATCATTTTGGAGTACATATGACCTTTTTTTTATAATCACTTTTCATTAAATTTTTTGGGGGGACACGAGGTGACCAAAAAACAGAAATTCTAGCATTGTAAATTTTTATTTTCCTATGGGGTTCACCATGGGGGTTAAATAATGTGGTATTTTAATACTTATATATTTTATACTTATGTATTCCAGTGTTTTGTCCTTTTCTGTGCTCTACTATAAAGCCCTGCCTCTGGCAAGGCTTAATCGTTGGGCACAGAAGGCAGACCTGGAGCCTTTCACTAGGCCTCTGGCTGCCGTGGCAACCGATAGTGACAACGATAGGGAGACAGAGGGAGCCCCCTCCCTCGGTCTAACCACTCAGATGCCACAGTCACTATTGACTGTGGCATCTAAGAGGTTTAGCATCCGGGATCTGCCGGGTATAATGCGGGCTCGGCTAAGGGGTACATGTAGAATTTTTGGTATATTTCTGATGATAGATTCCTTTTAAATCTTATACTTATGACATTGTATTTCCCAAGAATGCAAGAAAAATGCAACACTTTATAAACGAATAATGATTTTGTACAAAGTACATTCTCCTACCCATGTTCCCAGCTAACAACTCTCTATGCAGTCGTTTTTTAATTGATGTCCGTTTGGTGTGTACATCAGGCAAGCTCCCAACGTAAATGCTAAACATATCTATAGGGCTCCATTAGCCTGATGGAGTCCAAAAGAGTGACCTTTTGGCCTCTGTCAGGCTGGTATACACTTGCATACCTTTTTTTTTAAAGGAGGTAATAGCAAAGTACACTACGCTTCCATCCTGCTGGAACCCGCAAAAAAACTTTAAACAGATACATTTAAAGTCTATACGGGATGGATGCGTTAAACAGATGCCTAACAGTGGTATCTATTACCCATAGACGACAATAGATCCATTTAATATATATGTCATGAACAGGGTCATTAGAGTTCTTTATATTTTTTATGTAAACGTTTAACATACACCATTTAAGTCTATGGTGGCGGATGTCACTGACAGGCATCCGTCACAGCAAACTTTTAACGTATACTTTGGGAGCTATTACCTGGCGCATACATTAAATGTAGGACAAAAACGTGGTGTGCACAGGGCTTAACTCAAATAGCATTGAATGGGTCAACTGGGGGACCAAACATTATCCAATTTTTTTTTTTAAGTTCTACTTAATGAACACCAGTTATACAACAATGTATTATGGGAGGGATATTATACTTATGGCTATTTTAATTGGATTAGAATTAGTTTTATTTAGAAATAAATATTTTCTGGGGCTGTAGCTTTGCACCATTTTAGACCCTAAGTATTATTATTTAATAATTCCGGCAACTTGTGTTGGACATTGACTTAGGAACTAGAAATATGCTATTTGCATGGCAAAGCAGAAGGTGAACACGAGGTTTAAAAGACCATTTTTCAGTGGCAGACCATATATTTTCATGAGCAAATGAATCATGTTTATTATTTAGATCCCATATGTATATAGCACCAACATAGTCTGCAAAACTAAACACAGATTGTAGTAATTGACATCAGTCTCTTTCCCAAAGAAGCTCCTAATCTAATTTCTGTATATCACCCACTCGTGTCAGATTCATAAGAAGCCAATTGTTCTATCATGCTTGTGTTGTATATTTGTGAAATGGCGGAGGAAACCCCTACAAACAAGGAGAGAGAATAGACACTCCAAGCATATTTTTTTGTAAATTCAAATTAAAAACCCCAATATTGCAAGAAAGCAGTGCTGACTGCTGAGTTACATAGTTACATAGTTAGTACGGCTGAAAAAAGACACATGTCCATCAAGTTCAACCAAGGGAAGGGAAAAGGGAAGGACAAATTTCTACACATAGGAGCTAATATTTTTTTGTTCTAGGAAATTATCTAACCCTTTTTTAAAGCCATCTACTGTCCCTGCTGTGACCAGCTCCTGCGGTAGACTATTCCATAGATTCACAGTTCTCACAGTAAAGAAGGCTTGTCGCCTCTGCAGCTTGAACCTTTTTTTCTCCAGACGGAGGGAGTGCCCCCTTGTTTTTTGAGGGGGTTTTACAAGGAACAGGATTTCACCATATTTTTTGTATGTGCCATTAATATATTTATATAAGTTAATCATGTCCCCCCTTAGTCGTCTTTTTTCAAGGCTAAATAGGTTTAATTCTTTCAATCTTTCCTCATAACTTAAATTCTCCATGCCCCTAATTAGCTTCGTTGCTCTTCTTTGTATTTTTTCCAACTCCAGGGCATCCTTTCTATGAACTGGAGCCCAGAACTGAACTGCATATTCTAGATGAGGCCTCACTAATGCTTTGTAAAGTGGTAATATTACATCCCTGTCCCGCGAGTCCATGCCTCTTTTAATACACGACAATATCCTGCTGGCCTTTGAAGCAGCTGATTGACACTGCATGCTGTTATTGAGTTTATGATTTACAAGTACACCCAGATCCTTCTCAACAAGTGAATCCGCCAGTGAAGCTCCCCCTAGGACATATGATGCATGCAGGTTGTTGGTACCCAGATGCATAACTTTACATTTATCTACATTAAACTTCATCTGCCAAGTGGACGCCCAAACACTTAGTTTGTTTAAATCTGCCTGCAATTCATGAACATCTTCCATAGACTGAACTATATTACATAGCTTGGTGTCATCTGCAAAAATAGAAATAGTGCTATTAATCCCATCCTCTATATCATTAATAAATAAGTTGAATAATAGTGGTCCCAGCACAGAACCCTGGGGTACACCACTTATAACCGGTGACCATTCAGAGAAGGAATCATTGACCACAACTCTCTGGATACGGTCCTTGAGCCAATTCTCAATCCAATTACAAACTATATTTTCTAAACCTATAGTCCTTAATTTACCCATTAGGCGTCTATGGGGGACAGTGTCAAATGCCTTTGCAAAGTCCAAAAACACTAAATCCACAGCGGCCCCTCTGTCTAGACTTCTGCTCACCTCTTCATAAAAACAGATTAGGTTAGTTTGACAACTTCTGTCCTTAGTAAAACCGTGCTGGCTGTCACTTATAATGCTATTTATTGTCACATAATCCTGTATATAGTCCCTCAATAGCCCCTCAAACATTTTCCCCACGATGGATGTTAAGCTTACTGGTCTATAATTACCTGGGGAAGACCTAGAGCCCTTTTTGAAAATAGGCACCACATTTGCGCTGCGCCAGTCCCTTGGCACTTTACCAGTCACTAGAGATTCTCAGAATATTATGAAAAGGGGGACAGAAATAACTGAACTAAGCTCTTTAAGAATTCTAGGGTGTAACCCATCTGGTCCCGGGGCCTTGTGCACATTTATTTTATTTAATTTAGCTTGGACCATCTCTACATTCATCCAATTCAGTATATCAACTGATATATTAACAGCACTGGCAGCGGCTACATCAGCTGCTCTTTCTTCAGTTGTATATACAGAGCTAAAGAACCCATTTAGTAACTCTGCCTTCTCTTGATCCCCTGTGATCAACTCCCCATTACCATTATCTAGGGGTCCTACATGTTCAGACCTTGGCTTTTTAGCATTTATATACTTGAAGAATTTTTTGGGATTTGTTTTACTATCCTTGGCCACCTGCCTTTCATTTTGTATTTTTGCTGATTTTATTACATTTTTACAGATTTTATTAAGCTCTTTATATTTTACAAAGGCTACAGCTGTACCCTCAGATTTGTATTTTTTAAATGCCCTTTTTTTGTCGTGTATTGCCCCTTTCACAGAAGGTGTAAGCCATGTGGGGTTTAATTTGAGTCGTTTATACTTGTTACCTATAGGAATAAATTTTGCACTATAATAACTCAAAGTAGATTTGAAAATCTCCCATTTATCATTTGTCCCATTATTTGACATTAGTTCTTCCCAGTCCATATCCTGAATTGCAGCCCCCATCCTGGGGAAATCCCAGCCTGCGTTTGTTTTTTACAGTATAGGTAAAATGTAACTATATTGTGATCACTGTTACCGAGGTTTTCACGAACATTGACATTCTCAACAAGATCTGCATTATTAGAAATGACCAGATCCAACAGAGCTTCACCTCTAGTCGGGTCTTCCACAAACTGGCCCATAAAATTTTCCTGCAACAGGTTGAGGAAATGTCTCCCCTTTGCAGTTGAAGCTGAACCATGACACCAATTAATATCCCGGAAATTAAAATCTCCCATTATCACTACAGTACCCGCCTGTGCAGCCCGCTCCATCTGTTTATATAGCTGAACATCCATCTCCTCAGTTATATTGGGGGGTCTATAGATTACACCAAAAGTAATTTTTTCAGTGTTTACCTCCCTTTCTAGTTCCACCCACAAGGTTTCAACCTCCTCACAGTATTCACCCACTATTGTCTCTTTCACACTCGCCTTCATATCATTTCTCACATACAGACATACACCACCACCTTTCCTATTTGTCCTGTCTTTTCCTAAAAAGTGTAAAACCCTGTAGATTTACAGCCCAGTCATGTGAAGAGTCCAGCCATGTTTCAGCAACACCAACTATATCTATATTTTCTTCCAGTATCAAGGCCTCCATCTCCCCCATTTTGCTTGCTAGACTTCTGCCATTTGTGAACATACACTTTAACTTGCCTGTCAGTTTTTCACTTTTATTATCAGAAATGTGATTTGACATTAATCGGGCCTTTTTATTTACACTGATGTTTTGTAACGAAAGGATCTCCTTATCTTGTTGTCTAGTCCTCTCCCCACATTTCTCCCCCCACCAATATAGTCTGACCCCTGTCTAACCTGGCTACCCCTTTTTTTTCTACATTGACCTCCCTCCTCAGCCCTAGTTTAAATACTCCGCCACCCAAGCTAGAATTCTCTCCCCCAGCACAGCGGACCCCCTTCCATTTAGGTGCAAATCATCTGCAGAATACAGTTTGTACCCCAATGAAAAGTCAGCCCAGTGCTCTAGGAACCCAAATCCTTCTCCTCTACACCAAGACTTCAGCCATGCATTTAACTCCCTGAGCTCCCGCTGTCTTTCCTGTGATGCGCATGGCACAGGCAGTATTCCTGAGAATACTACTTTGGAGGTCCTTCCCTTCAGCTTGTAGCCTAGTTCTTTAAAATTATTCTTAAGGCTCCTCCACCTACCATTTATTCTGTTGTTGGTACCGACATGGACCACGACAGCTGGATCATCACCAGCCCCTCCCAGCAATTTGTCCACCCGTTCCACCACATGCCGAACCCTGGCACCAGGGAGACAGCAAACCATTCGGTTGAGGTGGTCTTGGCGACAAATTATTCTATCCGTCTTCCTGATTATAGAATCCCCTACGACTATCAATTGTCTTGGCTTACCTGCATTACCATCCCGCCGACTACTAGCTGGACTGTTCTCCCGGCTGTTAGGGAGATCAGTATCCACTAGGGCTGCCATTTCTGAGACTGACACCCTCGCATCATCACCCAACTTGGCAATTTTGCCTGGAATGTCAGAAACCGGATTGGCCTTCCTTTTCTTTGACCCCTTTCTACTGCCCCTAACTACATTAACCCAGCTACTTACCTGATCCTGCTCACCCATGTCTTCACCCTCCAGTTGTAACCCACTAACTGCATGCTCCGTGAGCAGCAAGCTCAGCTCAAGATTGTCTATCCTCCTCAGTGTTGCATTCTGCTCCTCCAGATCTCTAATGCGAGCTTCCAGGTGAACAACATGCTCACATCTGCCACAGAGATATTCACCCTGGAACTCCGGCTCCAGTCGTGCATACATATGGCAAACTGTGCACTGAAGAAAACCTCCAATCTTGCTATCCATTATCCAAGTTACCAAAAAAAAACAGCGAACAGTTGTTAATCAAAAAGAAAAAGAAGTAGAAGAGCACTTACTTGGGCTTTAACTCCTCTTTTCAACTCCGGTTTTTGGAACTCCACTTGATCTACAACCCACTTGTTTTTTCAAGCCACAGAACTACTGCAACATCTACACTTAAAGGGTTTTCTCACCACAGACAACCCCTTTCATATGGGAACTGCCACACAAGCCCAGCTCCTGATACCCCAGGCAAATAGCAGTCTTTGCCAGGGGAAGATGTGATCAGCCAGACATTTTCTTTGTGAAATATAATAAAATATACCAGCCATTCAAAGTGACTTTCTGTCTCATAGAGGGGGGTTCCTAGGGGTTATATTCGCGAGACAACACTTTTAATATTCAGAATAAATATAGAATATTGCAAGTTACATTATATTATACTAATATTGTGTAATTGAAGTTTTATATTCAGCTAATGGTAAGAATGGAATGAATCATAAAGATTATGTAATAAATTGCTTTTTTTGTACTTTTCCTACTTTTCCCACTGCTGTGCTTTGCTTTTAAAACACTTTGAAAATCAGCACTGTGTAAACAAGGCCAAGCAGAGTTTGACTGTCCCACCAGAGTAACAGGAGATCTTCCGGTGGGCACAGGAACTGACATATGTTCTTACCAGAGAATTAAATTTTCTAAACCGCAATCGGTTGGTACTGGCTAAACCGGATTGTGGAGTCTAAGGAAACTCACCCTTAACCCCTGCAAAGAGGTATGGAGTTTCCTGTTCGATTCTTAGGTCAGAATGTCGCCGATTGGCAGGAGATGCTCTGCTGCAGAGGAAAGTAGTCAGGGGTCATCAACAGATTAGTAGTCAGGAAGTAGCAAGCCGGAGGATGAGACAGAACCGTAGGCCAGGAGTCGGTACCAGGAGCAGTACCACAAGAACCAAGTGACAAATACAAATGGGGAGACAGGAGTGTAACCCAGGAACAAGGCCGAGGTCAGAATCAGAATCAGTCAGGAACAGAGTGAAATAGCAACAAGTACATTAGCCAAACAAAATATATACCTTGATCTGCAGGTAAATCATGGCATGCTGACTCCCCTTTAAATATTCAACCAGACCTGATGTCTCCTGCGGTTGTCGGTTGCCCCAGCTATCTGAAGCTGCCATCAATGGTGAAGAGGAGAGTCGCGGCTGGACCCAGGAGGCAGGAGCCACGGCCACTGGCCGGGACATGTTTCTGGAGTAACAATATAATGATGAGCACCTTATCCAAAAGGGCTTGAAAGTTCCAGCACATTTAACGCTGACTTTGAAATTAATCACTTGATACTAGGGTGTATTTTCTATGGGTTGTCACAAATAACTTTAGAACTTACTTGCTCTTTATTTATGTGTTTACATTTTTAAATTCATAGAATAGGCACAAATATGTCACATATGTTCAGTGCCCTTACAAAGGGACATAAGAATTAAAGAGGGGGGGGGGGAGAACACATATAGATAGAAGCTGAAGAACAGACTAAAGGGAATAGGGAGCAGCAGGGAGGTAAAAATAATACTTTACTTACAATGCAATGTATTCATTTTATTATTAGAAGATATTCTTATTTTTGTAGCATTCTAAACATGAATAGTAGCGTGATTGAAGCGGCCATAGACTAAACTACTTTGTTAACTGTCTAAACATAAACGGCTTATTGTAAAGTCTATAATGCTAAAATGGTCAGAAATGATCCTAACACATTTTTACGGGACATATGCTCAATTTTTAGCATCATTTTTTAATTATAATATTCAGTTGGCAGTGTTAACGATAATTCATTGCGAGCCACATATAATGTTCATTGATTCTGAGGACACAATCAAGCATATTGCCATATAATGTTTTGTTTATGGGGCTCTTCGTAATTGTAAAATGACCGTGTGATAATCACAACAATATTGGATTGTTTATATGATTTGGTTACAAAAAAATGCATATTGCCAACTATAAACATAAAAGCGTTTTACCATCCATTTCACAATATAAAGGGAGCAGTTAAGCCAAACGAAACTTCTTCTAAAGGCCATCAAACCAAAAGGAAACTTTTATTGACCCCCAGCCTAAGTTGAATTTTTCTTAATTTTTTCTTGCAGAGGACTATAAGCAATTCACTAGTCAGCTTCAATTATCAGTCACTAAGCTTCACTACCTCGTCTGCAAAAATTCAGCTCCTTCCATTCTGGTGTGAGCTAATTGTGTCATAAATTCACACAAATGTAGGGTCAATGTGAGCATGACCAAGCATTAGATCTTTTGTTGTTCCACCCTTATTATAGTGGTGTCAAGTTTTCTTTTAAATTTCACACTTCATAAAACTTTTGGTTTACAATATAGGGATCATCCTTCCATGTGACTTCAGCTCCTGTAGTTTAAATTCCTTTTTTGGGTTCATTTAAAGCTGCCTACAGAACTGCTGCCCTAAAACATGTCTATATTACTGCTGAACATTGTAAATAATTATATTTTATGCAAAAAGCAACAATTATCAACATCTCTTATGACAGTCTCTTAAAATTAGCATAGACGACATTCTTTCTTCCTCGCGTGGCTGCTCACATGTATCTTTCATGCCATGTTTAGTGGCAGTACCCGCGAGATCATTATTTTCGATATAAATCTGTTACAGTGAACACGGCAACGATCTGGTCCGGATAGACATCATAGTCAATTAAGGGGTTAAAGCTTATATTTTTTTGAAATGGTAAAAAAACATTCCTCTATTAGATTGACAAAACGTGATATGACCAGGGACTACACATACGTTTTTCTTGATATAATGTATAGTTCAGTTGTAGTTGGAGAGATAAAAATTCTCTGCTCCTGAATGATTTTTTACGGCATATTTTATTTTGATCTGTTGGGGTTTATTTTACTTTTACAATAAATATGAAAACACCTCACTGGTTACCATAGAAAGTAGTAGCTGATTTGGCATTACTTATTAGACATTCAGTGGTTGGCTTGGTTTCACAATCATACTTAAAATAAACAATAACTCTGCTTCCCAGTATAACACCCAATAAAACAATTTTGGAGTCAAGCTCTGCCAATGAGTTGCATCTATCCAAGCCAAAATGCCCTAAAACATTAGTAAGACACTAGTCACTTATTTTCTAAGATCATTTTGTTGTTGAGTTGCGCTAAGTATGATAATTGGCCAGAGATCTATTACTGAATGCCAAAAGTAAATCTGTTCGGTCCATACAAGCTTATGTATTGTGCTGTTAATTGACTATTAAAAGATAAAAATATTTTCAGACATTATCGTAAATGTTATTATAAAAACAATATATTTAGGAAAACGTCTTAATAAAATTATTTTGTCTGTATTAATTAGTGTGATACAAAAATGTATTGAAATTATATAGCAGTAAGGCCCTGTTCACACAGAGTTTTTTTTGCAGGCAGAAAACTCTGCCTGAAAATTTCTTCAGGAATTTTGAGGCAGATTTTGACCTGCCTCCACTTTCTTGCCGGGGTCTTTTGTGCAGAAGGCAAAAAAACGCCACAAAAACTGCTTTCTCTGCTTCCCATTGATTTCAATGGGATGTCAGAGGCGGAACCGCAGCAAGAAAGAGCATGCTGCTTTTTTTTCCTTTTAGTGGCTAAAAGACGCAGCGGAAAAAAACGCCTCTGCATCCCATTGAAATCAATGGAAAGCAGTTTCGGACGTTTTTTTGCACTGATTCCGATGTGGTTTCTGCGTCAAAAACTCAGCATAAACTGGGCCTAAGGCTTTGTTCACATCAGGTTATTGGGTTACATTCTGCAAACATATCCCACTGTATATTATACAGTGGCATGCACAATTTATAGGTTCTCAAGCACAAAGTTTTTTTATTTTCCATCTGTAAACTTTTTTTGAAGTGGCCGATTTTATAGGAAAGGGCAAACCACTTCGCTATCCCATGTAATTTAAAGAGAAGGTAAAGCGACATATACACTACCGTTCAAAAGTTTGGGGTCACCCAGACAATTTTGTGTTTTCCATGAAAACTCACACTTATATTTATCAAATGAATTGCAAAATGACTAGAAAATATAGTCAAGACATTGACAAGGTTAGAAATAATCATTTTTATTTGAAATAATAATTTTCTCCTTCAAACTTTGCTTTCGTCAAAGAATGCTCCATTTGCAGCAATTACAGCATTGCAGATTTTTGGCATTCTAGCTGTTAATTTGCTGAGGTAATCGGGAGAAATTTCACCCCATGCTTCCAGAAGCCCCTCCCACAAGTTGGATTGGCTTGATGGGCACTTCTTGCGTACCATACGGTCAAGCTGCTCCCACAACAGCTCTATGGGGTTGAGATCTGGTGACTGCGCTGGCCACTCCATTACAGATAGAATACCAGCTGCCTGCTTCTTCCCTAAATAGTTCTTGCATAATTTGGAGGTGTGCTTTGGGTCATTGTCCTGTTGTAGGATGAAATTGACTCCAATCAAGCGCTGTCCACAGGGTATGGCATGGCGTTGCAAAATGAAGTGATAGCCTTCCTTATTCAAAATCCCTTTTACCTTGTACAAATCTCCCACTTTACCAGCACCAAAGCAACCCCAGACCATCACATTACTTCCACCATGCTTGACAGATGGCGTCAGGCACTCTTCCAGCATCTTTTCAGTTGTTCTGCGTCTCACAAATGTTCTTCTGTGTGATCCAAACACCTCAAACTTCGATTCGTCTGTCCATAACACTTTTTTCCTATCTTCCTCTGTCCAATGTCTGTGTGCTTTTGCCCATATTAATCTTTTCCTTTTATTAGCCAGTCTCAGATATGGCTTTTTCTTTGCCACTTTGCCCTGAAGGCCAGCATCCCGGAGTCGCCTCTTCACTGTAGACGTTGACACTGGAGTTTTGCGGCTACTATTTAATGAAGCTGCCAGTTGAGGACCTGTGAGGCGTCTATTTCTCAAACTAGAGACTCTAATGTACTTGTCTTGTTGCTCAGTTGTGCAGCGGTGCCTCCCACTTTTCTTTCTACTCTGGTTAGAGCCTGTTTGTGCTGTCCTCTGAAGGGAGTAATACACACTGGTGTAGGAAATCTTCAGTTTCTTGGCAATTTCTCGCATGGAATAGCCTTCATTTCTAAGAACAAGAATAGACTGTCGAGTTTCACATGAAAGCTCTCTTTTTCTAGCCATTTGGAGAGTTTAATCGAACCCACAAATGTAATGCTCCAGATTCTCAACTAGCTCAAAGGAAGGTCAGTTTTAAAGCTCCTCTAAACAGAAAAACAGTTTACAGCGGTACGAACATAATTGCACCAGGGTTTTCAAGTGTTTTCTAATCATCCATTAGCCTTCTAACACAGTTAGCAAACACAATGTACCATTACAACACTGGAGTGATGGTTGCTGGAAATGGGCCTCTATACACCTATGTAGATATTGCATTAAAAACCAGACGTTTGCAGCTAGAACAGTCATTTAGCACATTATCAATGTGTAGCGTGTATTTCTGATTAATTTAATGTTATCTTCATTGAAAAAAACTGTGCTTTTCTTTCAAAAATACGGAAATTTCTAAGTGACCCTAAACTTTTAAACAGTAGTGTATATATATATATATATATATATATATATATATATATAAACAAGCAGAGAGCAGCAGCACTCAGGAAAAATTCTAATATAATAGCAGATAATCCCGATCCAAGGATTATGATTTTTTTTTAAAGAAATCTTGCAGCACTCCAGTAATAAAGATAAATGTGGTTTTATTCAGTCAACATAGTTATCACTATGTTGATTGAATAAAACCAAGTTTATCTTTATTACAGGAGTGCTGCAAAATTTATATATATATATATATATATATATATATATATATATATATATATAAAAAATTAGAAAAAGAGTAAACCAGCACAGCAACAGCAGTGGGTGCAGGCCTCCTAGGTTGAGGCTAGGAACCCTTGTTAATGAAATCCCCAAAAAATGAAGAGGCAGCACTCCAAGGAAATTGGTGAAAAAAAGTGGTGTGTTTATTCACCCCAGGCAGGCAACGTTTCGATCCGTCTCTATGGGATCTTTGTCAAGCTTGGCTTGACAAAGATCCCATAGAGATGGATCGAAACGTTGCCTGCCTGGGGTGAATAAACACACCACTTTTTTTCACCAATTTCCTTGGAGTGCTGCCTCTTCATTTTTTGGGGATTTTATATATATATATATATATATATATATATATATATATATGTATATATATATATACATGTATATGTATATATATATATATATATATATATATATATATATATATATATATATGGGAGAGAAATGCCATACCGAGACCATGCTGCATTTTGATAAAATTGTCACTCACCTTAAAAATGGGTCAGAAACGCGGGTAAACCAGCCTTATACTTTCCCTTCCTATTGGATCCACTCTGGCTTTAGTTACAAGAACTCCGTCAAGAACTGCATGTGTGAATCCAGCCTTATAGTTGTGACAATCCTATTTCCTAAGTCGGGTTTAATGCCTAGCTTTCAGGTTAGGTTTTAGTAGCCTGTTTTGTTTTTGTTTTTTTTTTAAAAGTGAAAACCCAGTGGCCAGACGTTTGCCATTAATATAAAAATATGAAGCCTTAACACATTTTTTATTATGATTTTTTTTTTTTACTTTTTTGACCCTCATGGCATTTTTTAAAAATAAAATCTCAGCTTGCCCTGGGTGTGTTGTTTTTCCATCCATAGATCGCAATTTAAGCAAAAATTGCACCAAACTTCATGTATGACTCATGTTACATTTTTTGGTGTGTGTACCAGAGAGCCATGTGTAAAGGTAATCTAAGAGCTCTCTCTATCCCACCATTAGAACAATGTTTTTGAATGTTTTCAAGAAGTCACTTGTCTTATCCTATCCAATCATGTATGGTATGGAAAGCAGGACCTTCCATTCATGGATCTCATGTGGTAAATTCCGAGCATCACGTTTGGCCACTGGTATAGTATGGCTGCCTATAGCCTTCATAACAACCATTGTTATCCATGTCTGATAAAGTTAAAAAGTTAGTCTCTTTAATAGCAACTTTTATGATTATATTTTTAATGACACATTAGTGATGTAGAAGGAGAGTGATGGAATTCTCAGAACCGTTTGGCAGAGGACTGAATTGGAAAGAAAGATGTAAGCGTTTAGATGAGAATTTAGCTAAAGCACAGCATCCAACTTATATTTCTGATTAGAGAAACCATAGGTTAATGTTTTTAATTCCCTGAAATCCTCCCTACATTAATGAAATCCTCTATATTCTCTATCACTTAAAATTAATTCTTAGCTTCGAAATAAAACCAGAGAAACTCAACTTTCCCCTTCCGATAATTGGTCTATAAAGATACAAGCCGGATCTATAAATATCTACCCTTTAACGACATGGAGTTAAAACTGAAAATCTCTAATGACGGATGAGGGGACGTTAAGTGACTTAAAATATTATTGGCAATTCAATGTACTTTCACTCTAACTCTGGATATAATTCAATGACCTCAAGAAAATTAAAATGTAAAGCCTTTACTTTTCAGCCAACAAAAGTTTGATACATTACTTCTTAAGCCGTAATATTCTCACTTCCTCAGTCCTACAAAGGCAAAAACGGATGAACAAAAAGTAGAGCAAGGAAGAGGATTCCTTAGATTCAGAGACATAGGAAGACAAGGGTTTTGCTACATGCATCTGGATTCAATATAACTTCTGATTGGTTATTGAGATCATGCTGGATCATGCTGGAACTTCCCACTGGGTGAAGTACAGAGAGAACTGGTTCATTTACCATCTGGAAACAGAATCTTCCACATGATTGCTGAATAGATGCATAAAAACGAGAAAATGATACTGTGTATTTTTGCTTTTATGAGAGGACAGTTTATGAGTTTATAACTCCATTTAATTCACCCAATCTCTTAACAAAATTTCATCATCAAGTAGAATTTCATGTAGTGGTCATGAAGTATAGGGTCTATATACACTGTAAAGTTATTTTTGTAACTTGCATAGTGATATAGCTCTGACTAATATGCCTACTTTATTAGGCCGATAGAATAATATATTATTATACCTTTACATTGGCTGCTTATTTTTTTAAATTGATGTGGATTATGCATGAAACTGTATCTCCTAGACTCCTAAAATTCAGATAGAATGAAGATTGTTTATTTCATCTCCTGTAAACTCCATTGACAATATCACATAATATTCTGATGATGTACATTTCATTTGATACCTCTAAATCAGCTTGCATATGAAGTATACCCAGGGAAACAGATTAAAGTGCAGCTAAACGTTTGACAAACTTCTGACATGTCATAGTGACATGTCAGAAGTTTGGATCGGCGGGGGTCCGAGCACTGAGACCCCCACCAATCCCTAGAACGAAGCAGCTGAAGTGCTTGTGTGAGTGCTCAGCCGCTTTTTGTCTGTTTGGCTTTTTCCGGAAATAAATGTATCATGTACGGACTCAATAGAATGTCTATGAGCCCGTACTCCGATACATCGGCTTTCCGGAAGAAGCCAAACAGACACAAAGCGGCTGAGCGCTCACACGAGTGCTTCAGCTGCTTCGTTCTAGCGATTCGTGGGGGTCTCAGTGCTCGGACCCCCACCAATCCAAACTTCTGACATGTCACTATGACATGTCAGAAGTTTGTCAAACATTTAGCTACACTTTAAGCTTTGAAATACACTAAAGCACCATATATGACTTATTGATCAGCATGGACTTGACTTTTTGTTTTACCTTCCTCTGGATAAAATAGCTAAGCCAGTAAAAGTTTACATTTAATGGATGAATGTCTTTTTTCAACGTCAGTAACTATATAACTATCTATAATTTGTCAGTCTGTAGGTAAGTGGAGGCAAAATATCAAAATTCATGTTGCAGGGGTACTGTATTCTATGGCTGACTGCTCTAACAGGACGGCTGCTGGTATAAATCTTGTCTTCTAGGGCCTCATAGCTCTGCACAACTCTGCTCCTACATTAACTCTACCACTGTCTGTAAGCATGGTTTTAGCCAGTGAAATTGACAAAAAAAATTGTTATTTACATGACAAACACCAAGTAGAAATTAGCTGGTTCCTGCCTATTCTGAATACATTTTGTAAGCCAAGACCCAAGAGACATATGAGTTTCCTGTTTACTGTAGCGGCCAATGTGAATGAGGTTGCCTTGTCGTGTCAGGTTGGCTTACACAATTTGATAAAAATGTGCACTAGTAACCTCACATCTATCAGTATAGTCTACTCAATAAAGCCGTAATGCAAATCAAAATAATCAAAATATTAAATGTTTGCATATATCTTCAGTGCATGCAGGGTACTGCTGCACCTCTGTGCTTGTTTGCTTTTGCATTGTTGTCACAGTAGATTAGCATCTGCCCATTTACTTAATTTTATTAGATGCTGACTAATTTTGTCTTTTTACCAAGTGGAAATTAGAGGGGTCATGTACCTAAACATATTAACATTGCTTATTGTCTGCTTGTTAATTATTCATTAGCAAATTTTTTTATGATGTCAGTAAAATTGCTGATAGTACAACCAAAAATATAGGCACATCAGGTGTACTAGCACATAACATCAAAACATAACAAAAAGGTATCGGGTCTAAAAATAGCCGGAATCTGCAAGCACACCAAACACCTTTCTTCACCACTAGAGGTTAGATTTCTCAACAAGGGAAGGTTCTTCTTTTGGACATTGGTGCGGGTTGACTGCGGGTATTTACCACCCTTAAGGGGATGTCCAATAGAAGAACCTTCCCTTGCTGAGAAATCTAACCTCTAGTGCTAAATAAAGTTGTTTGGTGTGCTCCATGAGGCTGCCCTGCAAGAACTCTTTGTTGGCACATCTGCCAGTTCTGACCAAGAAGTGGCTATAGCTCTTGTTAAATGTGGACAAAAACCTTCCAGGGAATGCAGACCTTCCTTCTTAAAACAAGTGCTGTTAGTGTCCTTAAGCCACCTGAATATGGAGGGTTTCAAGGCTTTCTTACTCATTTTTTGTGCCTCGTTTGATCACAAATTGATGATTAGTTGTAGTGCCCATGGCCGCGGACCATCGGAATTGCTCACCCCTCGACGGCCGCAGCCATGGATTTGTGAGTGCTGGGCCACATCTCCTCCCCAGGAGACGCCAGTGCTCACTTCCGCTCCATTCTGCTGTGTCCCGTAGGGTGCGCACACACACGCGCGTGCCCGGCCTTAAAGGGCCAGCCGCGCACGTGAAAATAATTACCAATTAACCGATGACCACCCTGGACTATAAGAAGGGCCCTGCCCGTTCTCTTATTAGCTGAACGTTGTACTGTTTACCAGTGTTAGTCTTGCACATGGTCCCTAGTGTTATCCTGTTCCCAGTGATCCCGTACCTGCTACTTGTATCCTGTATCCCGTGCTACCATTGATCCTGTGCCTTAGAAGTTGGAGACATGTTGTGCCTCTGGTTACGCCTGCTGTGTTGCACCACGCCTGGTGTCATTTGTCACGCTTTGCATTATCTGCCATCTGAAATACCATCTGTGCCTAGCCACTACGACTGTCTGGACTATTCACGTACCCTTGGGTTGGACTTTATATTATTGGGTACTCTGTTTGGCATCCCTGCTACGGCGGTGTGTCCCAGTGGGTCCACATACCCACAGATCGTGACATAAGTTACTTGAAAACTTTAAGTCCAGGCTAAGTATATCTTATGACAATGCCCCACTTTCAGGGTCGGCCAGCTCTTAAATTCCACTGAGGATGGTTCAACTTAAAAGGCTGGAAGAACTATCTATTAATATTCAAAAATAAAGGGCATTTGGACTTGTACAAATCAAGGAGTTCTCGTGAAAACCTTGCCTACATTGAAGGACAGGTATGACTAATGTAGGTTGCTAATACGTTTAACTAATGTGATTGCCACTAGAAATGCTACCTCACCACAGAGGTATAGCAAGTCAGTCTCCTTTAGTGGGTTAAAGGGCTGTTCACAAAGCCTTCTTAGGAGAAGAAGTAGGTCCTCTTTCGGAAAAAGGATTGGTCCTTGCTGGCCACAGCTTGTGGCCATCAAAAACCGTTTTACCAAAGGTCTGATATGCATTACCCTGGAATCTACGAGTGTCAAAACCTTAACCCTGATAGTGTTGGGGCTAGAAAACCGTTTTCATATCTATCCTGCAAGAACTAAGGGATGTCTCCAAGAGATGGTTTCTCTGATCTCAGCTTTCTCTGATTACACCACCTCCTAAAGGTGGCTATTGTCCAAACATAAGCCTTGTTTGTTGCTGCCCCACACAACAGGGTAGAGATGAATGTATCTGACAAGCTTATGGTTCTTAATAAGGACCTGTCAATCTTCATGCCTTCCTGCCGAATACCTCCAGGTTCTTGAACAGCTGGTTGTTCTGTAAGACCAGGTCACTTCTGAGTGGAAGCCTCGAATAAATTTCCTGACTCATCCCTCGGGGCAGAGGAAACCATGCTCTACTTGGCCTTAATGGAAGGACGGCTAACACGGGGACTCAATCTAATTGGACCTTGGCAAGGACTCTTGAGACCATCATCACGGGAAAAAAATTATCCCAACTGGAAATTCCATGGAAAGGAGAAGGTGTCTAAGGTGTACTGTCTGTCGTGGCGTTAAGTCAAACATAATCTCCTGAGTTTGGCATGGTCTCTCTTTGCCAATAAAATTGATCTCCGATAGACCCTTATCTGCGCACCAATTGGGCAAACATCGCCAGATGGAGAGACCACTCACCTGGAATTCGTTGGAAACAATTGGAAATGGTGATCTGCTGACAAAGTGCGCTCTCCCCACATCTGAACCGTCAAGATATCTTCTGCGTAAGCATCTGCCCAGGTCAAAGCCCTTGCCACTTCTCTTACAAGACTTGGGGAACTCGTTCCTCCCTGCAGATTTATATAGGCCACCGTGGTGCCATTGTCTGACTGGACTGCCACAGCTCTGGTAGACAGTGGCTAATGGAAGTGGTGGAGTGCTTTGGACACAGTCAACACTTTTTGAAAGACAAGGCACTCTTCTCTGGAGTCCAGAGACCTTGTGTTGCAACCCCTAAGACATGAGCAGCCCATCCTCTGATGAATGCATCAATAATCAGGACTACCCACTGAGAGGGATTGATCTTGCCATGTTTAAGGTCTATCCACGAGTAAAGGGAATCTCTGGTAAGCTGAGACATTATACAAGTATGTTCTCGATACAATATACAAGTATGTTTTAGGGAGTCCTTCTGCCTGTCCCATCTCTATAGAACTTCTAACTGGGGAGGCCTGAGATGCCTTCTGGCCCACAGGACCACATCTATGGCTGTTGACATGAGGTCAAGGACTCGCCAGACCTGCTGGAGTGAAATCGGTCTTGGTTCCAAAACATATTGGACCTGGGAAGTTACGAAGTCCCCTCTGGTACCTTATACTGTCAGTAGCAGAAATCTGAAGGGTGCCCCCTTTACCCCAATCTGGTGCTAAGTCATCAAGTGGGGAACTAGTGTCAGTGCCAGATGGCGTGGATGATGCAGTTGGTCCCAGCACCTCTTTGCGTGTACAGATCAAAGGCACATACGCAGTAGTCAGGAGATCTGTGCCCATAGAAGTTGTTGCTTGTGGTGCAAATGCACCTGACACAAGTGTAGAACTATGGACTAGATTAAATTGGATAACTCCTACTAGAGAACATAAAAGCAAGGGGAGCATACCCCTTCTAGAGGACTATAAAATAAAAACCATGGTGAGGAGCAGGCCACCTTTAAATCACAAGTAAATAAGGTAGTACAATAAAAAATACAAAGGGGAGAAGCTAAAGTTAAATTATTCCTTTGTGTAAACTGTCGAAACACACCGTGGGGGGAAAAATACCCATAAGAATCTAACAACAGAAAAATGTCAGCATTTCAAATGTGTGTAGTAAGTAAAAAAATTGAACCTTTATTTCACAAATCCATTTCAAATCCACGATTGCTCACATGGCATAGCATAGCGATCTCCACGCTACTGAATGCCATGTGTACATTCGTGGATCTTAAATGATGTTGGAAATTAAAGTTTGTTTTTTTGCTTACTACACACTTTTGAGATGCTGTTGTTTTAGTCTTGTTGGATTCCATATTTATTAATTTTTTTAAAATAATTTACCCTTTATTTAAACTGCTGTGCAGGACATCCAGGAAATATATGTGCACACCAGGTCTTTGATAAATTTTCGGAAGAAACAGAAATAAATAGTACTCAGTTAAAGAGAGAAGAGCATTCCCCGGTATTTCAATGGCACCTTAAACTACTGGCTTCAGTTATTGGAGTTATGTCATCTCTCTCCTGTGAAATATGTCCACTGTCCTTGCTTTTCTCTTAGCAGACCTTCATTTTCTACCTGGAACACTAGAAAATGTGTGCGAGTTAATTAGTATTTTTATTACAAGGCCCATATAAATGTATTCAAAATTGACCAAAAAACTGCTCTTCAATATATAAATTGTCTGATTTTATTACAAATCATCACTCAGCGCAGTGAAAGTGAGTAATTTACTTAGGATTTACAACACCACAATGTAGACTGCTGAGAAGTGGATGCAAATTAAATACAGAACCGCAGCAGGTTTAGAAATGTTTCTATATGGTAAATCCATAAGTGGATTATAATATGGCCATGAGGGATATCATTCAGTAATTTATGGAGTAATGATCTGTTTCAGTAATACATTATGTAATTAGCAAGTGTGAGTGACAAGTAACCTTGGGGTATGATATTAATTTATGCCAATGCATGAGTTAAATACTGTGTGGAACCTCTGCACCACTAGAGGTAGGTCCTGGCTCCCTCTAAGGTGTAGGGCATAGCAGGTAACCAATTGTCACCAGGACCCTTAGTTGCACTCATCAGTGGAACTTGGTGAAAATGTAGATTGACTGGAGATGGATTAATGGATGGCGGGATCTTGTAGTCTATAAGAGACAAGTCAGAATTAGGTTAGGGCTACACTGCGACTTTGGCCACGACACAGGTCTCGCATCCAAAGATCGCTGTGTCGTGCTGCTAACATTGCAGTAAAAAAAGTGAATGTGATCCGCAAGTTCACGCCACCATGTCTTGACAGTTGCAAGAAATAAATCAAACTAGCATGTCTTGCAACAGTCGCAGCAAGTTGCGGGTTGCAATGCGGTCACATCCACTTACAATAATGAGATGTACACAGCAAGACACAGTGATTTTTGGGCGTGTGACTTGTGTCATAGCCAAAGTTGTTGTGTAGCTCTCACCTAAGCCAGAAAGAACTGTAACGAGTTGAGCACCCGTGTAATCATCACATAACCTCTGGAAGTCAACAATAAGGATTCCCTTTCAATGACTAGAACAGAAATCTTGAAAAACACAAGGAATTGATACACAAAGTATATTAGAAAACTGCATTAACATTCCTCTATAAAATGATTACAATTTATTAGTCAAAATAAATATCCTTTAAATATCTTTAACATTTCTTCGATATCATCAATGTCAAGAAAAGTATAAATATTATAGACAAAGACTATTAAATTGTCTAGTTACACAAAAAAAGAAGAAAAAAAGGTAGTCACGATATTATCATGAGTGGCTTCCACGCTCACTGATATGTATGTTTATTCTGTCCCTTCTTGGTTTCATCTTTCTTTTGATTGTGATATTGTGAAGCCTTTTATTTGTACAGTAATGCCTGGACCTTCTTTCTGCTCATCTAGTGCAGATTATTGACTCCTTAAAATAGAGTGACTCAAACAAGTATTGTCCAGTGTTAATGTCACTAGAGATGATTCAATTAAATTTTCCTAAAAATTAATCTGTTTGTTTTGTTGGAAATCTTGAACCTGGCAAATCAATTCTGCCATCTCTACTCTCTAAGGCGGTCTCAGACGTGCAGATATTCACCAGTGGTGTACCACCTTTAAACGAGTGCCGATCGACAATACACCTCGTCCATCGTCGCTAGTTATCTCTATTCAAACAGAGAAATGATTGTTAGTATGGGGACAAACAATCGTTACTACAATCGTTCATTCCCAAACATTAGCATATTGTTGGCAGCACATCCCCTGGTTACACGGGGAAATGTGCTGCCGACTAGTGTCCATTTATGTGGCCAAATAAAAGATCCGATCCGCATATGAACGAGCGTTCACCCGATCATTGGCCCTTGTAAAAGCACCTATAGGTTCTGGACTTAAGGGCTAAAAAGTGGACACACTAATGGTATAATTTTGTCGTATCTGTAAGGGTTCATGCACATGGCCGTATTGCGGCTCCATGCAACCCCTAGGATGTATGGAGCGATAATACTGCACCCATTCAAGTCTATGAGGCTGTCCTGTTCCTCCATATCTCATACAGAGGTTTTTTCTTATGGATTCATACGAAATCCATATGGACACATGGTACAAGCTCCATGTACACAGTTCTGCCATGTGCATGAGACCTAAGGAATATAACTCTGCAGGAAGTGAAAGAATATGGGTGGAAATCATAAACAGTCTTGGAGCTGTTTGGTCATAAAACAGCAGTTACATGTTCTTTTTCTTTTTATCTCGTCCACAATGCTGTATTTATACATGGAACATGATTGCATGCCTTTATTTACACATCTTGCATGGAAATGCTCTTTAAGCAGTTCCTCCATCTGCAAGACTCCAGGCAGCTCTGCTGATTTTTAAAGTCCTTTATGTAACCATTGGGATTTCGGCAGCTAGCCTTTCTAGAACATCAACCCCGTAACAAATGCAGTTATGAAGAAAAACACTTCAGATGAAGCTTTCTCACATTATTGTCATGAAACCCCAAAAGAATCATTTTGTACAGTTTTGTGTTCTACATTTTGTTGAATGGATGCTGAGCAGAATCTGCCAAGTCCTCAGGATTCTGCTTTCCGACATCCATTTTTCATGCTGTGTCATCAGCTATCGTTTGATGATCTCAGCACATCTGGTCATTTCTGCTGTACAAGTGCAGATCTCTGTGTTCCTTCTATTCACATAGCAACTTGTTAAAAACATACCTTCCCATAGACTAAAGCTAAACATAACCTGAAGAAAACGAAGTTTGTGTGGGCTAACTAATAAAACCCTTTGGTGTGCTAAAATGGTGCTAATGATGTCATTGGCCACATGTTTTATGTGTATATATACTGTATATGTATAACTATATTATGCACACTTGCATCAATGAAGGAGGGTTTTTAGATCACCTGTTCATCCCCATTGTAATGCAAATCAAACCGATATCATGCAAAAAAAATAAAAAATACTTATATCATTGTACACTCGCATTGTACAAACAGACAGTGACCAAAGCAGAGGTGCAACATGAAGCTCCTGGGCCCAATACAATATCTATAATAAGTGCCCCCACCTACCATATATCATTTATAATACTGGTGTCTTCTTATGCGGTTGAGGGATTTTTGGGCTCCCTCAGGCTCTAGTGCCTGGGTGCAACTGCAACCCCTGCACCTCCCATAGCTACGCCTCTGGGACCAGAGACATTTTTACACATTGTTGCACCCAGTGCAAATATTTGATGTGGGCCCACATCTTAATCATTTTCATACCCGCTAACATTTTTAAATGAGAATGGCACAACTCCCCCCTACGTCTTTCCCCTCAAGGTACATATACATACACACAGGGGCGAAACTAGGAAAGACTGGGCCCCATAGTAAACTTTTGACTGGGGCCCCCGATCCGCTTGGTATCACACAACCCCCCTTGTAGATAGTGCCTCCCTATAGATTCCACCACACAGCGCCCCCTATAGATAGCGCCATACATAGCCCCATGTAGATAGCGCCATACACAGCCCCCTGTAGATAGCGCCATACACAGCCCCCTGTAGATAGCGCCATACACAGCGCCCTTTAGATAGCACCATACACAGCCCCCTGTAGATAGCGCCATACACAGCCCCTGTAGATAATGCATTACAGGCCCCCTGTAGATAACGTCTTACAGCCCCAAATCCCCCCTGTAGATAACGCCATACAGCCCCCCTGTAGATAGCGCCATACAGCCCCCCTGTACATAACACCATACAGACCCCCCTGTAGATAACGCCATACAGACCCCCTTGTAGATAACAGCATACAGAACAACCCCTGTAGATAATGCCATACAGCCCCCTGTAGATAGCGCCATACAGCCCCCCTGTAGATAACACCATACAGACCCCCCTGTAGATAACGCCATACAGACCCCCCTGTAGATAACACCATACAGAACCACCCCTGTAGATAACGCCATACAGACCCCCCGTAGATATTGCCATATAGCCCCCCCCCAAAAAAACGGCCTATAGTTTGTCCTACAAAAGACATGTTTGATCGCTGGCAGCGATAAGGAGAACGGAGGACCGAAAGTCCCCCGAAGTTCTCCATGACAAACCTCGGACTTCCGGCATCTGCGCAGTTCAATAAAAATGAAAGGTGCGCTGGTGACCAGCGCATGTGTGACGCATGCGCACAAGCGCGACTGGTGCACAATTCATTTCTATGGAGCTGCAGACAGACCCTTGAAGTCCAAGGTTTGTCATGGAGAACTTCGGGGGACTTTCGGTCCCCCGTTCTCCTTATCGCTGGGCGTCCCAGCGATCACACATGTATCCCCTATCCTGTGGATAGGGGATGCATGTCTTTTGTAGGAACAACCCCTTCAGTAGCGTAGCACTGTAGCAGCCATAGCGGCTGCTAGCGGAGCCTCCTGCCATGGGAGGGGGGGGGGGCCCATGCCGCTACGGCTGCTATAGCGGTAGTTATGCCACTGCATACACACATTATATACACACACCACATATATACATACACACATTATACACACACCCAGGGGCGGTTTACCAGAGGGGCAGCTGAAGCAACTTGTGTGTCAAATTCTGCTAAAACGAGTCATGGCCAGGAAAAGTCATCATGGCGGCTTCGGACTGATTAAAGACGAAAAGTGAACAACTCCAATAAGAGAAGATATCACCTTTCAGTCACTGGATATTTTTGTACCGTATTCACTGATATTTTATTCAGTCACTATATAGCAGTAATATGTGGTCATTGTGTGAAGGTATTATTTAGTAACAATATGGTGGTATTATTTAATCACTATGTTTTAGTAATATGTGGTCATGCTGTGGCGGTATTATTCAGTAACAGTATGGTAGTATTATTAAGTCACTATGTAGTAGTAATATGTAGTTATTGTGTGAAGGTATTATTCAGTAACAGTATGGTGGTATTAGTCAATCACTTTGTGGTGGTAATATGTGGTCATGGGGTGGATGTATTACTCAGTAACTGTGTGGTGGTACTATTCAATCACTATGTGATGGTAATATGTGGTAATGTTGTAGAGGTATTATTTGGTAACCGTATGGTGGTATTATTCAGTCACAATGTGGTGGTAATATGTGATCATGGTGTGGAGGTATTAGTCAGTAACAGTATGGTGGTAATATTCAGTCACAATGTGGTGGTAATATGTGATCATGGTGTGAAGGTATTATTTAGTAACAGTATGGCAATATAATTTCAACACTATGTGGTGGTAATATGTGATCATGGTGTGAAGACATTATTCAGTAACAGTATGGCAATATTATTTCAACACTATGTGGTGGTAATATGTGGTCATGGTGTGGGGGTATTATTCAGTAACAGTATAGTGTTATTATTCAGTCACTATGTGGTTTTAATATGTGGTAATGTGATGGAGATATTAGAGTATTTGCTAACAGTATGGTGGTATTAATCAGTCACCATGTTGTGGCCATGGTGTGGCGAAATTAGTGGGCTCTTATATAGTGTTATTATTAGTAACGTTAATAGGTTATGTTTAGTAACAATATGGTAATGTGAATGGTGACAATATTCACTCCTTGCATAGTGATATAATTTGGTAACTGCATGACTGTATTATTTAGAACTATACTATCATACATAGATTTATTCTTTTAAGTGGAAAATTATGGGTAGTCCCCACAGTGCTGATTATTATTGTACAGTATATCCAGGGACAGTGTACGGCTAAGGCACTCTATCTAAGCCTCTTATGTGTTATAAATAATTTGTAAACTTTTTTTGGGGAGGAGCAAAATATATCTTCTCTGAGAACAAAAGTATTCAGTATGTTGAAATTCAACATGTACATGCATGTATACATGTATATTTGCTCACCAGATATACAAATACTCATACACCACCTATATACATACACACACTACATATACTATTATGGCTGTATTATATCTCAGTACCACTCAGAGGTTGAATGGAGACGTAATACAGTAGTGTGCATTGCAATAGTTACAGATAGGTTGCTTATAATTACCTCCTGGCTGGGGTTACAATTATCCTAGGAGCTCAAGTATCAATCTGTCTACATCGAATAGCACAAATATTTTGGACCTTACATCAAATCGTTCAACTTATTGCACCAAAGCAGAAAGAAATTCTTAGTCATGTTCCTCAAACCATTCCTGAAATTTTTTTGCAGTATGGCAGGGCATATTTTTTTGCTGAAAGAGACCAGGGCCATTAGGGAATACCGGTGCCATGAAGGGGTGTACTTGGTCTAACACTATGTTTAGGTACAGTAGGTGGCACATGTCAAAGTAACATCCACATGAATACCAGAACCTAAAGTTTCCCATGAAAATGCTTGCATTCTTCCCATAATGTATCCTGGTCCCATGTAAGCGACGCACACGCACCCGGCTGTCCACGAGAGATGAAGAAATTGTGATTTGTCAGACCAGGACATCATCTTCCATTGCTCCATAGTGTAGTTCTGACGCTCATGTGACCATTGTAGGCACTTGGACAGAAGTCAGCATGGTCACTCTGACGGGTCTGTGGCTATGCAGCCCCAAACACAGCAGTGGTTTTAGTGTTATGGCTGAACGGTGTATATATGTATAAGTATTTGTGCAATATAACATTTTCTACTTTACTTTGGATGTGAGTGCTGTTCTACAGAAGTGTTTGTGCAGTAACTGCAGTTGATATTCAAGCTAAGGAATTTTCATGAGGTAACAACAAGATGACCAGTCTAAAGCAGTGGCAGTGGCACCCTACTGGGGAATTCTACGGTAATAGAGGAATATACTGCACGGGACCCTCATCTGTTAACTAGATTGGAGAGTAGCTAATAAGAGCTACTATAGCTGACAAGGACCTGTAATTTCCGTGTGTTATCAATAGGCTCCATGTATTTCTTTATTTCCTCTATGGTCGTGTAGGAGAGGAACTAAACTCTTGCTGCCATGTCCTCCACAGATTAAAGCTGCTTGCTGGGGTTCCAGAAGTGGGACACTCTGATACCAAATTACCGTCAACTGTGTAAATCAACCACAGGTTTAACATTCCTATTGTATGTAAGCTGTGGGTAGAGTAATAGAGATAACTTATGACTGCTTATGATTTTATTATTAGTTATAGTAATAGAATAAGTAATCTTTTGAATCTTTAATAAACATAAAAAAACACAACAAAAAGAACAATAAACATATAGTAATAAAAAAAGAAAAAGAAAAAAAAAAGAAATGAATGCTTCTAGAGGAGAATACCGTGCCTAATGGAGGCACCACAAGGCAGCACATGGAGCATTTTGGTCAATTTTGGCTATTCTGTGTGCATAAGCCCTAAGGTTAAGATTACATTTGTATTTTTTGATGTAGGTGTTAGGGATCTGCCAGGTACTTCATCTACGTATACTCCTGGGATTAATCAATCCACACCTGAGGCCAGACCTGTTCGACTGACACCATCTCCCACCAACCAGGGTGGCAGGCTCAGGAGTGGGAGAGCCTATCGCGGCCTGGTCTGTCGGAGTTAGCTCCGCCCCCTGTCCTTTATTACCTGCCCTGTTCTCTCCCTCAGTGCTTGTAATTCTTTTGGATTCCTGGCCCCACTGCTGCTTGCTCCAGCCTGCTTCTGCCGTGCTTCTGCCTTGCTGCAGTTCTGCTTGACCTGCTTTGCTTTGCCCCTGGCTTGCTTCTGTCTCCTTGCCCGCTTGGGTGTACTCACTTCGTCCTGGTCCTGACTGTCCGTTCGCCGCTCCGTTTCCTCGTGGCGTTCCGTGGCTACTGCCCCTTCCCTTGCATGTTCCCTGTTTGTTTTCCTGTGCACTTAGACAGCGTAGGGACCGCCGCCCAGTTGTACCTCGTCGCCTAGGGCGGGTCGTTGCAAGTAGGCAGGGACAGGGCGGTGGGTAGATTAGGGCTCACTTTCCCTTCACCTCCTTCCTGCCATTACATAATTACAAGCCCTTACCTAGTCTACCATTTCTCCTACGCTGACGCTATCATGGACCCCCTTGAGACCCTGACCCAGCAGATGCAGGGCCTCTCCCTACAGGTCCAGGCCCTGGCCCAAAGGGTCAATCAGGGTGACGCTGCTTTAGTAGTACCCCTCACCTCACCTCTAGAACCCGACCTCAAGTTACCTGACCGGTTCTCAGGGGACCCTAAGACGTTTCTCTCCTTCCGGGAGAGTTGCAGACTGTATTTCCGCCTAAAGCCCCACTCCTCAGGTTCCGTGAACCAGCGGGTGGGTATCATCATATCCCGACTCCAGGAAGGGCCCCAAGAGTGGGCCTTCTCCTTGGCTCCTGACGCCCCTGAACTTTCCTCTGTTGATCGTTTTTTCTCTGCCCTCGGACTCATTTACGACGAGACTGACAGGACAGGACTGCTTTAGCCGAGAGTCAGCTGGTGACCTTACGTCAGGGTAGGAGACCGGTTGAGGAATACTGTTCTGATTTTAGGAAGTGGTGCGTAGCTTCTCAGTGGAACGATCCGGCCCTAAGGTGCCAGTTTAGGTTAGGATTATCTGACGCCCTGAAGGATCTGCTGGTTAGCTACCCCTCGTCTGACTCCCTTGACCAGGTTATGGCCCTAGCAGTACGACTTGACCGACGTCTCAGGGAATGAATGGTCTCTGCTTCTACTGTGGGGACGACAAGCATCTACTGAACACCTGTCCCAGGCGCAAGAATAAGAAGCCAGAAAACTTCCGCGCCTAAGTGATCATCGGGGAGGTCACTTGGGCGCACAGGTATTTCCCGTTAATGTGAAACGCAATAAAATTTTGCTTCCCTTTCAGGTCTCGTTTGCTGGCCGGGCTGCCACGGGCAGTGCTTTCGTGGATTCAGGGTCATCTGCTAATATCATGTCTGTGGAATTTGCTATGTCTCTAAAGATGCCTTGTATTGATTTACCTTATCCTATCCCTGTAGTAGGAATCGACTCAACTCCCCTTGCTAATGGTTATTTTACTCAGCATACTCCTGTTTTTGAACTCCTGGTTGGCTCCATGCATTTGGAGCAGTGCTCTGTACTGGTGATGCAGGGATTATCGTCTGATCTGGTTTTAGGCCTTCCCTGGTTGCAGTTGCATAATCCCACGTTTGATTGGAATACTGGGGATCTCACCAAATGGGGTAATGAATGTCTTATGTCATGTCTTTCAGTTAACTCTATTTCTCCCCGGGAGGAGGTAAACACGCTTCCTGAGTTTGTTCAGGACTTCGCCGATGTGTTTTCCAAGGAGGCCTCCGAGGTGTTGCCCCCCCCATAGAGATTACGATTGCGCTATCGATTTGGTGCCTGGTGCCAAGCTTCCTATGGGTAGGATATTTAATCTTTCATGTCCTGAACGTGAAGCCATGAGGGTGTATATCCAAGAATGCCTGGCCAAGGGTTTCATTCGCCCCTCGACTTCTCCTGTAGGTGCTAGCTTCTTCTTCGTGGGGAAGAAGGATGGTGGTCTTAGGCCGTGCATTGATTATCGTAACCTGAATAAGGTCACCGTAAGGAACCAGTACCCACTTCCTTTGATTCCGGATCTTTTTAATCAGGTTCAGGGAGCCCAATGGTTTTCTAAGTTCGATCTACGGGGGGCATATAACCTTATCCGCATCAAAGAGGGGGATGAGTGGAAAACTGCATTCAACACACCCGAGGGTCATTTCGAATACCTGGTCATGCCCTTTGGGTTGTGTAATGCCCCTGCTGTCTTCCAGAATTTTATTAATGAAATCCTGAGAGAGTACCTGGGTAATTTTCTTGTTGTGTACCTTGATGACATACTGGTGTTTTCCAAGGACTGGTCCTCCCACGTGGAGCATGTCAGGAAGGTGCTCCAGGTCCTTCGGGAGAATAATCTGTTTGCTAAGACTGAAAAATGTGTCTTTGGGGTACAGGAGATACCATTTTTAGGGCAAATCCTCACTCCTCATGAATTCCGCATGGACCCTGCCAAGGTTCAGGCTGTGGCGGAATGGGTCCAACCTGCCTCCCTTAAGGCGTTACAGTGTTTTTTAGGGTTCGCCAACTATTACAGGAGATTTATTGCCAACTTCTCGGTCGTCGCTAAGCCTCTTACGGACCTTACCCGCAAGGGTGCTGATGTCCTCCATTGGCCCCCTGAGGCCGTCCAGGCCTTTGAGACCCTCAAGAAGTGCTTTATCTCGGCCCCCGTGCTGATTCAGCCCAACCAAGAGGAGCCATTTATTGTGGAGGTTGACGCTTCCGAGGTGGGAGTGGGGGCCGTCTTGTCCCAGGGTACCAGCTCCCTCACCCATCTCCGCCCCTGTGCTTACTTCTCTAGGAAGTTTTCGCCCACGGAGAGTAACTATGATATTGGCAACCGCGAACTTCTAGCCATTAAATGGGCTTTTGAGGAGTGGCGGCACTTCCTGGAGGGGGCCAGACACCAGGTAACGGTCCTTACGGATCACAAGAATCTGGTTTTCCTAGAATCGGCCCGGAGGCTTAATCCTAGACAAGCTCGGTGGGCACTATTCTTTACCAGATTTAATTTCTTGGTTACCTATAGGGCTGGGTCCAAGAATATTAAGGCTGATGCTCTGTCACGTAGTTTCATGGCCAATCCTCCTTCTGAGAAGGATCCTGCTTGTATTTTACCCCCTGGTATAATCGTCTCTGCCACGGATTCTGATTTAGCTTCTGATATCGCGGCTGATCAGGGTGCAGCTCCCGGGAACGTCCCTGGGGACAAACTGTTTGTTCCCCTGCAATACCGGCTGAGGGTACTCAGGGAAAACCATGACTCCGCTCTATCTGGTCATCCTGGCATCTTGGGCACCAAACACCTCATTACCAGAAACTATTGGTGGCCTGGGTTGCCTAAAGACGTTAGGGCTTACGTCGCCGCTTGTGAGGTTTGCGCTAGGTCCAAAACCCCTAGGTCCCGACCTGCGGGCCTACTACGTTCCTTGCCCATTCCCCAGAGACCTTGGACCCATATCTCCATGGATTTTATCACCGATTTGCCTCCATCTCAGGGCAAGTCGGTGGTGTGGGTGGTAGTCGACCGCTTCAGCAAGATGTGCCACTTTGTGCCCCTTAAGAAGCTACCTAACGCCAAGACGTTAGCTTCTTTGTTTGTGAAACACATCCTGCGTCTCCATGGGGCCCCAGTCAATATCGTTTCTGACAGAGGGGTACAATTTGTTTCCTTATTTTGGAGAGCTTTTTGTAAAAAGTTGGAGATTGATCTGTCCTTCTCCTCCGCCTTCCATCCCGAAACTAATGGCCAAACGGAAAGGACCAACCAATCCCTGGAACAATATTTAAGGTGTTTCATCTCTGACTGTCAATTCGATTGGGTCTCATTCCTTCCCCTTGCTGAATTTTCCTTGAATAACCGGGTCAGTAACTCGTCAGGGGTCTCCCCGTTTTTCTGTAATTTCGGGTTTAACCCAAGATTCTCCTCCATCTCCCCTGGTTGTTCCAATAATCCTGAGGTAGAGGATGTTCATCGGGAACTGTGCACTGTCTGGGCCCAGGTTCAGAAGAACCTAGAGGCGTCCCAGAGCGCACAAAAGATTCAGGCGGATAGTAGACGTTCTGCTAACCCCCGGTTTGTCGTCGGGGATTTGGTCTGGTTGTCGTCCAGGAACTTGCGCCTTAAGGTCCCGTCCAGGAAGTTTGCTCCCCGATTTATTGGACCTTATAAGATCATTGAAGTCCTCAACCCTGTATCCTTCCGTCTGGAGCTCCCCCCATCATTTCGCATACATGACGTCTTCCATGTCTCACTCCTTAAACGCTGCTCTCCGTCCTGGTCCCCCTCGAGGATACCTCCTGTTCCCGTTCTCACCCCTGAGGGGGTGGAATTCGAGGTGGCCAAGATTATGGACAGTAGGATGGTCCAGGGCTCCCTCCAGTACCTGGTCCATTGGAGAGGATACGGGCCGGAGGAGAGGACTTGGGTACCTGCCCGTGATGTTCACGCTGGGGTATTGATCAGGAGGTTCCACCTTCTCTTCCCCACTAAACCGGGTCCCCTTAGTAAGGGTCCGGTGGCCCCTCATAAAAGGGGGAGTACTGTTAGGGATCTGCCAGGTACTTCATCTAGGTATACTCCTGGGATTAATCAATCCACACCTGAGGCCAGACCTGTTCGACTGACACCATCTCCCACCAACCAGGGTGGCAGGCTCAGGAGTGGGAGAGCCTATCGCGGCCTGGTCTGTCGGAGTTAGCTCCGCCCCCTGTCCTTTATTACCTGCCCTGTTCTCTCCCTCAGTGCTTGTAATTCTTTTGGATTCCTGGCCCCACTGCTGCTTGCTCCAGCCTGCATCTGCCGTGCTTCTGCCTTGCTGCAGTTCTGCTTGACCTGCTTTGCTTTGCCCCTGGCTTGCTTCTGTCTCCTTGCCCGCTTGGGTGTACTCACTTCGTCCTGGTCCTGACTGTCCGTTCGCCGCTCCGTCTCCTCGTGGCGTTCCGTGGCTACTGCCCCTTCCCTTGCATGTTCCCTGTTTGTTTTCCTGTGCACTTAGACAGCGTAGGGACCGCCGCCCAGTTGTACCTCGTCGCCTAGGGCGGGTCGTTGCAAGTAGGCAGGGACAGGGCGGTGGGTAGATTAGGGCTCACTTTCCCTTCACCTCCTTCCTGCCATTACAGTAGGTACCCAGGAATGTTTGTAATTGATATAACAATCCTACAATATCCTGGTATTGGGGCAGATTTTCTAATGTGTCTAAGATTTAAATAGTGTGAACTTAGACCTAGCAGTTAGAAGATGCGCCAAATTGATCATAGAGGTGCATGCTATATATGATAAATTTGGCGCATCTAGCTAGACATTTTAGATACTTTTCTTATACCACCTCTTGATTGGCTTAGTTTGAGAAAGGCTCCAGTGGACGGAGCTGAAATGTTGCACGGGCAATAAAGTACCCACTTTTTTCACCTTAACTATTGGAGTTGCTGCTCATTTTTTGATTCCTGTGTATCTGGGACTTGGTCTGTCCCTCAGGGCTTGCACCCACACGCTGCCGATGCTGCTTGAACTTGTGTGTATATATATATATATATATATATATATATATATATATATATGGTGTGTATGTATATGGTCAATACGATGATGGATTGAATGTCAGAGGGGAAATGGAAGACGATACTCCTCCCTACAGTAGATTCCTGGGTACCAAGACATCACCTCCTCCTCGGGGATGATAACCTGCCATGATAGAAACCTGGATATCAGCTCACAAAGATTGTGAGGTTTCGTTTCTTTGGACACTAGACTCCAGAGTCTGAGGACTAGCGTGAAGGTGGCCTTGAGGAGATAGCTGATGTCAAGTATCTAGGTCCAAAAGTATACTTCCCTCCATCTCAGACCATTACCACTAACCAGGGAGGTTGAGGGGGTAGGTAAATAGAACCCCACAAAGACTTCCCCAAATTACATTGTCGAGTCCCCGACAACAGGGGGATTGTAAAGTATATGTGTGTATATGTATATATATATGTATATATATATATATATATATATATATATATATATATATATATACATATATATATATATATATATATAAATATATATATATATATATATATATATATATATGTGTGCATATAATGTATCATGAGACAGGGCTGTAACAACAACAGCCCTGGTCATGAATACGGTTATAAACAAAGCAGGACAATTAGCATTTCCCTTCTTTGTTTGGAAACCATGGAGACAGGAGATAGTTATCCCCTGTCTCCATTTCAAATCTCCCGTGCGCACGGACGGTCTCGCGCGGGCGCTCATGAGTCGGCTGGTGATACATTATCACCATGCCGACCCATGCTAGCCGGGGGCAAGCGCCACTCGTACCCCGCAGCGAGCGTACTGGCAGGGTTAAAAAGCCCTGCAACGGTACACTCAGCAGCTGAAGACGACCTCACCACTCCACCAACGAGGAGCAGCTGGGACCTGCCTGCCTCCCACACCACCACGAACCGGCTCACCTCTCCTGTCCTGTCTCTCTCCTCCAATGACGGCTCCTGTCTCCTGCTCCACCAACGAGACACACTAAGTATCAAGTGTAGCAACAGCTACACTTAACCCTCTCCCTGTCTCCTCCTGCTGTAATCCTTGCTCTCCCTGGGTCCCTGTGTTAACCCTTATTATCCCTGAGTAAGTTAACCCTTGCTCTCCCTGAGTCCCTGAAGTTACTGTCCCTAAGTTAACCCTTGCTTCCCTGAGTAACCCTTGGTACCCCTGCTGTCCCTGAGTAAGTTAACCCTTGCTTCCCTGAGTAACCCTTGGTGCCCCTGCTGTCCCTGTGTAAGTTAACCCTTGCTCTCCCTGAGTCCCTGAAGTTACTGTCCCTAAGTTAACCCTTGCTTCCCTGAGTAACCCTTGGTGCCCCTGCTGTCCATGAGTAAGTTAACCCCTTGCTGAACCCTGTTTATCCTTGCTGCCCTAAGTACCCTGCAGTGACCCTTGACCTGCACATCCCCAGGTACACAGAAACCCATTCCCCTTGTTCCTCCTTATCCCGTATTAACCCTTAGTGTATAGGGAAAGTTATATTAGGAGGGAGTGGGAGAGAGATAGTGAGCGTGTGAGAATTACAAGTAACTTATTTGTATTGTGTTGTAACGTAACTGTATTCATATATATGTTTAGGTAAGTGGGTGGCGGTATAATTAGGATTGTGATACCATGTTTATACTGTACTGTGATTAGTTACTGTATTTTTAAATATGAGAGTCATTACTGTATGTTAATAAATATTACCTATATTTACTATACGGTCTTATTCCCTTGAGTAGCAGCAAAAGCAATTAGATTGACGTTAGTATAAGGAAAAGGGAGGGGAACTAGGCATAACCCTAGTGACCCTGATTATAAAGGCGGTAGAAATAGTGGGTGTCACTAACCAGTGAATCCCGCTATTACCCCACCCCCTTTAACAATTGACATTGCCCATAAATGACAAAACAGTAAAAGACATCATGTTTGCATTTTGTTGCTGACTCCATCAACTTCCATGGGTTGCAATGTTACTTATTATCGCAACCAATATGGTCTTTTTGTATCCGCAGTTTTATCACACATTCTAATTGTTTTCTCCCTTTGCTTATTGACCATAAGCAAAATCCCCATATCCCCCCCCCCCCCCAATAAAACAGCCTAAATATTTAATATGTAAGTCTTCTCATTGTCGTTTATATGTCTAATTATGGACAGGGCATATTCTTTAGTCTACTTTTTTATGTACGTTGTCTACATCCCAAGATTACGTCCTGTATTTAGATATAAGTACCAAAATCCTTATTATTGCTGCTGATTATCAGTAATGTACTGTTTTCTGCACAGGCAATGGACGAGTTAAGATTTTAGTAAACTGTTTTGCCAGATGCCTTCCTAAACAAATACCGCAGGATATTTTATCTACAAACTGGATTGTACATTAAATCATACATGACTATTTATCTACACACTGAAAAACAACGAGCTTCCTGCCAGTTTCATCTTGCCAATAAAAGAATTTTAGGAACTAGATTTTCTTTTGTTGTTATTTTGTTTTTTGTTTTTTTTACATATTGACAAGACATTGCTGCAATTTTGTAGCCTTTTCTAGATAAACAGAACATGGCAACACAAAATGTTATGTTATACTTGATGCTATGGTCCAGATGAATTCATATAAAAACCTGCTCCGTAATAAAGATTAGATAATAGTTTTGTTTGAATAAGGAGTTTTGCTTTGTTGGCAAGAGGCCAGAAGCAAATTCTCTTCTCTAATGTTTTCATCAGTCTTTCTAACCCAGGGTTAGTTGTAACCTTGTTTTGTGATAGAATCTGTTACATGCTGAAGCTCGATTAGAGTGAAACATTTTTTATAATATTTGAAATGATACTTGCAATTTATTATTACTTTAAAATAATCGGAGCTCACTGGAGCTTACTGCAACTGTAACTATGCATTGTGTACAGTTTAACCAGGGAATGCAGAGGCAATAGTCACATCCAGGCCTCGGCGTCTGAGGGTGCCAAAAGGCCCCTCTGCTGCAGATTTTGAATTGGGGGCCCAGAAGCTTCGATTTACGTCTCTGAATTTAACATACTCTAAAGTCATGATAAAGGACATTCCACAAAGTTTAGGAATAATATGCTATATTTTATGATGTCAATAGGCCTCATTGAAAGAGGAAATTAACAAAATATGCTCCTCTAATTTTACTTTTACCATAGGGTCAGTTCTATTATTATGGCTGCCCACTCCCCAGCTCCTACTTAGATGGAACAATCACCCTAATCACTGCAGCTAAACTACTAATACCAATTAAAACGGAACCTCCTTCAAAGGAAAGAGAAAGTTGCTAACCGATGCAGGCCCAAAGAACTTTCAAGCTTAGAATACAGAACTAGACATGAGCGAATCGATTCTACACTAATAAAATTGTTACGAATATCCGAAAAGTTTCGGATTTTAGCCAAACCAAAACTTTTGGTATTCGACCGGCATAATCGATCAAAATGGCGGCCAATATTTTACAGATCAGGAGAAGATAGAAAAGAAGGATGACACTACCTCAAGCAGTGGCCCGCGGCCTTCCCCATAATGCCTTACAGACAGTTCTCCCTCTAGAACAGCCAATCATGTGGGGTATATGGTGGGAGCCACTGATAAATCAGTGGATGAGAGTCATATGAATCCTAGCCACTATAAACAGTCTAACCAGGAAAAGCTGGTTGTATATCTCCAATAGTTATTACATCATTCACATATCTTCTACAATAATATAAATCCTGATACTAATAGCGTGCGGCTGTCTGCTGCTACAGACGTCACTCATTGTTTTGCATATATCGAATAGTGCAACCGAAAATGTACGTATGTTCAGCATCAAGAGTTTCTTCAAATAAATAGATTTTAATTTTAATTTAAATCCTGGTGCTGATAGCGTATGGCTGCCTGCTGATACAGACGTCACTCATTACTTTGTATATATCTAATTGCTAATAATAGTGCCACCAAATACTGGTGTATTATTCAGCGTCAAGCAGCTAAATATCAGTCTGCGTGCCGCTGTCTGCTTATACAGATGAACTAAAACAGAGAAAAAGTGACACGGCGCCACATAGTGCAGATTAATATAATAATATAAGAGAGCAAGAAAACAAAATTCCTTATAAGTGTCTGTACTAGCAGGTACAACACTATTGTTGTGGAGGTACAATATGTGACAAGAAAAGCTGCTGCCCGGTCCCATACACAACAACTCAGAGGGTTTGCCAATGATAAGTACATAAAAAAGATAGAAAAAAAGGGGGGACCACAATGGCGCTGCTAGTATTAAGAACAAAAGTTCATGTTTAATGAGATTGAATAAATATATAAGCGCTACGCGTTTCAACGCCGGACTGGCGTCTTCATCATGCAAATACAATACAAACACTAGGCAGGGTTATATATATACATGCACAGCATATTATAATTATCCCAATTTAGAAAACACCAAAAAAGAACCACCAAAGAGAACGGGTCAAAGATCAAAGATCAGTTGTTACATCACAAAAAAACGCAACGGCCGTACAACATCAAAGTTAAACAGATCAAGGAAATATAAATACAAATGTTATCATAGATTAGCATAAGTGAATAACATATAAAATGATAATAATAATTATACAAATTACGGCAATACTGAAAAATAAAAAATGAACCAAGTTGTAAAAGGGACGGTAATTAAAACACACATTAAATTGTAGCAAATATATGCAATCAGTTACTATTAAGGTTAAAAAGATGATTAAAATTAAAAATATTAAAAAAACTCACCAATAGAAGAAAGGTGATAGGCATAAAACGAAGCCAAATCCTAATGAAAGAGTGTCACTGTCGTCAAGGATACCGCTGACACTATGGTGGCCGAGGAAGACCAGAAAGAAAGCATGGAACGCAGCATGACACGCAAAGGAGAAAGCTTGCGTGTTCTCCTTCACATTCTCCCTTTGCACGCGAGTTTTCTCCTTTTTCGTGTCATGTTGTGTTCCATGCTTTCTTTTTGGTCTTCCTCGACCACCGTAGTGTCAGCGGTATCCTTGACGACATCCTCCTTTCCAGTTAATTTGCAAACCAATAGAAAAAAAAATGGGGTGGCTCCTTTTTCTCCTAAGAGACATCACTTTGGGTGCTAAGGAAGATATTTAAGATAGTGTTTCTATTGCTGAGTTGTATGAGAACAGTCAGAGTTTGGACTGCGATGATGAGGAGGATCAGGCGGAGGTGGAGGACATGACTGAAATACATAGCTTTGTTGGTGGTGGTAGTAGCAGCATTTTTAGCCATGATGGTGGTGGTAGTAGGGACACTGATAGCCATGGTGGTAGGGACAAATATATAGGTGGGAATCATAAGGAGGGGGGGGGGGATTCCATGGCATATCACAGTCTGAGAAAAGTAGCAGGGTTGATGATGATAAGGATGATGACAATTTTGTGTTGGAGAGGATCTGGGAACCAGATCAGGATGATGAGAAGGTAGTGACAGAGTGTTGCTGTTGGTGTATACTCAAAAGCTGTCAGACCTAGGGCAAGCTCGAGTGGTAGTGGTGGTGGTGGCAGAAATGTTGTGAGTGTTGCTGGTGGAGGCTTTGTGCGGGCATCTCCCGTTTGGGAATTTTTCCCTACATTGCCGCCCAACAAAACCATCGCAGTGTGCAAGCTCTGCAAGCAGAGAATAAGCCGTGGATGTTCAAGTACAAATGTCAGAACTACAGCTGTTCCTCACCCAATAAAGCGGTATCACCTTCTCACGTGGAAAAATCGTACTGTAGCACCACAGAAACACCATCCTCTTCCTCCCCGTTGTCATTCCAGTAGCCACGCCACATCCACAACCATTCACATGGTTGTTGTTGTCATCATCATAGTCAACATAATCATCTCCTGCTTCTCCTACTCTGATTACTCCTCTCCCTCCGTTCCATTGTCAGCCATCCATAACAGAATGTCTGGGCAGAAAACAACAATATGCGCCCAGTGATCCGATTGTGTGCCACTTGGTCAAGTTGATGGCAGTGCAGCCGCTGCCATACCACTTAGTGGATCATGGCTTGCAGAAGGTGCTGACTATTTCCAAGAAAGTGTTTGCGCATTTCTGTCGTTTCCTAAGTGGCTCCGAATGCCATTTTGGACTTGCAGCGACAGAATGGTCTGCGATGTTCAAACTCGCTGGAATCCCACCTTGCATATCATAGACCATCTGCACGAGCAGTGTAAAGTGGTCAATGATTACATCATAGACCAGACCACCAATGCAAGGAGCATGTGTTATTTTGAGTTTAAGCATTACAGCTAATCAGGGACTCGTGTCGCCTACTCAGGCCTATTGAAGAGGCCACTAGATTTGTGAGTAGATACAACAGCAGCATCAACGATGTCATCCCCTGATACGAATATTCGAGCAAATGCTCACACTGATGCAACAAGGGATGGAGGAAGAACAGCTTTCACATCTTGCTTTCCACACTGTGGCTATTGGGGAAGTGGAGGAGGATGAGTAGCTAAGACTTGAGGTGCAGGAGGATTAGGAGGAGTTGGTGGTGGAGGGTGACATGGAGTGTTCAAAATCTACCAAAAAATTGCCAAAGGCAATGAAAGCCTGTTTTTTATCCCAACTACTTGAAAACGGTTTAAACTAATTTAAATAACTTTATTAAATACCAAAAACAGATAGACTACATCAAATTTAAAATGACAATGCGTTCTGGCAGATAGAGTGTGAGCACTGTCACTACTATATATAGTTATGGTTAGGTAGAGACCAGACCAAGTAGTTTCCCCTATGTGTCAGCGACTAAATCATTTGAGTAATCTATTGTGACTGCCAGATGAGATAACATTGAGCTAAAAGATTACTAAAGCCCCCCTGACATGTTTCGCTACACACGTAGCGTCTTCAGGTGCTCAGGGGTTAATGACGGAGCGCTCTGAAAAATTGCCCCTCATTATAAGCTTCCTATAGCGTAGGAGGAGGTGTGCCAACATGACTAGCCAATCTGAAAGGGGTTAGAAAGACGAGCCCCATTTCCTGCTTAATGTACATACCAAATGTCCAATAAGAAACCGGCGCGATGCGGCCAATCAAATGCGGATGCTCCCGCCTGCGCACTTGTGCAATATGTGTGTCCAGAAACTAAGTATGAATTAAATCCCAATGCGTATGTCGGAGGACTTAGAAGCATCAGAAATAACTGTACTGCGAATGCTCAAACACTTAGTTTCTCGTAGGTGAACAAAGCAATGGGTAGATTGATGAGTGTATAGTGTATATGCACAGACTATGTTCGGATTGAAAGGTATATGCAGAATCAGAGTCCCTACTCCTGGGACAAAGGGAAAAATTAGCAAGAAAGGGGAAGAAGCTTTTAAATATTATAATACCCTGCTCAGGGAACAAGTAAACCAAAGAGGCTTCTAGTCACATGGAAATAATGCGCCCAAAGATAGTTAATAGTGAACCTATAGATAAGGAATATATAGCAATATTCCTACTTAAATACAAGATGTCTGAAGAGGGAGGGAGGTGACACAATTATTATATAATGAGTTGCCCCTATACAAGTTTATAGTATTTAAAGGGAAAGTGTCACGAAACATTTTTATTTTTATATGTTTTTGCTTTTAGTATGTTATTAAAATAAATTTTATTTATTTGTGTTTTTGTGTTTTACTTTTTTCTTTCTTTTACTTCCATTTTTTTTTCATCTCTGTATGTGTCGATTAACGACACATACAGAGATGGAATACGGCACATACATCCCCATAATGAATGCGAACGAGAGCCGTTCCATTCACTATAGCATACGCCGTCTGTTTGGGAACGGCGCATACGCCGCTCCCACACAGTCCAAAAGGAAGGTCTTCGGCCGAGCGATATCCGGCGCCATTTTCATGAGGACCGTAAGATGACTACTTCCGGTTGCAGCTTCCGTCCATATGTTCAGAAGCAAGGACTAGGAGCGGAGGGAGCGGAGAGAGCGGAGGGAGCGGCGGCGGCAGGAGCAGGTACGTTATGTTTGTGTATGTTCGTGTAATACTATGTGATTACCAATGTATCTAATATTATGAAAATTCAACTAGCACTAGCCAGGATAAAGGAGGGGGATTGTTTGAAGACCCTAGAGCGTGTGTGTCTTCTCAAATTTTGCAGCATAAAGCAATGAGGTTGCTTTACCACATGCCAATGCTGCAATTTTGGGAATTGCTCCCTCTAGTGACCAGCACATGGAAATGTTATAAATTAGAATCTAATTTATAATATTTCCTGACTTGTGAAAAAATTAAAAAAATTAGAACAATGTGTAATCATTTATATACTAACAGTTTAACTAAAAAAATATATTTTTTTTTTCTAGCGACACATTCCCTTTAAAGAAATATCTTATGATAAAATGCAGGATAAATATTATATTAATTATGAATAGGGAGGCATTGTTTAATGAGAATGTTTCAAAGGAAGGCCACAAAGGTAAATCCTTCATTAAAGAGGCTCTGTCACCAGATTCTCAAATCCCTATCTCCTATTGCATGTGATCGGCGCTGCAATGTAGATAACAGTAACGTTTTTGTTTTTTTAAAACGTTCATTTTTGGCGAAGTTATGATCTATTTTATATATATGCAAATGAGGTTTGAAATAGACAACTGGGCGTTTTTTTTTCGTTATGTCCAACTGGGCATGTATTGTGTTTTTAACTGGGCGTGTTTACGTGTATGACGCTGACCAATCAGTGACCAGTCAGCATCATACACTCATCTCCATTGATTTACACAGCAGCGATGTGCAGCCACATAAACAGAGATTAACGTTAATCAAGTGTCCTGATAATGAATACACATGATCATCCAGCCTGGACGTCATGTGTATTCAGAATCCTGACACTTCTGAATCTTTTCTATAATAATAATAATAATAATAATAATCTTTATTTATATAGCGCCAACATATTACGCAGCACTTTACAATTTAGAGGGGACATGAAACAATATCAGACATTACATAGTGACAAAGTTCATTTACAATTCAAACCTGGGGAGTGAGGACCCTGCTCGCAAGAGCTTACAATCTATGAGGACATAAGGGAGACACCAAGTGTAACAGTGTTTGTTCTGTACAATAGTCCGGCCATTTTTATACACATGCGGTGGTAACATAAAGCTGCATGAGCCGGTCACCAGCCAGTATCCGTGTATGACGGACATGAAGAGAAGGAGTGTCAGGGAATCTTATTCTGATGACTAATCTAAAAGGAGGGCCATGGAAAGGAGTCAGATTAGGGAATGTTATAGGCCTGTCTAAATAGATGTGTTTTCAGGGCACGTTTAAAACTGTGGATATTGGGAATTAATCGGATTGTCTGGGGTAGCACATTCCAGAGGACTGGTGCAGCACGAGAGAAATCCTGGAGACGGGAGTGGGAGGTTCGGATTATGGAGGATTTTAATCTAAGGTCGTTGGCAGAACGTAGAGCCCGAGTAGGGTGGTAGACAGAGATGAGGGAGGAGATGTAAGGAGGTGCAGCACTGTGGAGAGCTTTGTGGGTGAGAGTAATAAGTTTGAATTTTATTTGGAAGGGGTTGGGCAACCAGTGCAGTGACTGGCACAGATTAGAGGCGTTGGGGTAGGGGTTGGTCCTAAAGATGAGCCTGGCTGCTGCATTGAGGATAGATTGGAGAGGGGAGAGTTTGGTGAGGGGAAAACCGACTAGTAATGAGTTACGTTTTGTGTATAGGTTCAGATAGCACCAGATACGTGGAAGGGTGAGGTTTTGCACGTATAGGGGCCCAACCCAAACATAAATCTAAAAGAGTATCCGGCACACCAATTTTGAAACAAAGGTATTTTTTTATTTTGTTTTTGTTTTTAATGCCAGTGGCAGAGTGCCCAGTGGCAGAGTGCGACGTTTCGGTCTAGGTGACCTTCATCAGACACTGGGCCGTGCTGGGAAACTGAATAGTGGTGCTGATAGCCGCTATCAGCACCACTAGCCCTCGTCTATTCAGTTTCCCATCACGGCTCAGTGCCTGATGAAGGTCACCTAGACCGAAACGTCGCACTCTGCCACTGGGCACTCTGCCACTGGCATTAAAAACAAAAACAAAATAAAAAAATACCTTTGTTTCAAAATTGGTGTGTCGGATACACTTTTATATATATAGTAATGAGTTACAGTAGTCAAGACGAGAGTGAATCAGAGCAACAATGAGAGTTGTGGCGGTTTCCTCAGTAAGAAAAGAGCGGATTCTGGAGATGTTTTTGAGGTGAAAATGACAGGAGCGTGAAAGTGATTGTATGTGAGGAGTAAAGGAAAGATCTGAGTCAAAAATAACCCCGAGACAGCAGGCGTGCTGCTTATCTCTATGAGATTTCTAGCAAGTGAAACAAAATCTCGTTTACCTCCGAAATCTCGCGAGATTTCGCTTCCCTTGCCGGAGTCTCACAGAAAAGATTCAGAAGTGTCAGGATTCTGAATACACATGACGTCCAGGCTGGATGATCATTTGTATTCATTATCAGGACACTTGATTAACGTTAATCTCTGTTTATGTGGCTGCACATCACTGCTGTGTAAATCAATGGAGATGAGTGTATGATGCTGACTGGTCACTGATTGGTCAGCGTCATACACGTAAACACGCCCAGTTAAAAACACAATACACGCCCAGTTGGACATAACAAAAAAAAATGCCCAATTGTCCATTTCAAACCTCATTTGCATATATATATATATATATATATATATATATATAAAATAGCTCACAACTTGGCCAAAAATGAAAAGTTTAAAAAAAAACAAAAACGTTACTGTTATCTACATTGCAGCGCCGATCCCATGCAATAGGAGATAGGGATTTGAGAATCTGATGACAGAGCCTCTTTAAGGTATTTGGGTTCAAACTACTGAGGCGATGAATCCAGCGTGCTTCTTCCGGAAGAAGTTTACGATCAAGGTCTCCCCCTCTGGGTCCCAATTTCAATTGCATGATGCCCCAGAATTGGAGAGACCTAATATTTCCCTCATGTACCGTTTTGATATGTCTTGATAGAGACGTCTCTTCTTTCCTATTAATTGAGCTGATATGTTTTGAAATACGCCTTCTCAATTGTTTCATCGTTTTGCCTACATATAATTTAGGGCATGGGCATTTAGCCGCATATATCACTCCACTACTTTGACAACTGATGAATTGCCTGATGTCATACATCTTACCATCAATAGGGTTATAAAACTTTTTAGTGGTCGGCACGAAGGGACAAAAGGAGCATTTCCCACAAGGATGAGATCCTTTGATGGAAGATTGAAGCCAAGTTTGTCGTGGGATACCCTGTCTTGAAAAATGACTATGAACGAGAAATTGTCGGAGGTTTTTACCCGTCCGATACGTAAGGCTTGGTGCACTGGAGATGAAATCTCGTAGGTCAGGATGGCCAGAAAGAATCGGCCAATATCTCCGTAGTATAGTCACTACCTGGGAGGAACACACATCATATGTACCGATGCATCTAATGCTTGTTGGAGATTCTTTAAATTTATTATTTTGACTACATAGAAGGTCCCCTCTATTAGTCACCTTAGCCCTAGCGTAAGCCCTATGCAAGCTGTTTTTAGGGTATCCTCGAGCCAAAAATTTGTCATACAGACCGTCGCATTCTTGTTGAAAAGTATTTTCATCGGAGCAATTTCTCTTCGCTCTCAGATACTGGCCGATAGGTATTCCCCTCTTTAGGGCAGGTGGATGGTGACTTTACCAGTACAAAAAACTATTTCTGGCGGTGGCTTTCCTGAAGATATCTGTATGGACACTGCCGTCAGGATCCAATCAGATCTTTGCATTATCGTGCATTTTGTGAGTGAATCTTATACATATAGTGTTATCATTAAGTATGGACATAAAGTAAAGGAAAAGACTCTTATCTCTATCCCATAAAATAAAAGTATCGTCAATATAACGACCCCAAAATAAAATGTGATAAGTGAAACAAAATAAATCCTCAGTGAAAACAAGTGTATCTTCCCTCCACCCTAAAAATTAATTAGCATAAGTGGGGGCACAGACTGTCCCCATAGCAGTGCCTTTTAATTGATGGTAGCACTTACCATCAAATGTGAAATAATTGTGTTAACAAAAACTCCAAAAGTGATAAAACAAATTTGTTATGTGTGTAAAACTGTGTCCCCTTAGTGTTCAAAAAAATGCTGGATTGCCTGAAGTCCTAAATTATGTTGGATATTGGTATACAGTGATTCAATATTAATGCTGGCCACCATAATGGTAGGGGTGACAATGATCTCATGAATCCTGGTGACAGTGTCCTTTGTATCTCTCAGGAAAGAGGGCAATGTTGCCACAAAAGGTGAAAGAATTTCATCTACATATATACGGATTCCTTGGGTCAAATTATCATTCCCAGAGATTATACTGTAGGTCTACCTGGAACTGGGCGAGAAGCTTTATGAATTTTTGGAAGTGCATAAAAAGTTGCCAGAGTAGGGTTAGGTTTATAAATCCGTTTGAATTCATCCAGTGTAATCAGATTGCTTAGCTTTACTTCAGACAGCAAAGAATGTAAAGTGGTCAGTAGGATTTCTTTCCATGATGGAATAGGTGGAGGTATCGTCCAATAGTCTATGGACCATATCGGCATAGTCGTCATGGTCCATAGCGACGATATTACCCCCTTATCCGAAGGTTTTAGGATTATTTCATCATTCTTACTTAGTTCCTCCAAAGATGCCTGTTCCATTGAGTTAAGGCTGCCAAAGACTTTAGATTTATTCGATTTTATTGACATAGGTCTTCACTTACCATCTTGACAAAGATATCAATGTTGCTGTATTGTGAAATAGGAGGAGTATTTTTAGGTTTAGGTCTCAGTGTTGAAAAAGTACCAGTTACGATTGCTGCCCTGGATTTATTCCCATCTATTAAATCTTACAAATTCTTAAGAGTATTTATTTTGTCACGATTATTTTCATCAAATCCCTGTGTTCTCCCTTTATGATGTTTGTGTAGGGCTAACTTTCTTGCAAAAAAGTTAATATATTTTGTCCAATTAAATTCATCAAAAGAATAGGTGTGTAAGAGAGGCCTTTATGTAAGAGGTCCTTTTGGTGACTGCTAAATTAAATAGAAGAAAAATTGAAAATTTGCATTTCTTTTTCTTTGACTTTACTCCACCTAGAACTCCCTAGTGGGTTTATTTGGTGGTGGCTTGTTCACCCAGAGGAGAGGACATAGTGAGGAATGGGACAATTTCTGTCAGTAGCAACAAGCCCTCAATTAGGTATAAGCACTATTATAGTCATAATATTGTCTCTCTCTCTCTCTCTCTCTCTCTCTCTCTCTCTCTATATATATATATATATATATATATATATATATATATATATATATATATATATATATATATACTTCTGATATGTGATTTACATGTGATTATGATGCTGTGGAACGAATATTAGCCTGCCATAAAAATCAGATATCAAAAAATGTAAGTAAGTAATATAACTGAGTAGCACTGTTTTTTATTAGCAAAATAGCAATAATTGCAATAACTAATAATAAAAAATAATATTAATATTATTATTATTATTAATAATAATAGTAATAATAATATCATACAGGTATGCCTAAAAAAAAAAGATTAAAAAAAAAGCATTTGAAGCTGCATTATTTCCCGTGTGCTGGAAATTTATAAAGACATGCTAGCAAGGTCATTGTGTCTCTTCCACTTCTAAATGGCTCATAATCAGACTCCCAGAGGCTGAGAACTGCTGTGAGCTGTCTTATTTTTAGTAATATTTCTTCTGCTGGTGACAGTACCTACATATAAGTTGTTAGATCTCCACAAATCCTCCCAGACCTCTGTCACATAGAAGCGAAGTCTGTCAAAGTGTAACCATTTTGTATTTCTGTTTTTATTTCCTACTTAAAATGTTATTTCTTGCATTGTAGAATTAGACCAAGTAAGGCTATGTTCACATCTGCGTCAGGGCTCCGTTCCGTCTGAGCTTTCCGTCGGAACGGAGCCCTGACTGACAGAAACGGAAACCATAGGTTTCCGTTTCCATCACCATTGACCATTGATTTCAATGGTGACGGATCTGGTGCCAATGGTTTCCGTTTGTCTCCGTTGTGCAAGGGTTCCGTCATTTTGACGTAAATCAATACCGTAGTCGACTACTACGTAGTGGATCGGAGACATACTCCGTGCACCATGCTCTTCAATGGTCGGCTCAGCATTCTTAGAGGAATCTTGTAGCGTTGTCTGCATTTTTAAGTTAGATAATATGAAAATGTTTATTAGTGTGCAACATCCCACAGAAGTCCCAGGGATTCACCATGTTGTCTAAGTGAAAGAGAACAGGGGTGTGCAGTGAATGATTCAGCATCTGGGGTAGGGTGACAAGATCTTTTTTGAGTATTGGAAACTGAGAAGACAGATTTCATATTTTACTGAAACTGAAATGGCCGATTTCCTAGTTTAATCTGATTTTGCAAGCTGTGCAGTGAGCGGCTGTTTTCACTTCAGTCCTAGTCTAGGTCGACATTCTACAAGTACTAAAATAAAGCTGTGTATTAAAAATATGATTTCCCATATTATGCTGGAATCACACATGCAGTTTTTAATGCAGATTTTGGTACAGTTTTTGACACACTTTTTTTGGGCCAAAGACAGGAGTGGATATATGGAAGGAAAAGTATAAAGGAAATACATCTCCTTTATTTTGTATCCATTCCTGTGTTTGGCTTAAAAAAAACCTGCATCAAAAACGGCATTGAAAACTGCATGTGTGATCCAGCTTTATGGTATTATATTCGGTGATGATATCAAAGGCAGGACTATGTATAGTAGTTTCCTAACCACACCCATCACTCAGAATCAAAACACAGCTCAAACCGCAGACATTAAGTGAATTTTGGTACAATTAACATTACAATATTCAATATGCAATATTTTAATGTGATGAAACATATGTCAATCTCTGGGTTTACCAGACTGAAACTGGTTGTGTTGTCACAGTAGCTTACCTGACTGAAACACGTGTGATGTCACTGCAAATTACCTGAAGGAAACACAGTTGTGATATCGAAACAGTTTTCCTGATTATAACTCACTGTTATTGCAGTTTACCTGACAGAAACACAGTTGTGATGTTACCAGTGGCAGATTAAGTAGACCTTAGGCCCTGGGCTTTTACCCAAACTTGGGCCCCCCTTCTCCCCCGCCGCTCTGCCGCACCATAACTATTGGTAACACTACTTTTTTTTGCGAGCATTACCAAATGGGTGTTACGATTCCCCTTGTCAAAGGGCTGTGTCCCTACATACTGACAGTCTCCAACCATCGCTGACAGTATCATACTGTGCAGGGACACATCTTCCTGACAAGGGGAATGGTAACACCCAGTTTTTTATCAGTCCTGGACTGCACAAAGACCATTTTGTTAAAAACAAGCATTTCCTATAATAAACATGTCAGGAGAGGTGACAGATTCTCTATAAATCCAGTGACACACAAGTGAGGTCTTCTCAGATTCTAGTAGTTTTTTTTCTCCATCCGGTCTGACTTCATGACTTCATGAAGGTGGACTTCATGACGACTTCTCCCGACCATGACTCATTTATGTAGAATTTTCCATTCAAATGTCTTTGGCTACGCACTTTTCTAAAATTTCCCCACCTATAAAAAAAAAAAAATTCTCATGGTGCCACACACTGTGCCCCTAAATATAATAATAACCATACACTGTGCCCCTGAATAAAATAGTACCATACACTGTGCCCCTGAAGATAATTGTGTCAAACACTGTAAAGTAAAGCACCACATACACAGTGCCCCCTGTAGATAGCGCCACACACCGCCCCCTGTAGATAGTGCCACACACCCCTCCTGTAGATACTACCACGCCCCCTATAGATAGCATAACACACACATCCCCCTGTAGATAGCGCCACATACATAGCCCTCTGTAGATAGCGCCACATAGACCCCCTGGAGATAGTGCGATACAGCCCCCTGTAAATAGTGCCACACAGCTCCCCTATAGATGGCGCCACACAGCCCCCTGTAGATAGCGCCACCCCGCTGTAGATAGCACCCCCCTTGTAGATAGCGGCAAATAGCCCTCTGTAGATAGCGCCACACAGCCCCCCTGTAGTAAGCGCCACACACCCCCTGTAGATAGCGCCACACAGCCCCCCTGTAGATAGCACCACCCCCTTGTACATAGCGCCACACAGCCCCCCTGTAGAAAGCGCCACACACCCCCTGTACAAAGCGCCACACAGCCCCCCTGTAGATACGGCAAACAGCCCCCTGTAGATAGAACCATTCAGCCCCCTGTTTAAAGCGCCACACAGCCCCTCTGTACATACGGCGCACACAGCCGCCCTGTGGATATGTCACACTCAGCACCCAGTAGATATGGCTCACACATCCCGCCTGTAGAATGCGCCACCAACCTGTAGTTACCTTCCCCGTTCCAGCACCGTCCTCTTCTCTGATGATGCAGGCCCGGTCTCTTTTTTTCCAGTTTTCCAGGCCACATCCAGCAGAGCGACACAAGCGGCATGATGACGTCATCGTGCCGCCTGCATAACAAAATAAGGCGGAACGGCTTGGAAGGGAACCGAGATGTGGTCTTTGGGTGGCCATGGGCCCTCCGGGTACCTCGGGCCCCGGGTGGCCGCCCATAACGGACCTATGGGAATCCTCCACTGAATGTTACAATAGCATACCTTAATAAAACCCACTTGTGATTTCATAATAATTACCTGACTGAATCCCACTTGTGATATCACAACAGCTTACCTGACAAAATCTTCGCCCACTTTTTCTGACACAGTTGAAGGTGTCGGAAAAAGTGGCTCAGGGACTTCATAAATATGGCATTTGGGTCTAACAGCCTTTTTTAGCTGTATGTATGACAGAAAACTAGCATAAATACATTTCTAACACTGCCCTAATTTTTCTCCTGTATCAAAATTGTCTCTGAAGATGTGGTCAGAGTTCTTACTTAATTTTCTAGTTCAAATCAAACATGGATGAGTTGATAAAGGCAACAAGGCCCGTCTCTAATTCCCCTAATTATATAGCGTATAGGCTTCTGTGTGAATGTCTTCATTGGAAGAAGTCAAGGGAGGTATTTTCCTAATTAGTACAATTATATCCGAATCATGGCAATAAAGTTAGCTACAGTAAACATGGAGGCACCTTGAATAGCCATTTATAAGTAAAATGCCGGCACACATCTGCCAAAAGGTGTAACATTCCTGAAAAAAGACTGTGCGTCCATTTTTGTAAAATATTTATGTAACCTCCCTTGACCTGCACCATTTCATCCCCTCACTCTGACATCTCAATAAGTGTGGCTGACAAAATGGAGGGCATTGTTATTGTTATATTTACTGCACTTTCTCTTCCCCTGTCTCCTTGTCTCAGGTTCAATGTATCTGATCAAAAACACTTTCTCAGTCAGTATAAATATATCTTACTTCATCAGAAAATATACTAAGGTTCAATTCTTCTAGAGGAGACAGAAACACTATTTATTTTTCAACTACAAAGGAGCAAAATTCTGGAATCAATAAAGATTTTTTTACATATACATTTACTCTGTAAGTCAGTTTTGTTACATACAAACAGCAGACCTAGTCTTGACATTAGAAGCAGACATTCAACCAGGTTCACACAGGGAAGTGTACTGCATTATTTAGTCAAAACGGGGAGTGATTCCTACACAAAGGAAAAGTGTAAATGAAAGGCCTCATGTACACAACTATATTATGGATCATTTGTAATATGGTGCTCATATAAATCTATGGGCCGACACTGCACCTCTATATGCAGTAGGCATGGAGGGGTTCTTATAGTGGAAGAAATTATGTCATGCTTTGATGCCTGTCGTATTAAGGAGCTATTCTCTACTAGAAGCACTGCATCTAGGGGAAAATACAGGGCCTCGCTGTGGTACTATATCATGGCACACAGAGTACCCATGCGTAGTGGCGGATTATAATGAGGGCAATCTGGGTAAGTGCCCGGGGCCCGAGACTGGAAGGGGGCCCAGTCCGCCCAGGTTCTCCCTTACCGGCTGTTAAAATTACAGCCGGTTCAGAGAACCGGAGTGAAGCGGGACCGCTCACCCAACCAGTAGCGTAGCTATAGGGGCCGCACTACGTCAAAAAAAGTTACAATAGTAACGGGAGCCTCGGGCCCGTTACTATAGTAACTACAGTACATACCTTCCTGTTTCCGGTGCGCCACTACCATCCTGCAGTTCAGAGTCAGGACATCCGCCGCGGCTGAAGAGGAGGGTAAGATTAATATCCCTGTCTGCTTGAAGGTGATTGGCGGGGTCTGACTCCCAGGACCCCCGCCAAACACCTGTTTTGAAGGGGCCGCAGCGCTGGTGCGACAGCTGCTTCCCCTTCATTCCAGTCACTTGTTCACACTGTCAATCCGTGTCGGCGATTCACAGTGTGAGCCAGTAAGGGAAAAGAAGGGGAAGCAGCTGTCGTACCAGCGCTGCGGCCCCTTCAAAACAGGTGATTGGCGGGTACCGGGAGACGGACCCCGACCCATCAGCTATTGATGGCCTATCCTGAAGATAGGCCATCAATGTTTAGGGACTGGACAGTCCCTTTAAACCTACGATGTTGCAAGATTAGAGGGCCCATGAGACAGGATCACAAATTGTGTGATGCTGTTTGCTGGGCTCTGTATCTAAGCCAATCACATGGTAGGCTTAGATACAAGGCCCATGTGTGATCCTGTCTGCTGGGTCCCGTATCTAAGCATCTTCCATAAGCACATGGTAGGCTTAGATACATGGCCCATGTGTGATCCTGTCTGCTGGGTCCTGTATCTAAGCATCTTACATAAGCACATGGTAGGCTTAGATTCATGGCCCATGTGTGATCCTGTCTGATGGGCCCTGTATCTAAGCATCTTACATAAGCACATGGTAGGCTTAGATACATGGCCCATGTGTGTTCCTGTCTGCTGGGCCCTGTATCTAAGCATCTTACATAAGCACATGGTAGGCTTAGATACATGGCCTATGTGTGATCCTGTCTGATGGGCCCTATATATAAGCCTACCACATGTACTGTATAAGATTACTGTCTGCTGGACCCTGTATCGAAGCTTGCTTTGACAGACAGTATCACACATGGGCCCTGTACCTAAGCCTACCACATGTTACTAATCGTTTTTGTTGTGTTTGTGTTTTATTACAGGATCGGTCGTTGGACTACGTCGGATTCGAGGACTACTTCGATGACGGCATTTTTATTATCAATAAAATGGTTTATGAGGGTTGACTGGGTAGTTTTTATTTCAATAAAATATTTTTTCTATGTCTTTGTTTGTTTTGTAAACTTTATTACTACCACCTTAGTAATGGCCGCCGGCTGATTGACAGTGTCCATTATTAAGGCAAGGCTTAGTGTTAGCCGGTACGGAGGCTATCACTAACCCCCATTATTACCCCGGTACCCACCGCCACCAGGGGTGTCGGGAAAAGCCGGGTATGATCCAGTACCTGACCATCTGTAGTGATGGTTGGGCAATGGGGTAGCCGCAGGCTGGTATTATTAGGCTGGGAAAGGCCAAAAACTGTGGCCCTTCCCCCCTGGTAATGTTAACCTGCTGCTGCTTTCTTGTATCTGGCTGTTTATTAAAATAGGGGAGACCTCGCTAGATACACCAGCAGCAGCCTAGCATTACCAGGGGGGGGAAGGGTCACAGTTTTTGGCCTTTCCCAGGTGGATATTACCAGCCTGTGGCTGACCAAGTACGCGACCATCACTACAGATCACTACAGATGGTCGGGTACTGGTTCGTACCCGGCTCTTCCCAGTAGCACTGGTGGCGGTGGGTACCGGGGTAATAGGGGTTAGTGTTAGCCTCTCTGCCTGCTAGCATTAAGCCTCGCCTTAGTAATGGATGTTGTCAATCAGCCAGCAGCTATTAATAAGGCGGTAATAATAAAGTTTCAAAAAATATAAGGACATAGAAAAAATATTTTATTGAAATAAAAAACAAACACAACCCTCATTAACCATTTTATTGAGAATAAAAAAAACGCTGTCATTGAAGTAGTCCTCGAATCTGACGTAGTCCAACAATCGAACCTGTAAAATAACACAAACACAAAAATAATTAGTATCACATAAAAAAGCAAAACAATTCTTATACTTACCTTTTCTGGGTCCAGCGCTGGAACCGCAATGTCAGCGAGCTGGTCCCTATATCTAATCCTATCATGTGTGATACTGTCTGCTGAGCCATTGTATCTAATCCTATAATGTGTGACAGAGGCGTAGCTAGGTTCTCCTGCACCCGGGGCAAAGATTCAGATTGGCGCCCTCCCCAACTTATTTCCCGACATCTCCTTCCCCCTCGCCATGTTTGCTTTCTCTACCAATCAATGAGGTGTAATTCTTTTTCACAATTTTTTTAATGTAACTCGAGTATAAAAGCATTTCTACATTTTACAAGCGATGTAGTTCTATAATCTAATTAACATAAAAATAAATGAAAATAAAATAAATTAAAGAGGCCACACACAGCCCCCTGTAGATAGTGCCACACACAGCCCGCTTCCCCCTAGTAGATAGCGGCACACTCCCCCACCCTTGTAGATAGTGCCACACACAACCCGCTTCCCCCCTAGTAGATAGCGGCACACTCCCCCCTTGTAGATAGTGCCACACACAGCCCGCTGCCCCGTTGTAAATAGCGCCACATTTCCCCCCCTCTTGTAAATAGTGCCACGTTCCACCCCCTTTTAAATAGTGCCACACTCCCCCTTGTACTTAGCGCCACACTGTGAACAGACCGGTGAGCGGTAGCCTACCGCTAACACTCTGCTCTGCCTGGTGTGACTTACCGGAGAAGCCGAGGAGGTCATGCGGCGCAGGCAGCGGCGGAGTTCCTTCTGACTAGGGTTGGTGACAGCCAGGGCCGGCCTTAGGTTGGATGGCGCCCTGTGCGAGACTCTCTATTGCCGCCCCCTACACAAACCAAACATTAACCACATATATAGACACGCTGGAACATATATACTGTACATACATAAAGATAGATATTTAGACATACAGGCAAATATACATACACACATCTGGAATACATACATACAGGTAAATATATAGACGTACAGACACACACACACACACACACACACACCGGCAGATAAATACACAGACAGGAACATATACAAATACATAAAAGGCACAAATATAGAAGCACAAAGACACATTCGCAAACAGACCCATATATACCCACACAGGCACATATGTACACAGCACAGATAATGTAGTAGATGTTACCTGCAGTCCTATGTAACAAAACAGATAACACAGTGATAACTCTCTAAATACAGATGGTAATGTTACCTGCAGTCCTATGTAATACTACAGATAACACAGTGATAACTCTCTAAATACAGATGGTAGTGTTACCTGCAGTCCTATGTAACACCACAGATAACACACAGTGATAACTCTGAGTACAGATAATGTAGCAGCTGTTACCTGCAGTCCTATGTAACACCACAGATAACACACAGTGATAACTCTGAGTACAGATAATGTAGTAGCTGTTACCTGCAGTCCTATGTAACACCACAGATAACACAGTGATAACTCTCTGAGTACAGATAATGTAGTAGTGTTACCTGCAGTCCTATGTAACACCGCAGATAACAGTGATAACTCTCTGATTACAGATAATGTAGTAGTGTTACCTGCAGTCCTATGTAACACCGCAGATAACAGTGATAACTCTCTGATTACAGATAATGTAGTAGTGTTACCTGCAGTCCTATGTAACACTACAGATAACACAGTGATAACTCTCTAAATACAGATGGTAGTGTTACCTGCAGTCCTATGTAACACCACAGATAACACAGTGATAACTCTCTGAGTACAGATAGTAGTGCTACCTGCAGTCCTATGTAACACCACAGATAACACAGTGATAACTCCCTGAGTACAGATAATGTAGTAGATGTAAGAGACAAACACATGCAGAAACACAGACAGACAGAGACACACACACACACACACACACACACACACTGTAACATGTACACATACAAACACACTGTATACACACTACACACTGTATACACACTACACACACATATACACACAGACACTCACCATGTCTCCTTGCTGACAGGTCAGGACGGGCTGTGGGCAGAGCTTCCACTTCTGCTTGTCGGCTGTGTGTAGCAGCAGAGCACAGAGTAGAGGCAGATGCTGGGAGGGTGCAGCACGGGAGTGGACCTGTCCCCTGACCTCAGTCATCTGACCTCATGTCACTGACATGAGGTCAGGTGACTGGACTGGTCCACTCCCTGCAGGTGTCCGACATACGGGGCGCCTATCAGCAGCGATCAGCTGCTCTTCGGCGCCCCCCCTTCCCTTGCACCCACGGCACATGCCACGCCTGCCCCCCCCTAGCTACGCCCCTGATGTTTGATACTGTCTGTTGGGCTACTGTATCTAATCCTATCATGTGTGATACTGTGCTGAGCCACTGTATCTAATCCTATCCATAGTTTATAGGGTCGTAGTGCTATAGTTATTCTGTCTCCTATACACACATATACACAGACATACACAGACTAACACACACACACACACACACACACACACACACACACACACACACACACACACATATATTCAGGGGCACAGTGTATAGTACTATTATATTCAGGAGAACAGTGTATAGTACTATAATATTCAAGAGCGCAGTGTATAGTACCATTATATTCAGGAGCATAGTGTATAGTACTATTATATTCAGGGGCGCTTTGTATAGTACTATTATATTCAGGAGTACAGTGTATAGTATTATTATATTCAGGAGTACAGTGTATAGTACTATTATATTCAGGGGCGCAGTGTATAATACTATTATATTCAGGAGTACATTGTATAGTACTATTATATTCATCGTATGATACTATTATATTTAGAAGCATAGAGTGTGGCATCATGAGAGTTTTATCTTCGTTTACAGGTGCGGAAATGTTGGAAAAGTGAGGAGCCAAAGACATCTGAACAACTGTGAACTGCATAAATGGGCCGTGCCCGAGAGAAGTCATCATAGAGGTCTGGAACGGATTTAGAAGAAAAAAGAAAAAGAACGAAAAAGAATCTGAGACATCACCTGTGAGTCACTCAATGTAAATGTTTATTCTCCCTGTGACTGATCAGTACTGTAATCACTGTATGATCTGCAGCGAGATGACGGATGGTAGCATTCTTTTTTGTTAAACAGCAACTCCCAGCATATCCTAACCATTGTTCAGGCTATACTGGGAGTTGTCGCTTTATGTCGTACAAATTTATACAGCCGGGGTTAAACTGAATTTGCAAATGATCTCTGTACTGAACTGTATTTGTTCTGGTGCTGTATATATGTATTGAGCTTGGATCTGGTGCTGTATATATATATATATATATATATATATATATACATATATATAAATATATACTGAGCTTGGTTCTGGAGTTATATATATGTACTGAGCTTGGTTCTGGAGATGTATATATGTACTGAGCTTGGTGCTGTATATATATATACTGAGCTTGGTTCTGGAGTTCTATATATGTACTGAGCTTGGTTCTGGTGTTGTATATATGTACTGAGCTTGGTTCTGGAGTTATATATATGTACTGAGCTTGGTTCTGGTGTTGTATATATGTACTGAGCTTGGTTCTGGCATTGTATATATGTGCTGAGCTTGGTTCTGGGGATGTATATATGTACTGAGCTTGGTGCTGTATATATATATTGAGCTTGGTTCTGGAGTTATATATATATATGTACTGAGCTTTGTTCTGGCGTTGTATATATGTACTGAGCTTGGTTTTGGGGATGTATATATGTACTGAGCTTGGTTCTAGTGCTGATATATGTACTGAGCTTGGTTCTTGTGCTGTATTTATGTACTGAGCTTGGTTCTGGGGCTATATTTATGTACTGAGCTTTGTTCTAGTGCTGTATATATGTACTGAGCTTGGTTCTGGTGTTGTATATATGTACTGAGCTTGGTTCTGGGGCTGTATATATGTGCTGAGCTTGGTTCTGTGTCTGTATATATTTACCTTCTCTTAAGGTAAAAGTATATGTTAAATCTACTTTTACCTTAAGAGGAGGTAAATATATACAGTAAAAACTAAACCCAAAAAATCATGGAGGAATCTCATTTTTTTCCAATTCACCCATGATATGGTACTTTACATGGTGCCAATAAAAACTACAACTCCTCCCGCAAAAAAAATAATCCTTCACACACCACTCCATTGACGTAAAAATAAAAAAGTTATAAAGCTCCTGACCACTTCAGTGTCTCAGAGTATTCTGCTTTCTTTCTTCTATATGGCTCATTCTGCTTTTACAGCTAAATTAAAACCGTGCCAGATCTGTGGCCGCCTAAACAGAAATCTGCAAATATATATGGTACAGTGTCTTCGAAGTTTGGGGGGGGGGGCCAGACCTGAAAAAGTTCCCGGGGCCCATGGTAACCTTAATCCGCCCCTGCCCATGGGTCTGGAATAGAGATGAGTAAGTCAATTCTACTGGAATCAAATTCAGTCTGAACTTCCCAATGGTTTCGGAGTCAGCAAATACTGCAACTTTCGAGGTTCGCAGGGGACGGTGCGAATTCCGGCTGCCATTTTAAAAAAATAGAGAAAAGATGACGTGACCTGGGACGGACTTCCCCATAATGCGATGCAGGAAGCCTTTTCAAAATACACTCCGGTTATCACTCCCTCTAGCACAGCCAATCATGAGGGGTAAAGGTGGATGACATATTAACTATAAAAAGCCCAACCAGGAACTGCTGCTGGTTGGATACAGTCCTAGAAGACATAAGAAAGTCAAACACGATTTTTCAGGGCTATAGGGGATTTACATTGAATTTATTCAGACCGAAAGGCATCTGACACCTAATTCGATTGAATTGGTCCCAAAATGAATTTAAAGAGGCTCTGTCACCAGATTTTGCAACCCCTATCTGCTATTGCAGCAGATCGGCGCTGCAATGTAGATTACAGTAACGTTTTTATTTAAAAAAAACAAGCATTTTTGGCCAAGTTATGACCATTTTTGTAGTTATGCAAATGAGGCTTGCAAAAGTCCAAGTGGGTGTGTTTAAAAGTAAAAGTCCAAGTGGGCGTGTATTATGTGCGTACATCGGGGCGTTTTTAATACTTTTACTAGCTGGGCTTTCTGACGAGAAGTATCATCCACTTCTCTTCAGAACGCCCAGCTTCTGGCAGTGCAGACACAGCGTGTTCTCGAGAGATCACGCTGTGTCGTCACTCACAGGTCCTGCATCGTGTCAGACGAGCGGGGACACATCGGCACCAGAGGCTACAGATGATTCTGCAGCAGCATCGGCGTTTGCAGGTAAGTAGCTACATCGACTTACCTGCTAACGCCGATGCTGCTGCAGAATCAACTGAAGCCTCTGGTGCCGATGTGTCCGACACGATGCAGGACCTGTGAGTGACGTCACAGATCTGCACTGCCAGAAGCTGGGCGTTCTGAAGAGAAGTGGATGATACTTCTCATCAGAACGCCCAGCTAGTAAAAGTATTAAAAACGCCCCGATGTACGCACATAATACACGCCCACTTGGACTTTTACTTTTAAACACACCCACTTGGACTTTTGCAAGCCTCATTTGCATAACTACAAAAATGGTCATAACTTGGCCAAAAATGCTCGTTTTTTAAAAATAAAAACGTTACTGTAATCTACATTGCAGCGCCTATCTGCTGCAATAGCAGATAGGGGCTGCAAAATCTGGTGACAGAGCCTCTTTAAGGACATTTGTCAATCTCTAGACTCTGGAAAATGGACACCGTGGATACTCTGTGTGTGCCACTTGCATGAGGCCTAAGGGTTGGTTCATATGTTCATTCTGCACAGGAAATCCGCATTATGGATTAAAAGGGATTTTCTATATCCATTTACATGTAGCAGAAAAATTCACATGGAGTTTAGTGCTGCGGAATATATAGATTTTAATTCAGCCGTTGTATATAAGGGGTAAAATCTGCAACACAGTACAGGCAAGTCTACATGTAAATCCACTTGTTGATACAGGAAGATTTATTCATTTCTCCAGTCTTGTCCTTTTTCCTCTGCGATGAATCTATCCTTAGGGTTTGATGAATGGAACATCGGCAGAGATTTCTGCCATAAATCTGCCACATGTGAACATACTCATGCTTAATCTTGTTTGGATCCAGTCTTTATATTGATTAAAAAAAATAAAAATCTATATAAGAACAACCCACTGTGAACATGGTCTACAAAGAGAGCAGCATTTCCTTATTATAGTATATATGTATTTATTTAGTTATTTATATCCGCTTATTTTACTCCAAGATATACAGCCCGGAAGCCACATAACTATCCTTCGTTTATTCAGATTAATATGTACCTTCAAGAGGCTCTGTCAGATTATAAGTTCCATATCTCCTACATAATGTGATTGGCGCTGTAATGTAGATAAATTATCAATTTTGACCAAGTTATGACCTATTTTAGATTTATGCTAATGACTTTCTTAATAGACAACTGGGCGTGTTTTTATCTTTTGACCAAGTGAGCGTTGTGGAGAGAAGTGTATGACGCTGACCAATCAGTGTCATACACTTCTCTTTATTTATGTACTCAGCACATCGTGATCTTGTGACATCCCGATGTGCTGTCATTTACTCATACATTAACTTTACTGAAGTGTCTTGAGAGCGAATAGACATTGCCTCCAGCCAGGACGCAATGTCTATTCACAATCCAGAAACTTCGGTAACGTTTGTGTGTGACTTACTCACACAGCACATCGAGATCACGCTGTGCTGTCATTAAGTCACACACAAACGTTACTGAAGTGTCGGGATTGTGAATAGACATCGCGTCCTGGCTGGAGGCAATGACTATTCACTCTCAAGACACTTCACTAAAGTTAATGTGTAAGTGACAGGGCATCGTGATCTCGCAAGATCCCAATGTGCTGAGTACATAAATGGGGAGAAGTGTATAATGCTGATTGGTCAGCGTCATACACTTCTCTCCACAACGCCCACTTGGTCAAAAGGTAAAAACACGCCCAGTTGTCTATTAAGAAAGTCATTAGCATAAATCTAAAATAGGTCATAACTTGGTCAAAATTGATTGTTTTCTAAAGAAAAAAAAACTGCTGTAATCTACATTACAGCGCCGATCACATTATGTAAGAGATAGGGCACTTATAATGTGGTGACAGAGCCTCTTTCAACTAAGCATGTAAATATGAGGATAATTGGTGTTAACTAAAGAACAAGAATATATTAAGAGAATTCCTTAACTAGCTATTCCCTAGTGGCACACATGTATCAGTATTGGCAAACTCTATGTAATACTTCAGTTTTTTTGTGGCAGTTTTTTATTTATTTATTTTGCAGCAGCTTTATCTAATGCTGCACACCATTTGTCACATTTTATATTGCAAACGGTCTGGCAGGAAGATGAGACCTTTCTGCAACTTTTTATAACGCATCATTTTAAAAATATGGTTAAAAAGCAGTACCGCCTATAATCACGCCTACTTAGCTAACATGAATTACCAGGGCGCATGCGGCACAAAGTTTTTTTATCGCTGTATGTGCTTGAATCAATAAATCAAGCACATACAGTATAGGCCAGTATTTCCACCAAAAATGTGGCACGTGGAGTATGAAACATGTGAGCCAATATGTTTTTAGAGTGTGAAAGAAAATTGGAGTATATGGAGGAAGTCCATTAAGACATGGGGAGAATATAAAAACTCGGAGGAAATGTTGTCCTTGGTCAGATTGAAATCCTGAACCTCAGTCCTGCAAGGCCACTATGCAGCCCTTCTGTAACACTACTTTAGGGAACTAATGTTTATTTAATTTCCTGATGTATTTTCATAGAATCCTCAACTATGGAGCATAGGCTTTTTTAAAAGATGCAATCAGATCTTCTGAAAAAAGAAAAATCCTAAAAAGAAAAAAAAGAAAAAGGGTAAAACTTTGATGAATTTTTCAAAAACCAACAAAATTCCAAAGCGTATCCTGTATTCAGTCTCGAATGATCCGAATACTTCCAGTGTTTGTTTTCTAATCATTTGTTCAGGAATTTTGTGCTTATTTCAGTTAAGCTGCATTGCTTATTTTTGTTCACAAGTGAGGCAAATGCTGTTTTGCCAATTGACAAAGAGGTGGATTAAAAGGGTCGATTGAGATCGTGCTAGAATTAATGTAGCTCCTCCACAAATCCTTCTTTATCTTCTCACATTTTCCCAACCATACAAATCATGAGTTATCAGAAAAAAAAGCCAGTTCAAGAGAAGGTCAGAAGCCAACTTTTTACCATGTGGACAAGTTTGGAGCCAGTGAAAATTGTAGCAGCAAGTGGAGCGCTCTTTGGACCACTGGATTCTGAATCAGCTTCTTTGTCTATGATAATATAATGCTGTTACTTTGTCCCGTTTCACTTCAATGCCGGCAATTTTTACTTTATGGCTGACAAATTGTCTCACAAATCAACATGAAAACGTTCCTACTCATAAAGAAGAAACTTTGACTTAACTAGAATTCCCAGGTCACAAATACTCATGAAAGTCTCATGGCCCATCAACCGGATCAGTAAATACAAAATACTGCGGAGACCTCAAAGGCAAAAGCTTTGCCTCTGCATCACCTAAAGAGCAATTTCTTCCATCCGAAAAAAGTGTGATTTACATGACTTACGAATTTTATTGAGAGGAACTGGATGGATTTTCTCCCAGTCCTGTCTGTATTTTATTAGTGAGCTGTTTCTTCTATGCTCAGCTGTCTAAGGTCGTTGCCGACTTACACAGTTAACCTCTGCATTGCTAGTATGGTTGCAAGCCAATAGGAAATGAAGAAAAGAGTGGACTGGGCACTGGGCCTCATAAAATGATCATTAAGTCGAGACTGTTAATTATTTAGTGTTTCACTGCTGGACCCAATAGGTACTAGGTACAATGTCTGGGAGCTTTCGAGTCATGAAGTGATTTTTTTGTGATTTCCCTAAATACTTTAGCATTTGGCAGTGAGTAAACTGATGATTACTGCCAAGTCACGTCCCCAGAATCCTCTAAGGAAAACTAACTCCTTAATGTCCTAGACTACCTAAGGCACATAACTCATGGGTTATGGGTAAATAACTTTACATGATTTAATAGGCATTCAGTATCGATGACCATAAATATACCTGTTTTGAAAAACCTCTCTGAATTGAAGTTTAAAGACTAATCCAGGAAGGAAATGTCTGTGACACTTTTTGTAGCAGTGTTTTTGATAAAAGTCTTATAAAGCGTACCTAATTTTACAGGTGACTTTTAAGAATAAGCGGTCGTATGTGTGTACATGAGGAATAACACTATATCTGGCCATTATATGACTTATTTTCTGAATTTTTTAGCAGTTTTCCCTCTCTGCAGGCTCTTTCTGTAATTCTCAGTTTTCTTTGAGTTAGTCCGTCTAAGGGTATGTTCGCACGGCCTATTTTCATCCGTGTCCGTAAAATCAGAAGCAGAATGCCTCCAAACATCTGCCCATTGATTGCAATGGAAAAAAACGTCGTTCTATTCCGACTTTGAAAAATGGCCGCGTAAAAAAACGGCCGCGAAAAAAAGTGCAGGTCACTTCTTGGGACGTTTTTGGAGCCTTTTTTCATAGACTCTATTGAAAACAGCTCCAAAAACGGGCATAAAAAAGAGTGAAAAACGCACCGAAAATCGCGAGTGGCTTAAAAAACATCTGAAAATCTGAAAATCAGGAGCTGTTTTCTCTTGAAAACAGCTCCATATTTTCAGACATTTTTGAATCGCGTGTGAACATACCCCAACTGTTATCATGTCTTCTATACACTGCACACATAGAAGTTGAGAATCCTGCGCTCCTATCTCTAGTTATCACGCACACACACACACACACACACGCACCACACACACACACATATATATGTAGGGCGAAAAGTAACACTTACTAGGAAGCTGCTACTACGTCTCTGCGTGTCTCTTTCTCACTCTGCTCCTACTCCCTCCTACCTCCTCCCCTCTCCATAGCCTTCTATGATCAGCTGTAACCTGATCCCTCAGTGAGCTAAGTATTGTCTACTCTTGAGGAGGAAGTGAACAAACTTGTAATATTGTTTTATGCATTGAAATGTTAGTGATCATTTACCTGCTAACTTTTACAAACGATGGTTTGTAAACACACTTTCCCCGGGTTTAAGAATGGTACTGTTCATTGCTTCCTGGTTTCCACTACTAGGCTAATTATACCCACTGCCCCAGCAGACTTCCCGTGGCTATCATGCCAGCAAGGCAACTACTCTTCAGCAAGACAACTACCGCTTCAGCAATGGCCTACTTTTACTCACCAGTCCATAGTCTGTAGTAGGAGAAGGGGGCACTTAGTTCACCCCCTGTAGATAACGCCATACAGCCCCCCTGTAGATAACACCATACAGACCCCCTGTAGATAACGCCATACAGCCCCCCCTGTAGATAACACCACACAGACCCCCCTGTAGATAACGCCATACATCCCAAGGTAGATAACGCCATACATCCCCCCTTGTAGAGAACTCCATACAGACCCCCTGTAGATAACGCCATACAGAGTCCCCCCTGTAGATAACACCATACAGCCCCCTTTGTAGATATCTACAGAGGGGGCTGTATGGCGTTATCTACAGGGGGGGACTCTGTATGGCGTTCTCTACAGTGGGGGCTGTATGGCGTTATCTAGAGAGGGGGCTGTATGGAGTTATCTACAGAGGGGTCTGTATGGCATTATCTACAGGGGGGGTCTGTATGGCGTTATCTACAGGGGGGCTGTATGGCGTTATCTACAGAGGGGGCTGTATGGCGTTATCTACAGAGGGGGCTGTATGGCGTTATCTACAGGGGGGGACTCTGTATGGCGTTCTCTACAGTGGGGGCTGTATGGCGTTATCTAGAGAGGGGGCTGTATGGAGTTATCTACAGAGGGGTCTGTATGGCATTATCTACAGGGGGGGTCTCTATGGCGTTATCTACAGGGGGGCTGTATGGCGTTATCTACAGAGGGGGCTGTATGGCGTTATCTACAGAGGAGGCTGTATGGCATTATCTACAGGGGGGCTGTATGGCGTTATCTACAGGGGGGTCTGTATGCCGTTATCTACAGGGGGGGTCTGTATGGCGTTATCTACAGGGGGGTCTATATGGCGTTATCTACAGGGGGGTCTCTATGGCGTTATCTACAGAGGGGGCTGTATGGCGTTATCTACAGGGGGGCTGTATGGTGTTCTCTACAGTGGGGTCTGTATGGCGTTATCTACAGGGGGGGCTGTATGGCATTATCTACAGGGGGGCTGTATGGCATTATCTACAGGGGGGTCTGTATGGCGTTATCTACAGGGGGGGTCTCTATGGCGTTATCTACAGGGGGGTCTGTATGGTATTATCTACAGAGGGGGCTGTATGGCGTTATCTACAGAGGGGGCTGTATGGCATTATCTACAGGGGGCTGTATGGAGTTATCTACAGAGGGGTCTGTATGGCATTATCTACAGGGGGTCTATATGGCGTTATCTACAGGGGAGTCTGTATGGCGTTATCTACAGGGGCGTCTGTATGGTGTTATCTACAGTGGGGTCTGTATGGCGTTATCTACAGAGGGGACTGTATGGCGTTATCTACAGAGGGGACTGTATTGTGCTAACGCCATACAGCCCCCCTGTAGGTAACGCCATACAGCCCCCCCTGTAGGTAACGCTATACAGCCCCCCTGTAGGTAACGCTATACAGCCCCCCCTGTAGGTAACGCTATACAGCCCCCCTGTAGGTAACGCTATACAGCCCCCCTGTAGGTAACGCCATGCAGCCCCAACCCCCCAAAAAAATCTGACCTACAGTGTGTCCTACAAAAGACATGTATCCCTTATCCACAGGATAGGGGATACATGTGTGATCGCTGGCAGCGATAGGGAGAACGGGGGACTGAAAGTCCCCCAAGTTCTCCATGACTAACCTCTGACTTCCGGCGTCTGCGCAGCTCAATAAAAATGAAAGGAGCGCTGGTCACACATGCGCACAAGCGCGACCGGCGCTCCATTCATTTCTACGGAGCTGCCGACACAGACCCCGGAAGTCCGAGGTTTGTGATGGAGAACTTCAGGAGACTTTCAGTCCCTCATTCTCCCTATCAATGCCAGCGATCACACATGTATCCCCTATCCTGTGGATAGGGGATACATGTCTTTTGTTTAATTGCAGAGCGGGGAGATACCTCCCTGCTCTGCCGTAGTGTTCAGTGCCGTCGCACTGTAGCAGCCACAGCGGCAGCTAGCGGAGCCTCCGGCCATGGTGGGGGCCCGTGCCGGCGGGCGACACGGGCCCCCTCATGCCGCGGGCCCCGTAGCAGCCGCTACGGCGGTAGTTACGCCACTGGCCTAAGGCTATATTCAGGAATGATTATAGCCTGGAGTTAAAGGGGAATTCCTAGAGTCGACAATTATCTCCTATTCACAGGATAGGTGATAATTGTCTGATTAATGGGACCTCCCCCGCTCAACTCTAGTGAGGAGGACTTTAAATTGAGCGGCAGCCAAGCATGTGCGCTACCACTTCGTTCAAAGTCTACGGGAATGACGGAAACTACCAATTACAGCACTTGGCTGTTTCCATCAGACCCATGGACATTGGATGAAGAAGCAGGCACAAGCTCGACTGCCACTCCATTCATGTTCCTCCTTACTGCTGTCGGGTAGTGAGGAGAAACGGGGGGTTCGGGGTCCCCATTCTCACCACTGGTGGGGGAGGTTCCAGTGATGGGAATCCCAGCAATCAGACAATTATCACCTATCCTGTGAATAAGTGATAAAGTGCTAAATGTCGATTTTGGGAATAGCACTTCAAAAGGCTTGTCCACTCCAAAAAACGTGGAGATGGGCAGGAGGGATGGTAGAAGTGGTGTGCACAAAGTGCCAGAAAAAACTGACTTCTTGAATTCTCCGGTCACTACCCCTAAACTACTGCTGGACATGCTCAAAACAAAAAATTACTATACCCTTACAGTACAAGCCTTATTATAATGCCCATATTGTCAGCTTCAAAATATTATCCATAGTATCAGCCTGATAGAAGCTTCCACAGCACCAGCCTCATAGTAGCCCACAGTTAGTAGTGCCCACAGCATGGAACACTGTTGACTTTGCTCCATCTGTAAACTAGTAGATCATCTCCAGATGAAAATGTTAATGAAAAAAATTGTTGTTTTTTTTATACATTAAAATGGGGTAACCAAGTAACCAAAAATCTGATTTATTATGAAGTTTTACTGGTTGAGGATTATTATTATTATGAAGTAAGTTAATCAAGTCACTGCTACGGGTTGATAAACTACCTCATGTTTAAGGCTATTCTTATTGTTGCTCATGTACTGAGGTCACTACAAGTAGCCTAACCCTTTCCTATAACGTGACCTTCTTTAAATGGCCTGTAATTAGAATACTAAAGGTATTATATTGCCGTCACATTAATTTGCCCTGTCAAGTAGTCCCCAGCACAATGCTAAGTCATTTGATCATTTGGTATAATGTATAAAGATTCCATGACCTAGGAAGTACGATAACAATTTCCCTTTTTGGGGGTGTTTTAGTGTTCACTAATATGGTTATTTAAGAGCTTGTCCAATTTTTCATTGTGTCAGCTCTAACATACATATTAATGCTTCAATCAGGATCACATAACCTATATAGTAATAATCAATGCACTGTTACTAGAAGCCTTCAAACCAATATATCAACCATATCATCTAGAATAAAAGTGATGAGGTGGAACAGCTGTTATTCAAGATTTGCCTTTCATTATAGTCATTTTGTTTATCCTCTCTTTGTTTTTATTTATTTTTTTGTTTTTGTTTTTTTCAGTTAGTCCCTAAATAAAGTTTCTCATTTGGCCCATTTCCCTAGAGAAGTCTATAACTCAATATCATGTGTCTCATGCCATTTGTACTGAACAGTTCAAACATGTATGTGGCAGAGTGACCTACACGAGTGACTTTAAGAAAAATGTGCTGCTTAGAGCGGATAGTGCAGGATTAAAAAAACATGGCTGCTTTCTTCCAGAAAGAGCGCCAAACCTGTCCATGGGTTGTGTGTGGTATTGCAGCTAAAGTGGAGCTAAGCTGCAATACAAGACACAACCCATGGACAGGTGTGGCACTGTTTTTGGAAAAAAGCAGCCATGTTTTTCTAATCCTGTTCAAACCTATTAAAGATATTAAGGCATATTCCTGGGAAACTGTAGGACATTTTGAAACATCGAAGTAATGAGCATTGCTAATCAGACCTAAATCATCTATTTGGATGGATATGTTTTTTTTTTCTACAACACCAAACATCTAGCTAGTCATGAAAATGAATCAAAGACAACAAACGGGAACACATCCTAAAACTATATATTTTGCTCATGGTACCCTTAACAAAGCCCTGCATAAAATTGGGACAATTTACATAACATCCACTATAATCTACTATTTGTTTCACAGTAAATATGTCTTTATTTGTTGTATCACACGTATTTAGTGTTTGCTATATTTAGGGCCAGATTTACCTTGTGCCTATAGGCGGACCTGGAGGCAAGGCATCTACCATAGGGAACGTTCATATGTGCATACACTGAACGGTGTGTATTTGGATGTAAATCATACATATTTATATATAAATTAGGCACTCGCAGTGATGAGAAAGTGAGAGGAGGAAACCCAGGAAGGGTCGAGGGGAAGGGTAAAGAAGATGATGCTAGATGTAATGAGAAACATACTGCAATTCAGGGCTTCCATCAGGGCAGGGTACTACTGTCAGTGGCCCAGCCACTAAGATAAAAAAATAAGCCCGCTACTCGCAATGTGGCTCATATACAGTTGCTTTAGTGAATGGAGCGGGCCCCAATACATTACGGGGCCTGTTCTTTTCTCCTAAGTAACTATCGCTGTGACCATGCTCACAAAGTCCTGCCGCTAGCCAGCATCAGGATGTTGTCTACGCTGGCGTAGACAATGTCCTAACACTGGCCAGCCGCAGGACCTTGTTAACAGGGCCTTTGTCTCAGGAGCTTAAGTTGCCTAGAAGTGAAGAGGCAAGATGACCCAGAAGTACATAGTGTAAGGTCTTCAGTGTAAATTTTTTTAGGGGGTGTCTGGTCTGGGTTCAGGCGCCTGGACTAACGTCTGAAAAATGTTGGGGTCTAGTCTGGGATCTAAATTAATGTAAGGATTTGGTCTAAAGTCTGAATTAAAGGGGTTGTCCAGGCATGGGGCGGTTTTTCCTACTGATGACCTATCCACAGGATATGATCGGTGGGAGTCCGACACCCAGAGCAGCTGTTCCGGCTGCCTCCGACCACCGGATGTTATGCAGTGCAGCGACTGGAAGCAAATGGCTCCAGTCACTGTATAGTGGCTGTTCTGAGTTACTGTAGCTCTGTTCCTATTCAGGTGAATAGGAGCAGAGCTGCAGTACTGCAGTACAGCCACTGTACTGTGACCGGAGCCATCTGCTTCTGACACCGACCACTGCATAACATTCGGTTCCAGGAGGCAGAAGGAACAGCTGATCGGTGCGGCGTCTGGGCTGATCGGACGTCCACCAATCATATACTGATGACCTGATCATCAGTATGAAAAACCGCCCCATGCCTGGACTACATCTTTAATTTAGGGGTCTGGGGTTTGAATGAATTAAGGTATGTGGGTCCAAATTCATTTAAGAGTGTGGTCGGGGTCTGAATTAATTAAGGGGTCCGGTCGGAGTCAGAATAAATTTAGGAGTCTAGTTTCTTAATTAATTTTGGCATCCGGTCTGGGGTCTGAATTACGCAGGTGACGTGGGTGACGTGTGTGAAGCGAAGGTGGAGACTTCATATAGGCATGTTACAATGATGGAAGATCTTAGAGCCTGCAGGAACTAGAAGCAGCCGCCAGCACTGTGCTCTGAATAGGCAGTAGCTTCTGCGCAATGTTTTTTCTTATGACCACTTATACTTATCTATACTGTAAATAGTTTTCTTTCATATGAAATGCACTGAAATCACCGTAGTAAAACCACCATATTGTATTCCACATTCCTTTTAATGGTGCGGTTCACTAAACTATGTATTTGGCTTTCGTCCAAGCTTTGGATCATTTGCAGACTTTGATATTTTTCACCTTTGACCTTCCTCTCGATCAGCCATGCCTATCAATGCTGGAGAAAATGACTTTTGCTCACAAAACAAAGTTCTCCATTGTAATCTGGTGATAGTTCAATGTTTAAATAAACTGGTGTTATGTTAAATGGGATACTGACTTCAATCACACAATGGGATATAAAAGGAATCTTACATGCAATCGCAAATTAAAATTAGTGTTAGAGGAGAAGCAAATGGACGTACATACCTGGCTAGATTGCCCAAGTTCACCGTAGTTAGAAAATAAACAGATCTGGTAGGAGTGTCAATTTCCATACTGGCCCCTGGGCCAGTTTTCCTATGTAAGGAAAGTGACATATCAGTACAAAGGAGTCCTTCTTTCGTGTAAACCCTTTTGCAGGCCTGTATATTTGTATTATGGCCACACAGTCAAATTTGTACATTCATTTTTGCCTTGTGCCTTCTCTCATTGAACTTCCGTATGTGATGATAAGCATATGAGCAACAAAACACTGATTCTTAGATTATACAGTAAAGTCTGGAGTCTTTCTTGCTTGCGGCTCCTTTTTCCATCAAGGTTTATCAAGCTCCTTCTCTTTTCAGCAGATTCTTTAAAATCACGAGCACTTTTGAACATGCAATCAAGTGAACAGTGTTTGCATTGGTTAGTGGATCCAGCTGTTTCATCAAATCTTGATGGACAATTTACCTTTTCAGGAGTGTATGTTAATGGTCTGGAAAACACCAGTACATCACCCTGTCACAAAAGGCAGTTACATTTCCCTGGTTACCAAGCTTAACAAAATTGCATTTACTTGTATTGTCTTTGTGAGGCTTGTAAGGATGTAAAAGTGAAATGTTGCCAGACCCTCGTGCTGGGTTCCTCCTTTGAACAATGTATTGTTATATTTCCTTTTTTCTGTACTTTTCTTGAATTTTCAAAAAGCATCAAATCAAATATTTTTCTTTAACTTCGCCTTGAAGCTAGTTAACTGAACAATTGATCAATCAACGGCTCCCTTTTGAGAAATGTCCATGTTCACAGTCTCATATGGAAGAGGTCATCTACAATAGACATTTAGTATTTTGTCTTTTAAGAAATGCAAAGTAACAATAAAAAAAAGATCTAAAAAATCTATTGAAGTGTGTGTTTGCTCAGGTACTATATATTTTAACACATTCAAATATATTAACAAAGTTGTCCAACGTTGTACTCTCAAGTTATTTTATGTCCTTCTGGCACTCAAGTGACAAAAACTGAACATATTTTGGGATGTAGTATGACTAGTCACTTATATAAAAAATATATTAGTGGATCTATTCCCTCTTGATGCATACCAAAAATCTCATGAGCTATAACTCCACCATAAACATGCACGCTCGGCTGAACATGCATGTTTATTTAAATCGGGAGAGTGGAATAAGCCACTACCAGATCCTTCCCATGGGAAAAAAAGATAGTCATATTGAAATCCATCCAATCGGCAACCAGGGGAGTCAAGAGGTCCCCATAAACATAAGAATGTCAGCTAATCTTACCAAAATCAGCGGGATCAAGCAATTATTATCTTTTAATTTACCATGCAAGAATCACAGTATCGTGGCACAGATATGTAGCCATCTATTTATCCACATTAAATATTACCTGTTATGAAAACGTTACTTTCTAGTTCACCTACAAATATCTGCAAATATCCGTATTTATTAGCCAATTACTCTTTTTTTCTACGTGTATTATGCCCATTTAATGTAACACACCAAACTTTAAAGTAATCTAAGTAAGGAAAGAACTAGAAGTAAATGGGGGAGGAATCACTGATCCTATGTCCGAGCCCGGACAGCGCACGGATCCTCGTGCCGGCGCACAATGAAGATCAAAACAGAAAAATAGAAACTAGATCCAGCGCTGGGTTTAAAAGGAAGTAATATTCCAACTTTATTCCAAATATATCAACCCTTTCAAGACCGAGCTCATTTTGGCCTTCAGGACCAGACCCATTTTTTCAAATCTGACATGTGTTACTTTATGTGGTAATAACTCCGGAATGCTTTTGCCTATCCAAGCGATTCTGAGATTGTTTTCTCGTGACATATTGTACTTTATATTAGTGGAAAAATTTGGTCAATAAATTCATTGCTTATTTGTGAAAAACACCAAAATTTAGAGAAAATTTGCAAAAATTATGATTTTTCCAATTTTTAATGTATCTGCTTGTAAAACAGATAGTAATACCACACAAAATAGTTACTATTTCACATATTCCATATGTCTACTTTATGTTTGCATCATTTTTTGAACATTATTTTATTTTTCTAGGACGTTACAAGGCTTAGTACTTTACCAGCAATTTCTCACATTTTCAAGAAAATTTCAAAAGGCTATTTTTACAGGGACCAGTTCAGTCCTAAAGCGGCTTTGAGGGCCTTATATACTAGATAGATCCCATAAATCACCCCATTTTAAAAACGGCACCCCTCAAAGTATTCAAAACAGCATTCAGAAAGTTTCTTAACCCTTTAGGCGTTTCACAGGAATTAAAGCAATGTAGAGGGGAAATTTACAAATTGTATTTTTTTTGCTGCAATTCATTTGTAATACATTTTTTTCTGTAACACAGAAGGTTTTACCGGAGAAACGCAACACAATATTTATTGCCCAGATTCTGCAGTTTTTAGAAATATCCCACATGTTGCCCTAGTGTGATAATGGACTGAAGCACAGGCCTCAGAAGCAAAGGAGCACCTAGTGGATTTTGTGGCCTCCTTTTTTTAGAAAATATTTTAGGCACCATGTCGGGTTTGAAGAGGTCTTGTAGTGCCAAAACAGTGGAAATCCCCCAAAAGTGACACGGTTTTGGAAACTGCACCCCTCAAGGAATTTATCTAGGGGTATAGTTAGCATCTTGACCCCACAGGTCTTCTGCTATATTTATTGGAGTTTGCCTGTGAAAGTGAAAATCTACTTTTTTTCTGAAAAAATATTTAAAAAAAAAATATTTGCAACGAATAAAGAATAAAAAGCACCCCAAACTTGTAAAGCTACTTCTCCCGAGTACAGCAATACCCCATATGTGGTACTAAACTGCTGTTTGGACCCACGGCAGAGCTCAGAAGGGAAGGAGCGCAATTTGGATTTTGAAGCGCAGATTGTACTGGATTGGTTTTTAGTGGCATGTCGCGTTTGCAACACCCTGGAGGGAGCAAAACGGTGGAAACCCCCCAAAAGTGACCCCATTTTGTAGACTACACCCCTGAAGGAATTTTTCTAGGGGTATAGTTAGAATTTTGACCCCACAGTTTTTTTTTGCTGAATTTAGTGGAATTAGGCCGTGAAAATGAAAATCTACTTTTTTTCTGAAAAAACATAGAAATGTTTAATTTTTACAATGAATAAAGGAGAAAATCACCCCAAAATTTGTAAAGCAATTTGTCCTGATTACAGCACTACGCCATATGTGGTAATAAACTGCTCTTTGGACCCACGGCAAGACTCAGAAGGGAAGGAACAATATTTGGCTTTTGGAGCTCAAATTTAGCTGGAATGGTTTTCGGGTGTCATGTCGCATTTGCAAAGCCCCTGAGGTACCAAAACAGTGGAAACCTCCCAAAAGTCCCTTTAGGGGACTGGAACGAGCAATCATTAGGTCGCTGGTACAATACACTGCAGTACTAATGTATTGCAGTATAATATCATTTTTACAGGCTCCTGTAACAGCGCGATCGCTGTTCCTGTCCATTAGTCCCGGGTGTCAGCTGTAATACACAGCGGACACCTGCAGAATATGGGGCGTGAGCCTGCTCCATATATAACCCCTCGCACCACGACATGCTATTAAGTAGTGGTGCGCGAAGGTGTTAATGCGCAGCTGATGGTGCAAAGTGAAAATGAAAATTTTCCACTGATATGCCCTTTTAATGCACAATATGTTGTGCCCAGTTTGTGCCATTGAAGACAAATACCTTATACAATGTTGAGCGGGTTCTCCCTGATATAAAATATCATATATGAGGACATAAGCTATTGTTTGGGCACGCTGTGGGGCTCAGAAGGGAGGGAACACCATTTGGCTTTTGGAGCGCAGATTTTGCTTAGTAACTGTTCTATTTGGTGTTTTGCTGGTATTTCAGTTTATGATGTGGGGGTATGTGTAAATTGGGCAGAGTACATCAGGACATAATAAGAGGGTATAATAATTCGGTAAATAAATAATAATCCGCAGATATGTGGCCAATGTCGCACTGATAAATGGCGCCCGATCTTATCAGCTTTTGGACACTGCACAATTTCTGTCGCTATATTCTGAGAGCCAGAACCTTTTTTTTTTTTCTTCACCGGAGCCGTGCGAGGACTTATTTGTTGCGGGACAATCTGTAGTTTTCATTGGTACCATTTTATGGTACTGTAATGATAGGGGTAGGGAAACGGACAAGTGAGCCCTAATCTACCCGCCACTCTGTCCCTGCCTACTTGCAACGACCCGCTCTAGGCGACGGGGTACAACTGGGCGGTGGTCCCTACGCTCAGTAAGTGCACGAGACAAAACATACAAGGGAATATAAAGCAAAGGGAAAGGGGCAGTTGCCCACGGCAACACCGTGAGCAACAGAGTGGTGAACGAGCCAAGTCAAACCAGGAGAGCACGAGGTACCAAACGCAGAGCAGAAGCGTAGTCAGAAAGCCAGGGTCAGAATGGAGCAGGATCAAATTGTTAGGAGCTGTAGCTGGGCCAGGAAACCACACGGAAAGAATTACAAGCAAGGAGGAAAAGGAAAGGCAGGTATAAATAGACAGAGGGCGGGAGCTAGCTGAGTCTGGCCAGGCTGCGATAGGCTCTCCCACTCCTAAGCCTGCCAGCCTGAGTGGTGGAAGCTGGAGTCAGTCTCAGAGAGATAGACTCAGGTGAAGACTGATTACCTAAGGAAGTTAACCCCGAAGCTGTGCCTGGCAGATCCTTTACAGGTACATGTGATTTTTTTATCACTTTTTATTAGATTTTTTTTGGCAAGCAAAGTGACAAAAAAACAAATTCTGACAAAGTTTTTTGTCTTTTTCTTTTTACACTTTTCACCGTGCGCTATAAATGACATTTTACTTTATTCTGCGGGTCGATACGATTACGGCGATAGCAGATGTATATAGTTTTTTTATGTTTTGTGGCATTTCCGCAATAAAATCACTTTTCGATAAAATTATTTATTTTTTGTGTCACCATATTCTGAGAGCCATAACTTTTTTATTTTTCAGTAAAAAAAGCTGTGTAAGGCTTGTTTTTTGTGGGACGAGTTGTCGTTTTTATTGGTACTATTTTAGGGTACATGCGACTTTTTGATCACTTTTTATTCTATATATTTGGAGGGTTGATGACCAAAAAAATAGTGATTCTGACATAGTTTTTTAATTATTTTTTTTGCGCTGTTCACCGTGCTGGAAAAATAATATTATAGTTTTATAGTTTGGGTCGTTACGAACGCGGTGATACCAAATATGTGTACTTTTTTTAACATTTTCATTTTTTTCCTATAATAAAAGACTTATTAAAGGAAAAAAAGCATTTTTTGTTTTTGTAACTTATAACTTGTTTTTCCACTTATATAAAACATTTTTATTACTTTATTTTATGCTTTTTACTTGTTTTACTTGAAGACCTGCAGCACTGATGGCTGCTATAACACATTACACTACCTAGGTAGTGTAACGTATTATAAACTGTCAGTGTGACGCTGAGAGTCACACTGACAGGAAGCTTATGAGGACCGGCGTCCGGCTTGTTCTCATAGGCTGCTGTGCATGGCAGACCCAGGGGCCGTTGTATGGCCTCCGGTTCTGCCTTATAACCGACTGCAGCACCCGCAATCGGTCCCCGGGAAAGTTTGTTGTAGCAACAAACTTTCCAGTTTGTTGTAGTAACAAACTTTCCAGTTCGTTACTACAACAAACTTTCTCTGCGATCACATGACCGGGACCTGAACCAATTAGGTCCCGGTCATGTCTCCGGGACCAGAGGCAGGGGTTAACAGCGCGATCCGGTTGTCAGCGCTACGCTGAGACACCTGGATCGCGATTTTAACACCCACAGTGAATTCACGTCGGCGCTGCACAGAGCCCAGCGAGCGCCGACGTGAATTTACTGTGGGCGGTCGGGAAGCGGTTAAAAAGTTCATATACAAAGGGATGGATGCATCAGATAGCAGGCCTACGCGTTTCAGACCAATCATTTGTCCTTTCATGGCGTGTTTCAAATACTATTTTTATTGGAATAGCAATTCCTATGTTTATTCTATGCATGTGCAAAACTTGATACTGTACATATGGAAAGAAAAACTCAAACAATATCACACACAGTACTGACAAAATGCTTTACAATATTTTATTTGTTTAAATGAACTTAGATATTTGTACTGAGTGTCATAGGTGGTCTATAGTATTGTCTTAAATCTGGTGTAGCACTCCACCAAAACAACTGGTCATAGAAAAATTGCAGAGTTTAGCGGGAGGCGTGCATTTACCATCATTAATGCCAGAAACTGGAGTCGATTTCACTCAGTGGCGCACAGACAGTCAAAGATGGTGCAAGTTTTTTTACCTCTTAAATTTGTCACATCTTACTTCGGAAGGCATTAAGTTAAGAATGGCGTATGAAATGCCAGTCTTAGTAAATTTTCCTTTATGTACTTACACCATTCATCCATAACATTGAAACCACTGACTAATGAAATTAATAACTTTGATTATATTGTTACAATGGTGCCTGACAAGGAGTGGGATATATTAGCATGTCATTTCTTAACATTGATGTTTTGAAAGCAGGAAAAATTTGCAAGCGTTTGGATCTGAGGGCTAACTTGTGATGTGTACACCACTGGTTCAGAGTATCTCCAAAATGGCAAGTTCCCGTTGTGCAGAGTTTAGTACCTTACCAAAAGTGGTCCAAGGAATGTCAACCAATGAACCAACGATAAGCTCATGTGTCCAAAGCTTATTAAGATTGATCAGATTGCCCCTGATGACCCTGTCCAACGTCGAAAGCGCCAACAATGGGCATGTCAGCATCAGAATTGAACTATAAAGCAGTGGTAGAAGGCGGTCAGATCTGGGAATCATATTATGAGGTAGAGGTTAACAATGTAGAATAATAATCACTTCATTAAATAGATCACATACAAGTAACAAATTACTTGAAACCAAATTAAAGAAGCACTCAGGCATTTTTTTATTCGGCACCCCACCTTCCCTATTTGTAAATGTGACTTAGTGAAATGTAGTCATGTGTATCAATTTACCTGGTGCTGTATTTCACGGGAAGCCACTCTGGGCGCCTTCAGTCAGACTCCCTGTAACCTACATCGTCTACTGTAGAGACTCGAAGTCAGCCTGTCAATGCAAGTCTATGAGACTCACATTGAGGAACTCATAGACTTGAATTGAGAGACTGACTTCTGGTCCCTACAGCAGATGCTGTAGGATACAGGGAGTAAGACTGAAGATCCCGTGACCCAGCGGAGGACTGGATTGGAGCAGTTTCGTATGAAATACAGCACCAGGTGAGCCGATTCACATGACTACAGTTAGATCCAGAATTATTTGGACAGTGACACAGGTTTTGGCATTTTAGCTGTTTACGAAAACATATTGAATATTCAGTTATATAGTCAATATGGGCTTAAAGTGCAGACTCTCATCTTTAATTTGAGGGTATTAACATCCTAATTTGAGGAAGGGTTTAAGCATTACAGCTCTTTATTATGTAGCGGCCTCTTTTCCAAGGGACCAAAGGTAATTGGACAATTATCTTAAAAGCTATTTAATGGGCTGCAAGGGCTATTTCCTCGTTAATCCATCATCAGTTAAGCAGGTAAAAGGTCTGGAGTTGATTCCAGATGCGGCATTTGCATTTGGAAGCTGTTGCTGTGAACCCACAACATGAGGTCAAAGGAGCACTCAATGCAAGTGAAACAGACCATTGTTAGGCAGAAAAAAAATAAGCAATCCATCAGAGAGATAGCACAAATGTTAGGAGTGGCCAAATCGACAGTTTGGTACATTCTTGAAAAAAAAAAAGAGCGCACTGGTGATCTCGTGAACTTCAAAAGGCCTGGACGTCCACGGAAGACAACAGCGGTGGATGATTGCAGAATCCTTTCCGTGTTGAAACCCTTCACAACATCTACCCAAGTGAATAACACTCTCCTGAATGTAGGTGAATCAGTATCTAAGTCTACCATAAAGAGGAGACTACATGAGAGCAAATCCAGAGGGTTCACGACAAGGTGAAAAACTTTAGCCTCAAAAATACAAGGGCCAGATTAGACTTTGCCAAACAACATGTAAAGAAGACAGCCTAGTTCTGGAACAGCATGAAACGAATATCAACCTGTACCAGAATGATGGGAGGAGGAAAGTATGGAGAAGGCTTGTAAGGGCTCAGGATCCAAAGCACACCACATCCTCTGTAAAACATGGTCGAGGCAGTGTGATGACATGGTCAGGGCCGCCATCAGGAATTTCAGGGCCCCATACAGCTACATTTTCTGGGCCCCCCTTTTACTGCTCGTGGGAAAAAGACGCCGACGCCTCCCATTGAAATCAATGGGAGGCATTTTCGGGCCGTTTTTGACGAGTTTTGCGACGCAATTTCCCCGTCAAAAAACTTGTCAAAATACTCCGTGTGAACATAGCCTTACACGTGTAAATTCCCTGCGAGTGGTGCAGCACCCCATCCTACTGTACAATGGCATTCTGCAGCTTTCTGTCTTCCTGCTTCAGTTCCTCATGATTTTCAAGATCTCTGCCTGCTGTCTGTGAGTGAGAACATTAAAACCAGTCCTGGCTTATTACTTTCACAGCTGATGGTCTTGTTACAATGTATCAGTGTAGATAAGAGCCATCTGCCTGGAGTCCAGCACAGGAGAAGTGTTTGGGCGGGTTCACACATAGCGGAATTTCACTTAAATTCCGCTGCGGACACTCCGCAGCGTTAATCCGCAGCGGAGCCGTTTCTCCATTGACTTTCACTTTAATTTAGCAGTGTTCGTTTACACGATGCGTACAATTCCGCTGCGGAGCATAGGCTGCGGAGCGGAATTTGGTGTCCGCAGCATGCTCTGTCTGTTGCGGAGCAGTGGCGGACTGGTTGCGGACTCATGGCGGAATTTCTCCATTGACTTCAATGGAGAGTCAAAATTCCGCAATGAAGTCCGCAGATCTTATGTGTGCTGCGGAGCGTATTGTTTTTACTACCATGACATTTCTTCATTCTGGCTGGACCTATGTATTTCTAGGTCTACAGCCAGACTGAGGAAGTCAATGGGGCTCCCGTAATGACGGGAACGTTGCTAGGAGACGTCTGTAAATAGTCACTGTCCAGGGTGCTGAAAGAGTTACGCGATCGGCAGTAACTGTTTCTGCACCCGGGACAGTGACTACCGATCTCAATATACATGTATCTGTAAAAAAAAATATAAGTTCATACTTACCGAGAACTCCCTGCGTCTGTCTCCAGTCCGGCCTCCCAGGATGACGTTTCAGTGTAAGTGACGGCTGCAGCCAATCACAGGCCAAGCACAGGCTGCAGCGGTCACATGGACTGGAGCGTCATCCAGGGAGGTCGGGCCGGATGCCGAAAGAGGGACGCGTCACCAAGACAACGGGCGGTAAGTATGAATTTCTTTGACTTTCACTATGGAAAGTGCTGTCCCTTCTCTCTATCCTGCACTGAATAGGGAGAAGAGAAGCACTTTTCCTGCAGTCCGCAGCGGCCAGTCCGCATCAATTTTCTGCACATTTTGTGCAGATCCGCTGCAGAATCTGCAACGCAGATTCTGTGCGGCATTGATGCGGACAGTTGCGGAGGAATTCCGCCATGTGTGGTCATGCCCTTTGTGCTGTTGCGTTTAGCTCACAGATGATTGACTGATACATTGTAACAAACTTTCTTATATACAACTTTAACGCCATACAGCCCTCTCTGTAGAAAACTCCATACAGCCCCCATTGTAGAGAACGCCATACAGCCCCCTCTGTAGATAATGCCATTAAGCCCCCTCTGTAGATAACGCCATACAGCCTCCTCTGTAGATATCTACAAAGGGGGCTGTATGGTGTTATCTACAGGGGGTCTGTATGGCGTTCTCTACAAGGGAGTCTGTATGGCGTTCTCTACAAGGGGGTCTGTATGGCGTTTTCTACAGTGGGGGCTGTATGGCGTTCTCTACAAGGGGGGCTGTATGGCGTTCTCTACAGTGGGGGCTGTATGGTGTTCTCTACAAGGGGGTCGGTATGGCGTTCTCCACAGAGGGGGCTATATGGAGTTCTCTACAGAGGGGGCTGTATGGAGTTCTCTACAGGGGGGGCTGTATGGCGTTATCTACAGGGGTGCTGTATAGCGTTATCTACAGGGGGGCTGTATAGCGTTACTCACAGGGGGGGCTGTATGGCATTACCCACAGGGGGGGGGCTGTATAGCGTTACCTACAGGGGGGTGCTGTATAGCGATAAATACAGGGGGGGGGCTGTATAGCGTTACCTACAGGGGGGGCTGTAAGGCGTTATCTACAGGGGGACTCTGTATGGCGTTCTCTACAGTGGGGGCTGTATGGCATTATCTACAGAGGGGGCTGTATGGCGCTAACGCCATACAGCCCCCTGTAGTTAACGCTATACAGCCCCCTGTAAGTAACGCCATGCAGCCCCCTATAGGTAACACCATGCAGTCCCAACCCCCGCAAAAAAATCTGACCTACAGTGTGTCCTACAAAAGACATGTATCCCCTATACACAGGATAGGGGATACATGTGTGATCGCTGGCAGCGATAGGGAGAACGGGGGACCGAAGGTCCCCTGAAGTTCTCCATGACTAACCTCTGACTTCCGGCGTCTGCGCAGCTCAACAAAAATGAAAGGAGCGCTGGTCACGCATGCGCACAAGCGTGACCGGCGCTCCATTCATTTCTACGGAGCTTCCGACACAGACCCCGGAAGTCCGAGGTTTGTGATGGAGAACTTCAGGGGACTTTCAATCCCCCGTTCTCCCTATCAATGCCAGCGATCACACATGTATCCCCTATCCTGTGGATAGGAGATACATGTCTTTTGTTTAATGGCAGAGCGGGGAGATACCTCCCTGCTCTGCCATAGTGTTCAGTGGCGTCGCGCTGTAGTAGCCATAGCGGCTGCTAGCGGAGCCTCCGGCCATGGTGGAGGCACGTGCCAGCGGGCGACACGGGCCCCCTCATGCCGCGGGCCACTGGCTGGGCCCCTTACAGAAGTACCCCTAATACCCCCCTGATGGCGGCCCTGGACATGGGCATGCATGGCTGCCAAAGGCACTGGGTCACTAGTGTTTATTGATGATGTGACTGAAGACAGAAGCAGCCGGATGAATTCTGAAGTGTTCAGGGATATAGTTTCTGCTCCGATTCAACCAAATGCAGCAAGATTGATTGGACGTCGCTTCACAGTACAGATGGACAATGACCCAAAACATACTGCGAAAGCAACCCAGAAGTTTTTTTTTAGGTAAATAAGTGGAATATTCTGCAATGGCCAAGTCAATCACCAGATCTCAACCCGATCAAGCTGCATTTCACTTGCTTAAGACAAAACTTAAGGCAGAAAGACCCACAAACAAGCAACAACTGAAGACAGCTGCAGTAAAGGCCTGACAAACATCACAAAGGAGGAAACCCAGCGTTTGGTGATGTCCATGGGTTCCAGACTTCAGGCAGTCATTGCCTGCAAAGGATTCTCTACAAAGTATTAAAACATTTTTAAATGTTAAATGGTAATGTTAATTTGTCCAATTACGTTTGAGACCCTGAAATGAGGAAGCTGTGTAGAAAAATGGTTGCAATTCCTAAACGTTTCACAGCATATTTTAGCTCAACCTCTTGAATTAAACCTGAAAGTCTACACTTCAAATGCATCTCAGTTGTTTCATTTCAAATCTAATGTGGTGGTATGCGGAGCCCAAATAATGAAGATTGTCCATGCGGAGGCCAAATCATGAAGATTGTGTCACTCTCCAAATAATTCTGGACCTAACTGTACGTTGTAATACATCGCATTTGCAAAATAATATTATTCATGGTTGTATTGTGAATTGGACCTCAATGACATCACAGGCTGTAACCCCTGTTTTGGAGCTTAATGCATACTGTTTATTCATTGAACTTAATAATAAAATAGTTGGCAGTAAGACCCTCCTAATGGTGTCCGCGGCAGCCAGTTTGGAGCTCAATGTAAAAAAAAAGGAGCTCTGACCGCTATAAAGATATATTAAGAAATTATTCATTGCATGATTTTTGGAACAAAAAAGGCCACACATGTCAAATCCAAACACAAAGCAATGAAGACCACACATGAGTCAATATAGCAAACACCTCGTACATATTGACAATGACAAGAAACGGTCTATCATCTAGGTATATTTTTTTTATAATTATCATCTTATTTTGGCAGCTATAAAAGACTATGGCGCCTAACACAGGCAGTGGACTTATCTTTTACAGTAAAATCCCATGACTGATTAACCACAAACTATATAGGGCACTTGATATGAAAGTAACCTACACAAGTGCTATATTAGTGAGTGCTGACAGCAGAGTCATCACATTCCAATATGCTGCTACATAGGACAATAGTTATTATGAGTTAGGCCTTTGTTGGGCTGGTGTCTCTGGTCTTCTAATTACCATGGAATGGAGGAGCCTCATCTAGATAATCCTACAATTATGGGACAGATTTAAGAGAGTGGTTTATCCCCTGTACAATAATGCAAGTCCCAATAAAATGATATACGTGCATAGGCTATAATTGTGCAATCATTGGTTAACCACTGACAGCAATAACGCTTTGTTGCTGGTGCCTGTATGTTGATCATTCATTATAAAACTCGTGGAAAATAAAACGATACACTGCTATATTTATTATCATGAATGTCATGACATTCTTTTATCCGCTTCATCTTTTTATGATTAGCACAGCTGATTATAATCCGTCTTGTTTCATATTCTCTTCTGTTTCCATACCTGGGTCAATGGAAATGAAACTTCTACCAAAATTAAACTGTGGCTTTGCAGCCTATCATTAACCTTTGCATCCTGTGAGATTTGGTATCATGTGGATTTCTGTGTATGAAAATATATTTTAAAGATTAATCACATGAAGGGAGAGATTAAATCTGCAATATCATTTACTCATAATGCTTCAAAGATTACTTTTAAATTACTTTAAACCTGTAACTTAGTTTTGAGATTAGTTACAGTTGCATGACAACCCAACAAATATAGATACATAGTGACGTCCTCTAGGCTTGAATGGATAACAAGCACAACTCGTATATAGGATTTCTTCCATATCAATTACCACGCTCCTCATAAAATTGAGAACTACCAGTCACCAGTTCTCTGTTCACAACAGAATCCATGAAAAAAAGAAAATTGGGCCCCTTTGTTTTGCTGGGTCTTACCATCTAGTAGAACATTGATTTACAGCTTGGTCACCCGCTGCCCATTCTCTTCCTTGCAGTAGATGGGTACAACATCCCTCAGATCTTTTTTCTGCTCCCTTTTGCTGTTGTAAGGGGGATACCTAAGCTGATATTATCCATGGTGGGCTAACCTGAGATGAGACATCCCCCCCACAGGCCACACAGAAGAATTAATATATTTATTAGGATCCACTATATGTATTGTATTCTTGCACCATAGCCTTTTTGTACATATTTACATAGGAGAAACTGACCTTGACTTTATAGTACAAAATAGTTCCTAGGACCGGTAGACCTCCCGACTCTGAGAGAAATAAATATCTGATATGCATGATATGCAATTATAACTAAATTTGTCAACAACTAGAGCATGCCGTCATTTGAATAAAAATAAAAAACCCAGTAGTTAATATTGACAATGCCAATCTTGTGTCATATATGCCTTTTCCTAGCTACCTTACTGCTGTGTAAGGTGTCTCCTAACTATTTATCTGGATCTAGTTGAGCAGTTGGCATTGCTAAGGTTAATTGACAACATAAAAATGAATGTGTTGCTTATAGCATCCCGGAAAGGCACTGATTCTTGATGCCTAGATCCAGCTGACAAAAAGACTTTAGGGCAAGGCTCCCTGTGAAAAAAAATATATCCAAAATCCATTTCTCAACATTGAAATTGCAACACCAAGAAAGAAAAGTTTTGGAATTGTGGAAATCACTTGATCAATAGACATGTTAATGATATGCACATTTTAAACAAATGGAAACATAATATTACAAATATCGTGATTTATTCAGTATTGAATATGAGCGCCATGCACAGAAAAACAAGCACTTACACACCTTGGCATGCTATCAATGAGGTTACTAATGGTTGTCTGAGGAATGTTATGTCACGCTGAATGCATTTGGGCACGCAAAACGTCAAGATTGGCTGCTGACAACACCCTTAGCAATTGCTGACCAATGAAGTCCTAGACGTGCTTGATGGGAGACAAGTCAGAGAAGCTGCATGGTAGCACGTTTAGGCCACGAGGGCTGCTCACAGTAGCATGAGCAATATGTGGACTGGAGTTGTCCTGTTGAAAACCGCCTTCTGGGACACTTTGGAGAAATGGAGTACCATTGGTTCCACAACCAAATCAATGTAACGCCAATCTGCTAGTGTACCTGAAATGAAGACTAGAGGGGTCCGGCTACCGTACATTATGCCACCCCACAACATAATCCCGGGAGTAGTCCCATGTTGTCCCTAGACCAATCTCTGACTATCATTGCGTCAAAGATAAAAGCGGGACTCATCGCTGAACAGTGTAGACCTCCATTCCAGCCTCCATTGCCGTCTTGCTGTGCACCATGATAGCTTTTGAGAGCGGTGGCGTGTGGTCAATTGAACACCTGTAGCTGGACATCTGGTTCGCAGCCTGTTCTGCAAACGCCTTCTGATGGCTTGTGTCGACACTCATTGCCACCCTAGGCTTAGGATGTGAGGTCCAATTTCACCTGCAGTACAGAATGAATCACAAAGCACCATTCTTCCAATCAGACGATCCGTCCGTGCAGAGGGTCGCCTCCACGCACCTCTTGCTGTCATTCCCATTTGTTGTTGTTCTCCCAACCTACGGGACATGCAACGTTGAACAGTGCTGACATTTAGGCCTAGGCGCGTAGCGATCTGCCAAAGTGATAAACCAAGGTCTCTCAGTTCAAGGATTCTGTCCCTCTCAAGTAGCGATAACTGGCACATCGACGAAGAGGAGGCATCACACAATCATCACACACTACTTGATCCAATTTATGAGGCTTCATGTGGCTAAAAAACTTTTCTTTCAGTCTGGCTTTTATGCCCTCCCACATGCCACAGTTTGGAGCTAGGTGATTGAAAATGTGATCATTTGTAGATTTTAGCGGCACCTGCTACTTCCTTGATTTGCATAATCTTACGGCTTGCCCTTCTGGTGTTGCAATTTCAATGTTGAGGAGTGTACCTCTACTCCAGAAAGAAGAAAGGTGGCTGGTGGCTCATGTTTTAAGGCTCTTTAGAGGGTTAAATATTGACTTACAGGATAGCCACCTATAGGTGGCATTCGAGAGACTGTTTTGTTTCTTCTAGAGGAAAACTATTTTACCTTACAACTTGCGCTAGCTGGGGCAGATGAGATGGGAGTGGAGGCATTGAAGTACAGGATAAGGAAGCAGTCAGCGTCATCCAACAGATTGATGAAGGAGTAGAGGGAAGATAGTCAGAAAGACTTGCCTTGATTTGGCAAATGCAAGCAATATTCCATATTACATTTGCCAGCTTATGTGTAGTATTGCAGCAGCAGAACATTTGCTCTGGCAAACTCCTCCCATAAAGGTATGTTCATACAGTGCAGATTTACTACAGATTTTGCATGCATTTTTTATAAGCCAAAATAAGAATTAGAACCAGAAGAGCAGGCCTTCCTTTATATCTGTTAAGTTTCTGTTCCTGATTTTGACTTTAAAAAAAATACATGCAGAATCTGCATCAAATCTGCACTATGTGAACAAGGCCTAAGGATGGGAATATGAGCAAAGAAAATACTGAATTAAGCTAACTGTTCGGGTATATTCACACACGCAAAACTTCTGCATCTGTGGCAAATATCTGAATGGGACTTGCTGCAGAAACAACCCCATTCACATGTATGAAACTGCAACTATGGCACCACTTTTTTTGAAAAGGCTATAGATACTAATGCATGCATCATTCCCTGATGTTTTACCAAATCATTTAATATCCATCATTCGTAGCGAAAAGTCTAAATGAAAGACATGTACTCCTGCAGTCAAGAGGTGTATCCTGGCATGTGAACACCCAGAATCCTTTTCTCCTATACTGTTTTAGGCTTAGGCATCTGGAACAAGTTAGAGGCGCTAGTGAACTCTGGAGACCTCAATCTGCTTGTTTCTCTGCTATATACATTAGAAGAATATCTAAATTGAGGTGTGGGAGAATAAAGATGTTTATAAAGCTAGAGGCACAGCCAAAGCAAGACATTTATTTCAGCGCTGCATGTTGCCTAATATTTGACCCTTTCAGAGTTTGTGCTTTATTTGGCTGTGATATTTCTATATTTAAATGTATTAGGTGAGTTCTACGTGACCACATAGCCCTAGTGTTACTTATAGGATTGCATAATAACCAGCTAAGGCTTCGTTCACATCTGCGGCGGGGATCCGTTCATGGGTTCTGTCTGTGCTTTCCGTCAGGGGAACCCATGAACGGAACCCAAACTGGAAATGGCGATGATTATTATTATTAACATTATTCTATGATTACAAATGTAAAGCAGTATAATATCATCACTATAAGTGCATGGCTGGATTTATGTTCTTTCTTCTTCTAGTCCTAAACTGTATAATTGTCTACTCTTAGGCCAGATTCACACGAGTGTGTGCATTTTGCGCACGCAAAAAAATGCGGCGTTTTGCGTGCGCAAAAGGCACTTAACAGCTCAGTGTGTCATGATCATATGGTGCGCGGCTGCGTGCTTTTCGCCCAGCCGCCATCATTATGACACTGCGCTTGTATGTTTGTAAGCAGAAAAGCACGTGGTGCTTTTCTGTTTACATTCATAGTTTTACTGCTGTTGCGCAAATCACGCATGTCCCACGGAAGTGCTTCCGTGTGCTGCGCGTGATTTTCACGCCCCCGTTGACTTCAATGGGTGCGTGATGTGCGACATACACACAAAAAACGGACATGTCGTGAGTTTTACGCAGCGGACTCACGCTGCGTAAAAATCACGGACTGTATGCGCGGCACCCTAGACTAATATAGGTCCGTGCGAGGCGCGTGAAAATCACGCGCGTTGCACGGACGTATATCACGTTCGTCTGAATAAGCCCTTAGGGTGATTACTTATTATTTCATAACAAAATCAACCATTGTTACAGACAGAATTGTAGTTCAATGAACTTGTTAACGTTTATTAAAACCAGGGCAACTCCAGTCAGATAGAAAAATTCTCCCACCTGTTCAGGTACACATTGCTAGCCATGTAATGTAATATTGTAATTGCTAGTGCTTGTATTATAATTGTTAAAGGAGTTATCCAGGCACGGACAACTGATGACCTATCCACAGGATAGGTCATCAGTATATGATTGTGGGGGGCCAACACCCGAACCCCGCACCGATCAGCTAATCCGGCTGCCTCCGGGCACCGGATGTTATGCGCCGGAAGCAGATGGATCTGACCACTGCATTGCCGTCATGAAGCAGAACAGCAACTCTGCCCCTATTCACTTGAATAGGAGCAGAGCTGCAGTTCTGCAGCTCGGCCACTATTCCGTGGCCATCTGCTTCTGGAACGGACAACCGGTGCCTGGCGGCAGCCGGGACAGTTGATCGAGGCGGGGTCTGGTTGTCGAACCCCGACCGATCATATACTGATGACTTTTCCTGTGGATAGGTCATCAGTTGTCCGTGCCTGGACAACCCCTTTAAGTTTGGCTAAGTGAGCTTGGTAACTGACAACCATACTCTGAGGGAGAAATGTTCTCTGAGCAGTTGTCACTTCCCTTCACCCACTCCACTTTGCCGGCTATATAAAGTGCATTACTTAACAGGGAAAAATGATGAGATTATCTCCCAGAAAATAATGGTAGATATTAAGTACAGGAGACAGAAATAAACAAAAAATAAAAAGAATATGAAATATGTGGTCCATCCTGAGGCTTAATAGGTATTAAAATAAGCCTAAATAGCTTGAATATACTGTGGCAAAAAACCTTAACGTGTCTTTATTAATTGCATATTTGTGTGACTTCTACTTGTAATGTTTTATTTTTCTTATTTACACCACTGAGGTCAAAGACTTCCATTTCCGAGCAAAGTTTTCATGTCATTCATGGTAAAATTCTGACTTTTGTGATATACCATTCATTTTTTGTATATGAGGTGTATAGGAGATGAGCAGAGAGCGCTACATTAGATAGATGGTAGTCACACTTTCAGAAGAGACATCTGCTGGTTAAATGACAACTGGAGAGGAAACAGACATCAGCCTGGAGGCATCGCTAAAACACTAACAAAATGTAAAAATGCAAGATCATCTCAATGGACAGTCTTTTAATTTCTTGCATATGACGGATGGGGCCAAGGTTAGATAAGAGTCTCACACATAAGAAAAAGTCTGGGACTCCTCATGTTGGAATGTGATTTAAATGACACATGAATCCTATTAATGTAAATGTATCATGACTGGCATCTTACTCAACTTTATTGTAGGAGCACCCTATGACTTAAATATGTTTGTGTTTGTGCTGTGTAAGGGATTAGAAAATAACACAGCTTTTTTCTATTACATAAGCGTTCGTCTTTTTTACATTTATGACATCAATAAATCTGGCTCAGCTTCCCCATCAACAGCAGACTGCAGTTAGGCTTCATTGTTGAGAGAATTTGTCACTTATTTGATACTGTACAGTACGATTTCTATAATGTGATCTTCTTTGTATCCCTACTCACACTTGTAAGGGCTAGTTAACACTGTGGATTTTGCCTGGCGGGTCCCGCAGCATAATCTGTTGCGGAACTATTCTTGCTGACGGCAGGAAGATTCCTCCGTCCAACTGACATCAATAGGAGGTTTGGACGGAATCCGCCAGAAGATCGAGAAGGACACTTCTTTTTCCCGCTAGCTGAAATAATTAGCTAGCGGGAAAATGAAGCGTCTGACTCCCATTGAAATGAACGGGAGGTGGAATTTTGTGGCGGTATGCGTGGCCGATTCTCCTGCAAAATTCCTGTGTGTAGATACCCTTTGATGAAAGTAAACATTACATTGTGTTTCCTGGGCTTACCATATGGGAGATACAAAATTCCTCCCTGTATTGTTTTTACAGATAGTGCAGAAGGACATGCATGCTTTATGGCAACTGCAATGAATGAGTGTCAATTGCTAAAGAAATGTCATAGATTTTAGTCTCCAGGATTTGATAGAGTACCGACCCCTCCATCAGAAACCATGGAGTGACAGGGAAGATGCATTCAGACCCATATATATATGTGTATAGTGTAGATTGTTACTTTGCTTACAGCAGTACAATGGAAATGTCATTAAATTACCCACCATTTAATGATAATGACTGAATTCTTCTCATTCTGTCCCAGACTATTCAGCAAAGCTAACAAGTGAGCAACAGAAAAACAAAAAAACTACCAAAAATGAAAAATATATATTTAAAAGAAAAACCTGATTTAAATAGTATGCCATTTTCAAATAATACATTCCTTTTAAATAATCTTTATTATCTAATAGACAAACATGTAGGACTGTTCCACTGGTGACCTCACTTACTGAATCTCCAGCAGCTGTTTCATAAACCCATGCAACTAACTGGCAAAGTCATATTTCAACTTTATCTATCTATAAGTCACACCTAATAATTATTACGAATTTTCACGCTTTTATTTATCCTAATAAAGAACACTAAACAGGTGTCACTAGTTTTGAAAGGGCCATTTTATGGAACAAGAAGTCATAAAGTCTGATGCGTTCACAATATTTTAATATGTTAATTTACTAATTTATCATTATTCATTATAATGAATAGATTGCAAGATGATGATTCTTCAGCCATAAAATAACAAAACTCATCATTAAAAATGTAACACAGTGTATCAGGGTCTCCCGCTGCAGGAGGATTAATGGTTCTTCACATAAATAGGTTTACTAATTAGTAAAATGAATCCAAAGGAAAAAGATTGAATACACTGTATCTGTACCGGTAGCACACATTTGTATACGTAAACTCTTTCTACATCAACAAGCTCTATGGGATTAACTAGAATAAAATGCATGAAATAACTGAAACATATAGTTTAGTTAAAGAAGCACTCCGGCACTTGTATTTTTCTGATGCCCTCCTCCTTATGCATCTCAGCTTTTTTGAGATGTTAATGTTTTATAAAATCTATGCTTAGCCTCTCTATGGCCACAACATAGCATCTCTTTGGGTCGCGCACTGAGTTTTCTATGATGTGGCATCCACTGTGGCACAATCGGAGATTAAGGTCGTCAGCATAGACGACACATCATCAGATACAGAAGTAAATAGAGGAATGTTGAGCTACCCAAAGAGAGGCAGCGTGCGATGGACATGAATTACAAAGGTAAATATATTCAAAAGTTTATATTTATAGTTTATGACCAAAGAGATTTTTTCTTCTATAATACAATCTTGTGACTCATCAAAGTTAAGTTTCACTAAAATTACCTAACTACAATTTTAGGGCCTCGTAACACTCCTGTATCTGATGTTTATCTTCCATTTTTGATTTTTTTTTAAAAAGGGAATGAACCTTAGAAGCAGGAGAAGTAAAGACTCATTACTGCAGCAACCAGATCAGATATTCTGAGGATCCACAATGCTCATAAATTACATATACTCTGATAAAGACTAACTTATCGATCCAGTATGACAACAAGGACTAGCCTTAGTTTGCATGGTAGTACTCTGTACTGTGTAGTACCTTCTATAGATGCCTTCTAGGGGTGCAAAGTCTGGGTACCCAGGCTATCAGGGCTTTTTCTGGGTACCCAGCCTATCAGTTGCATCTCTTTTAGTAGTAAGAAGTGATATGGCCTGGACGACCACAGATGTTGCAAACCCCTAACGCCAGTCATGATGACAACCTCACTCTTTTTGAGGGACATTAATAAGAAGATGTACTAGTGCCACGTCTGTAATTAGTGTCATTGGGTGGAGAATTGTGAGCTTGTTCCTCTTTGGGTAGTCTGTTATTTTAATTTGCAGTTAAACCACCCATCATCAACCCCATATTGCTAAGAATTTCTTCCCTGCTCAGCCTGGACTTCTACTACCTCCCCACCAAATGTTTTGTCTTTACTATCTGCTGCATCTTTGTTATTCTTCCCCTGAGTCCTACAACACTCTTGAATGTTGGTTATGCTTCCAGCACTCTTGTTATGTCTTGCATGTTTGAATGAATATAATGAGTTTTCCTGATCACTGTTTCATCAATTGTCTTTTTGCTGTGTTAAGATATGTAAAGTGCAGATTTAGGTGACATCTGCTCCCAGACTGTTTCCAACTTCACCATCAGCAGCCAGAAGGTAACATGCAAGTTTCTTATCATCAGCTATTACATGTAACTTCCTTTTTCATTTTCTGATTTCCGACATTACAGAACAGTTGCAGGATGTCTTTGTTGCAGGAACGCTTGACTACTGATTGTTGTTGCTGGGAAGACGGTGTGTTAATGGACATCACATCTGCCAAAATTCTGCTTCCATGCAATAATTTACGAATGGGGCACCCCTGTTTCCACTGAATAAATACAATTTTACTGGTTGGGTATTGTGATTACTTTCGTAATTTCTCCTAAAACTGCCTTCCTTACATGCAGATGATCTGGGGTTGACAGGTACAGGGGTAGACTGACAGTTCAGGCAATGGCACAAAGCATTAGAAAGGGGCACAACTTTAATGCACCATACCTCTTTATAAGAGTTAGAGCTCAGTTTTTCTTATACAGAGCTCTGAATCCCCTCATAGAGCGAAATATAAGTATTTTGGATGCCTGCAGCTGCCACTAGGAGAGCTTACTGTATACAGATTTATACTGCTCACACTGCGTTCAAGGGGATGAAGGGCCTCTGAGCCCTATTGTCATTAAGACCAGACAATTCTCAGCCTACCCTGGTCAGAAGTGTAGCGTCCATGGCCACGGGCCGTCGGGTTTACTCACCTCCCGATGCCCGCAGCCATGGATCCATGAGCGCTGGTCCCCATCTCCTACCTAGGAGACGCCAGCGATCACTTCCGCTCCACTCTGCTGTTTCCCGTAGGGTGCGCGCGCATGCTCGTGCCCGTCCTTAAAGGGCCAGCGCGCGCACATCAGGAAATCATCATCATCAACGGCCCATGATTTCCTGGCCTATAAGAAGGCCCCAGCCCTTCTGATCCTTGCCTGAGCGTTGTTAGTTTATCCCAGTCTGTCTTGCAAATGGTCCCTTAGTGTTTCCCGTTCCAGTTGTTACCCGTGCCCTGTTACCTGTTCCTGTATCCCGTATTGTTCTTGTTCCTGTGCCTACCAGTGTTGGAGTCGTGTCTGCTGCACCTGCTGTCATTTGCAACGTCCAGTGTCTTCTGCCATGTCCAGTGTCTTCTGCCACGTCCAGTGTCTTCTGCCACATCGGATACTGCCCGCCACGTCTGGCGCTACCTGCTGCACTGGCCTCCATCCGTGCTGAAGCCACAGCCACCGTCTGGACTAGTTCAGGTACCCGATATCTACTATTGACTTTCATATAGACTGTGACATGGTCAGCTGCCTCTCCGCTACGGCGGACCGGCCTAGTGGGTCCACATACCCTGTGAACGTGACAGTACGCTCAGGCCATGGAACCCACTGGCCAGCCCAAGACCGCAGTCCAGAAGATACAGACGGAGATGCATGACCTACGCACACGTCAGGATCAACTCCTTGAGGCCATGAATTCTATCCTAGTCCGTCTGGATCTACTCACTGTTCCACCTCCGGTTCTTCCTCCTGAAGCTGTTGCTGTGCCACTGCCCGTTGCTACTCCTGTTTGTTCCGGATCCACAATTCCTCTGCCTCTTCCTCCTCGCTACAACGGTGATACCAGAGCATGTCGAGGATTTATTAACCAATGCACGGTTCATTTTAGGCTACGGGCTCATCTCTTCCCCTCCGAGGAGGCCAAAGTGGCGTTTATTATCTCCCTCCTCGCTGGCAAGGCCCTCGCATGCACAAACCCAATCTTGGAGCAACAAGGACCTGTATCCTCAGACCTAGCCTTGTTCCTGCAGTTCTTTTGTGCCATGTTCGAGGAGCCGGGTCGAACATCCTCTAACGCAGCCACTCTGTTGACCCTCAAGCAAGAGGGTTCCACAGTGGGGCAGTTGTTACCCGCGCCCTGTTGCCTGTTCCTGTATCCCGTATTGTTCTTGTTCCTGTGCCTACCAGTGTTGGAGCCGTGTCCACTGCACCTGCTGTCGTTTGCCACGTTCAGTGTCTTCTGCCACATCCAGTGTCTTCTGCCACGTCGGATACTGCCCGCCACGTCTGGCGCTACCTGCTGCACCGGCCTCCATCCGTGCTGAAGCCACAGCCACCGTCTGGACTAGTTCATTTACCCAAGCATTACTATCTACTATTGACTTTCATATAGACTGTGACCTGGTCAGCTGCCTCTCCGCTACGGTGGAGCGGCCTAGTGGGTCCACATACCCTGTGACCGTGATAAGAAGTCATCACATTAACTATCCAAAAATTCTCTCTGTAGAGAACATTTATGGAGGATCCTGATAGGAGAGACTTTTACTTCTCTCTTCCTAAATTTTTCTTTACGGTTTGGGTGGAATTTGCCTTTAAGTTTATTTTTATTAATAGTTTACATTTAAAATCATGTCGTTGTTAGTATACTGTTATGCATTTTAACAATGTATCCTATTAAGATATGTGTTCAAGTGATATATTTGGGTATTCAGGCAAATAAAATCACACAAAAAGAAGAAATGGATGAAGCAGGATCTGCCCGTATAGGTCATATGTCGTGATTTTTATTAGAACTCAAAGGTTTTAACAATCCTTTGTGTCTCTGTTCCTTAAACAGAACAAGATTTAGAGGATAGGAACATTGTAGCTGCTCTAATCACTCAAGACAGTTCTGCTGGTACAGAAAGTGATAAAAAAACAACCTTCCACTGTACAGTTAAGATAAAAATAAACACTTCCAACTGTTCGCAGTCTGCATACTGAGCAGTTCTCTGTCCACAATGCTACTATATGTCAGTATAATTCAGCAACTTGACTTCTACCCCAAATCTCGATGTATTTGGTGATGATTTATTTTAATGTGTGCTGTAGAAGAAAAAAAAACACTTAAAAGAGAACTTTTACTATTGGCACACTTTTGTCCAAAATTACTATGGACAAAATAATTTCGCAATATATAACTATAAACATAAAAAACCTTCATTTTTAGGCTTGACAGTCTATATTGGTCCTGTTGGATTCAGGCAACCGGAAACTAGTGGTATACACAAACAACAAGAAAGCACTACAGGACACAAACTACACACACAAGGCACTCACACACGTCACATGCCATACAAGAGCCACTAATAGATTAGACATATAGCGCACACAAGCTGCTCACACAAAGTGCATATTTTAATGATACATTTGACATTAATTACACACCCATCACTCACCCTACTTCAGTCACATACTAACACATACTAACTTTCTTCCTTTTGTCAACAACTGAACTTTGGTAAGCAGTATGCTGACAGGACATAGACACTTCTCACTGAGACACCCATGCACAACTAAACTACCCCATGTACCATCTAGGTCACACCCCTCTCTCATGCCAAGGCTTATTTTTCAATGGACCGCCCCTTCCTAACCCTCCAGCACATACTATCTGACTGGGCCCCTTCCCCTTGGGGCCTTTGTGTAGCTAAACCATATATAGATGCACACAGAGGCATAGGGGAATATGAATATAACACCCAAGGATACAAATGTCCATGTTACTGGGTGAATCGAGGCAATAAACGTCATATAAATGATTGTCCATAGGACAGCTATCATCCTAATGTTTAGAAACCAAGTCTGGGGGGCACATTCTGAAACTCCTGCCATAGGAACCAATAAAGATTGTCCCACTCCTGGGTAGGTGAGAGATCATTGAAGCTATCCACAGTGGTGGTCGCATAAAGTGAATTTACACCTCTATATTTTCATGAAAAATATTTTTGCATTGTAATAAACAGGAATATATTTACTTACAGTACTGTGCAAAAGTTTAAGGCAGCTGTGCAAAAGTGCTGCAAAGTAAAAATGCTTTCAATAATATAAGTGTTAATAGTTTTTTTTATCAATTAACAAAAATACAAAGTGAATGAACAGTAGAGAAATCTAAATCAAATCAATATTTGGTGTGACTATCCTTTGCCTTCAAAACAGCATAAATTCTTCTAGGTACACTTGCACAAAGTCATGTATTTTGTAGGGTTATAGTTAAGTGTATGATTAACCAATTATACCAAACAGATGAGAATGAGAATTTTAATATATATCTTGAAACACAGTCATTAACTGTAACAGAAACAGCTGTGTAGGAGGCTTAAAACTGGGTGAGGAACAGCCAAACTCTGCTACAAAGGTGAGGTTGTGGAAGACAGTTTCATGTCACAAGTCCACCATAGCAAGACTGAGAACAGCAACAAGACACAAGGTAGCTATACTGCATAAGCAAAGTCTCTCCCAGGCAAAGATTTCAAAGTAGACTGGGATTTCAAGACGTGCTGTTCAAGCTCTTTTGAAGAAGCAAAAAGAAATTAGCAATTTTGAGGACTGTAAACGCAGTGGTTGGCCAAGGAAACCCAGTGCAGCAGATTAAAGAAACATCATGCTTACTTCCCTTTGAAATCGGAAGATGTCCAGCAGTGCCATCAGCTCAGAACTGGCAGAAACCAGTGGTACCCAGGCACACCCATTTACTGTTCGGAGAAGTGTGGACAGAAGTGTTCTTCATGGAAGAATTGCAGCCAAAAGGAACATGGAAACAAGGCCAAGCGACTCAACTATTCACGAAAAAAGGAACTGTGTGCAGAATAATGGCAGCAGGGGCTCTGGACTGATGAGTTAAAATGTGAAATATTTGACTGTAACAGAAGGCAGTTTGTTCGCCGAAGGGCTGGAGAGCAGTACAATAATTAGTGGCTGCAAGCAACAGTGAGGCATGCTGGAAGTTCCTTGCAAGTTTGGGGCTGCATTTCAGGAAATGGAGTTGGGGATTTGGTCAGGATTAATGGTGTCCTCAATGTTGAAAAATACATGAAGATACTTGTCCATCATACAATACCAGCAGGGAGGCATCTGATTTGCTCCAAATTTATTCCGCAGCAGGACAACAACAAACGTAAAGCCAATGTGATTAAGAACTGTCTTCAGCGTAAAGAAGAACAAGGAGACCTGGAAGTGATGATATGGCCCCCACAGAGCCCTAATCTTAACATCATCAAGTCTGTCTGGGATTTCATGAAGAGACAGAAGGATTTGTGGAAGCCTACATTCACAGAAGATCTGTGGTTAGTTCTCCAAGATGTACTGTGTGCAAGTGTACCTAGAAGAATTTATGCTGTTTTGAAGGCAAAGGGTGGTCACACCAAATATTGATTTGATTTAGATTTCACTTCTGTTCATTCACTTTGTATTTTTGTTAATTGATAAAAAAAAATGTAACACTTCTATTTTTGAAAGAATTCTTACTTTGCAGCATTTTTCCACAACTGTCTGAACAGTTTGAACAGTACTGTACACATATCTGTGTATTGCAGTTGCCATTGCATAATCATTTTGCCATGCTGTGCGGCATGAACTAATGGGTTAGTCTGACATGTCAAAGTTTTTGATCCTACTATCTAAGCAAAAGACAGCTACAAGCTGCTGTAAAGTATTTTCCTTAATCTACTAAATATGAAATTCAGTCATGACATTTATATTCTAACCACGTCCATGAAGGTGAGGTCTTCATACTATATAATTAAATATTATGTATCTTGCATAGTTTTTTTTTTTTAATTTATTTTTTATATTAAACTTCCATTACAGAGACCTTGAATTAGCAGGTCTAGCCGAGAGGAGACGCAGTCTTGAGCAGCCAGTATCACAATGATTCTTTAAACGCAAGTTATTTCAAGTATTTCCTCCCCTACCTGAAATCTATATCCAAATGAGCCGGATTAAGCTGATTTCTAATTTCAATCACTTCAGTCCACATTACTTCATTTGTTTTCATCACTAAGGAAGTGACAGGTTGTATGTACAGTAGTTCCTGCGAGGAACATTTAGCTGAAATCAGGAATTGGATTCATTATGCTCTCGACAGGAGGTAAAGTTCATATAAACTGGGGCCTTTGAGGAGCAGAGTTAGAATTGCTATTAGTAATCCTGAACTGAGGTCACTGTATTGCATCCATACATGGGAATGTATATGTAGTCAACCACTGTCTCTTCTGTAACCAAGGCCCCTCTTTTCATAACAACCATAGACTTTAATGGAGAGGGCCATGCACATGTGCAGCCATTAAGTCATAAGGAAACTGCGGTGGCCCTACATTGGCAAATGGGGTCACCATTTAGTCCGGGCAGGGTTAATGCTTTCATTTGGGCTGGAGGTAGCAATGTTTGTTTTAATTTTTCTTTAATTAATTAGTATATTTTATTATATTTATTACTTCATTTTTTACCTTTTTTTTACGCAATATGTTCTCCATAATGTCATGGGAGATATTCGGGAGTCATTGTATCTCATTTTTTTTACATTGATCAGAGTTGATCTGGGTCTGATAAGCCGCTGTAGCCAATACAGGGCGCTCAGCTATCACATGATTTGTCATGTGGTCTCTGGGGCTAAAGCACTAGTGTCATGGCTTCGGTTTATAACAAAGCCATGAGACCTATGATGAATCCTACTGACTAATAATAGAGGGAGTTAGATTCACGTAGGGGTTTACGTTTATTTTTTTTATGGCAAGACTAGCTCTGTAGACTCACATATAGAGCACAGCAGAGCCTAATACAGCAATACAGAGGACCGTATATCAAGCAATCGAGAAGTCAATGATGATAACAAACTGCCGCTGTCTTCTCTATGGGGAGTCCAGTTGTCTCTATAAGGTGGTTCCCCCTTCTTTAGCGGCTGCTGCACATGTCCTGTGTACCCAAAAACTCTTCAGCGTCGTCCTATAGACCTATATGTGGCCTCACAAGATGTATAAAGAAAAGGTTTGCAAGTGGATAAATTTAATGTGTAACATAATAAAAAAAGTTTTAGTGATACTGTTCTTTTTTGCTTTTGTAGGAAAATTTTTATAAAAACTTAACTGAGCATTGCAAGTCAGCATTTTCTTGTCTGCTGTGTCCACTGGGCATGAGAAAATTACAAAAAGAATCACTCTGTTATCGAAGTAAATTATATGTAATTATATAGTAAACTGAACATTCTTTCTATGTTATGTGGATTCTCGGTTCTTGCTTGTTAAAGAGAGAAGTCACTCGTGACAAGTAAGGAATATCTTTCTGTATCCATATAATTAGCTTCCATACAAAGATTCAGTCATCTTTAAAGAATTTTACATCATCTCACTAAAATGAATTGAATATCACCTTTATGCACAAATGAGACAGATTGGTTTCTGTGTTTACCTGTACACATAACAACGACCTCATAATTACTACCCATGGAATTGAAGGGAAAAACATCTCAAACCTCCTCTGAGTTTGGGCAGTGAAGAATGAAAATGGCTTTAATATTTTTGCTTGCCTGGTAAATATTTAAAGGGGTACTGAACCAAAACATTACATAGTCCTTAAAAAAACAACAACATATCTGTGAAGGCAGACTACCTGTTAAGAAGAGATAACTTTTTGAAGTTGAGAATATTCCACTAGTTTTAAAAGTGCTAGAAAGACAATTTATAGTCTATCTATCGGAGCATACATTTCCCTTGTAGCGACATTAAATTCAAATGAATCGCTGTCCATGTAATACATGGACATACCGCGTCCGCCAGTGTGGGAGCTGCTCCTACAAAGTGGCACATAGAGGAGGGTCACTAGTAGGGAATATGGACAAGGGTTGTCGTCCTGAGAGACCCTCTTTAATGCTCTGTGACTTCCGGTTAAGATCAAATAAAGCTTATTTAATGATTAATGAAAAGTTCTGCAACTTTTGTAATATACTTTGTGGATCACTTTAACAAATCTCTGCTAATAGTCATTGAATGGGAACCTTCATTGTTTACATTTAGAGAATGAAAATCTGTCCTGGTCACGTGATGATCACACAGATGCATGACTCGTTACAGGTATCACAGCTCTTGTAACAAGCCCTGCACCTGTGTGATCATCACATGACCATGACAGATATTGATCCCCTGGAAGTAATCAATGGAGGTTGCTATTCAACAACTACAAGCCGAGATCTTGAAAACTGTAAGGAACTGATACGTCAAGTATGTTAGAAATTTGCAAAACTTTTCATTAGACAATGAATAAGCTTTATTTTCTTAAACCAAAGTACCCCTTTAGCACTTTTATTAAAAGATCTACAACTCTTCTAAAGTCTTGTATTGAAGAGAAGACCCACCAGGTATTACAGACATGAAACAATTGCCTTGGTCAGCGGCATTGACTTATAATGTAGAGCTGAGGTCTTAGCTCACTGCTCACAATCTTCTCATCACATTAATGCTTCAGTTTTGCAGTTCTTCATACAGTCATCCTCTTACCTCTGCATTAGAGTTTACAAAACCTTTGAACTGTTTATTCCAAATCATTAGATACGTCTCTATCTCCTGGTGCCTCTGGTTTAATGAAACATCTTTTTTAGTGGCTACTGTCTGCATCAGTCTGATAGCTGTGTTATAGAGCTGTAATTCAAGATATGTGGGTTCATGCCCAATATCATGCCTATATAAACCTGTCAGAGTAAATCATACAGGTCAGTGTAGATTGTAAGCCTCAAGGTCGGAGTATAAGTAAAGGATGGGTGGTAGTACAATATCCATGGGCAGTGTAAATCAAGGCACTGATAAGAAAGTCTTCCTGTAGATGTCAGGGTGATCTAGTACAAGTGACTGGTATGCACCACGAAAATACCATCATAAAATGAATATAAAGAACTACAGATGAGGTTACACAGAGTTACCACTATCACTGGAAGTCAGACAGATACGTGAAGGATTACATTGCAGCCAACAACATATTCTGTTATCGCTGGCCTATGGAATGAGTTTTTTTTGTGAGGCTTTATAATGCATAATTCATCACAAGATACTTGTAATCCTTTCTCTTCTGCATTCCTCTAGAAAAATAAAGCCCTCACTATAAATCACAATATAAAATCATATTAAAAACTTATCAGATACCATAAAAAATTCCATTATCTATTGCCACCCTGCTGCTATTAAGCATGTGATGTATCTGTAGTACAACTCTGTATTTACTGGAGAGACAAGAGGAATCTATTTATAAACACATTTAAACAATGGCTACAAAGTTCTAGATCCAGAACATTTTTGTGTAATCTATGAAAACAAGATAATGTGCACATTGCAGCAGGTATTACTATACAGTGAACCATAGTTATCTATCCTAGCTACTGGGTTTTGCGTAGAATTATTTAGTAAAATCGACACTTGAAAATACAGCGCTTATCTGGAAAGTTTGCATCGTGCAGTAGTCATATATTTGTATGCATTCCCAATAATATATTAAAGAAGACCTGATAGCTCTCTTGACATGTCTGCTTTAGTAAATACTTGCATTCTCCATGAAATAGCAATGTTAGAGAATCTTTTCTTAGAACTCTGCATTGTCGTTCCTCTGTTATTCCTCCTGGAAATGTCTGAATGAATGCAAAACTAGCTGTTCTAATTCTCCTGACGGTTTCAGACTGTATGACGGTTTTATGACTTTTACTTAATATAAACTGTTCAATTAAACCTTATTCATTTATTTATTTTATCCCATAAGCGGGCTCTTACGTTTATATATATATATATATATATATATATATATATATATATATATATACACGATCCAAAGGCAAAGAAACACAGCACTCCATATATCAAACAAATCAGGCCATGTGCTCGTCACCAGGGGATGAATCAATTCCCCTTCTTTTCAGATAAATACCAGCATAGAACGAAGTAACGGCACCAAGGACTTCAAGACGGATGAAAAACAGGGTGGATTTATTCACCTCAAGGAATAACAGCAACGTTTCGGTTCAACAGAAACCTTTCTCAAGCTATCTCAAATTAACAATGGCATCAAGTATAAATAGGGGGAGCATACATTATACAGCAATCAAGCCAATAAAAGTACAATTCCCAGAAAAATACATGTGAATGAAAATTGAACAACACAATAAAATCAATGTTGCAACAGTGTATATCTTCCCTCTGTAAAAACGCCAAACATCACCAATGTGAAATATGGCAATAGTGTATATACACCATAACGCGACAATAAGGGCAATTAGGATGATTAGGAAGGAGGCAGGGGCCAATTATAATTTGATTGAAGTCAATGAACTTACAGTTATTAGTCCACTAGTAGTGTCCACATAGCCAGCGTCTACAATCCGCGTGCTTCAACCGCGCATGCTCCAAGATGGCGTCCACACCGGATGTTCAATCCGGTGGAACGCATCAAACAGAGGCTTTTCTCGTGGGGATCGCTGATTCTTCATGTGAATTGTTCAATGTGATATTTTTGTGTATTGTTCCACATAGACCATAGCGATACAGTGACAGATTGTGCGTTTTGTCTTTCTGTAATATTGTACAACAGCCCTGTTTTTATTAAAATTTATCCATAACTTCTATCTTATTTTGAATGATTAAATAGTGGATTATTTTTTCATATCCAATGTTTGGGGTGCATATATATGGTATATGATTGTCCCCCTTTTTGTGGGACACTCCGCATCCCTATTTAGGATGCTGTGTAATGTCATGAGTCCCTGTTATTGCTCCCATAGTGACTATAGTCACATTATATGATCTTTGCATTTTTTACACTCACATAGACTGAGACTGGGTTTTGGATGGATGGTCTGCTTTGTGGACTATGAGCATCGGGCTTTAAAATCCATCAGTTTTGATGGAGTATGTATTTACCTCTCATCTATACTGCTGGATCTAGCCCCATCATCAAAACTATAGATTTACGCTATGTATATAATTACCTCGACCTGTCTTGAGACTGGCGCATGCGCGGTGAGGCTGGAACGCAAGTTCCGTTACTGCGCATGCGCAGTCACGACCACTCTGTTTGATGCGTTCCACCGGATTGAACATCCGGTGTGGACGCCATCTTGGAGCATGCGCGGTTGAAGCACGCGGATTGTAGACGCTGGCTATGTGGACACTACTAGTGGACTAATAACTGTAAGTTCATTGACTTCAATCAAATTATAATTGGCCCCTGCCTCCTTCCTAATCATCCTAATTGCCCTTATTGTCGCGTTATGGTGTATATACACTATTGCCATATTTCACATTGGTTATGTTTGGCGTTTTTACAGAGGGAAGATATACACTGTTGCAACATTGATTTTATTGTGTTGTTAAATTTTTATTCACATGTATTTTTCTGGGAATTGTACTTTTATTGGCTTGATTGCTGTATAATCTATGCTCCCCCTATTTATACTTGATGCCATTGTTAATTTGAGATAGCTTGAGAAAGGTTCCTGTTGAACCGAAACGTTGCTGTGATTTCTTGAGGTGAATAAATCCACCCTGTTTTTCATCCGTCTTGAAGTCCTTGGTGCTGTTACTTCGTTCTATGCTGGTATATATATATATATATATATATATATATATATATATAGAAGCATAGAACACAGCAACGGCACCAGGACTTCAGAGTAGATGAAAGCAAAAAGTGGATTTTATTCACCTCAATACAGCAACGTTTCGGTTCAACAGGAACCTTTCTCAAGCCATGATGGCTTGAGAAAGGTTCCTGTTGAACCGAAACGTTGCTGTATTGAGGTGAATAAAATCCACTTTTTGCTTTCATCTACTCTGAAGTCCTGGTGCCGTTGCTGTGTTCTATGCTTCTGTCTATCTCTTTGGGGAATTGATTCAACCCCAGGTAACGAGCACATGGCCTGATTTCCTGGAAACCATTGGAGTGCTGTGTTCATCTACCTTTGGACTGTATATATATATATATATATATAAAGCGTTATGGGATATTTATGTATTCGAATGCATTTCAGCCTTTGCAGGTAAAATCTTGTATATCAGGTATGAGCTAAGAGGGGTTTACACAGGACAGCCCTGGGGACCTTTGTTGTGCCCATGGCTGTATTTGCCGGGACTAACAATCAGAGCAAAGAGAGTCCCCCCTCCATTGTGATGCCACAATCACTATTAATGTAAACCTATTGGTACATGCAGGAAAGAGGTCTAAATGGTATACATATGAATATATGCTATACTGCTGCCTATATATAAAGGCTAGACCTCAATGAAGCCAAGTAACCCTTGGTGTGTTGCCCTAAACAACTAATATAAACCTAAAAAAGTGTAGGGCACAATTAACACAAGTAAATTGGAAAAATATATAGATCTTTATTGAATATTACAACGTTAAAAGATAGGTCATACTAAGCAAAAACACAAAGACGTCTGACAGATGCAGAGAACATACAGAGAACGGGTAAGTAGCGATGTCAAAGATACAAATGTAAATCCATTACTGGGTGAATTTAGCCTGATCAAATAGTAGTTGAAGCCTCTATATATGTATCAAAACATGTAGTTTGGCGAAGTGAGAGATATATATATGTATATGTACAGGTAAGAGAGAGCTAGCACGACAGATAGTTGTACCCAGTACAGCGTTTATCAGAAAACAGTGAGTTTAAGACTAAGGTCCAATATGAAGGACATGGCGTGTCAGCAGTCTATGATGAGGCAAATAAGGTGAAGAAGTACCCAAGATATGGAGTGTGTGACATACCCATTGTAGTCCTCTGCATGGAGAGAACGTCAGTCCCGACGCGCGTTTCGGCGGAATGCGTTAAATTTTTATTCACATGTATTTTTCTGGGAATTGTACTTTTATTGGCTTGATTGCTGTATAATGTATGCTCCCCCTATTTATACTTGATGCCATTGTTAATTTGAGATAGCTTGAGAAAGGTTCCTGTTGAACCGAAACGTTGCTGTGATTTCTTGAGGTGAATAAATCCACCCTGTTTTTCATCCGTCTTGAAGTCCTTGGTGCCGTTACTTCGTTCTATGCTGGTATATATATATAAATAAAAAAAGCATTATGGGATATTTATGTATTCTAATGCATTTCTGCCTTTGCAGGTAAAATCTTGTATATCAGGTATGAGCTAAGAGGGGTTTACACAGGACAGCCCTGGGCAGGGCCGCCATCAGGGGGGTATTAGGGGTAGTGGTGTGAGGGGCCCGGCCAAACCTAATTGAAAGGGGGGCCCGGCAACTGCCGCGACATTCTTTTGGTAGGAAAAAACGGGCCCCGTTTTTTTCACCAAAAGAATGTCGTGAGCTGCTGCTGCTGCTGCTGCGGGCCCCCTCCCCTCGTCATGGGGGGCCGTCAAACCGTCCGTCCGCGCGCGCGCACCCGATCGCGCGCACAAGGAAACTCCCGCGCCTGCGCACTCGCGAGCGCGCACCCACGAACGCCCGCACTGGAGACCGCCCGCGCGCGCACCCGCGCGGACACACATGGACAAAACTTACCTGGAGCCTGGCTGGAGGTGAAGGACTGGACGTCTGGACCGAAGACCTCGCCTGGAAGACATCGCCGGAAGAGGACTGGAGTGGGAGCAGCTCTTCTGACACAGTGAGTAAATTATCTCAAAGTGCTGTTTATGTATGGCCCTGTTCACACAGTATTTTGCAGGCAAAAAAAAATCTGCCTCAAAATTCCTTAAAGAATTTTGAGGCAGATTTTGACCTGCCCACACTATCTTGCCGCGTTTTTTTGCTGCGTTTTTTGCTCGCGGCGATTGAGGACAGCAGACAAAAAACGCAGCGAAAAATGCATTTTCTGCCTCCCATTGATTTCGATGGGAGGTCAGAGGTGGAACCGCGGCAAGAAAGGACGTGCTGCTTTTTCTTTTTTCCGCGACTGGCTCCCATTGATTTCAGATTAAATCAATGGGAGGCGGTTTTGGAAGTTGTTTGGTGCTGATTCTGACGCAGCGTCCGAGTCAATATCAAGGCCCAAAAACTCTGTGAACTGGGCATTATTGTTAGGGCTTATTCAGACGAACGTGTAATACATCCGTGCAACGTGCGTGATTTTCACGCGCCTCGCACGGACCTATGTTACTCTATGGTGCCGTGCAGACTGTCAGTGATTTTCACGCAGCGTGTGTCCGTGTGTCCGCTGCGTAAAACTCACGACATGTCCGATATTTGTGCATTGTTCGCGCATCACGCACCCATTGAAGTCAATGGGTGGGTGAAAATCACGCCCAGCACTTCCGCAGCCGTGTAAACTATGAATGAAAACAGAAAAGCACCACGTGCTACAAACATACAAACAGAGTGTCATAATGATGGCAGCTGCGGGAAAATCACGCAGCCGCGCATCATACGCTGCTGACACACGGAGCTGTTATGGACCTTTTGCATGCGCAAAACGCCACGTTTTTTGCGCGTGCAAAAAGCACACGCTTGTGTAAATCCGGCCTTAGGGTAGGAACACACTAGGCATGAACACTGCGCATTTTATGCAACACATTTTATTGTGGAAAATCCGCAGCGTATCACAGTCGCAGCAGAGAGGATGAGATTAGAACAAATCTCATCCACACGCTGCAAAAATAATGGACCTGCAGTGTGGCTTTTGGCTTTTTAAACCGCAGCGTGTCAATGTATTCTGTGGAATCGCCGCTCGTCTGATGCGGAAATGCTGCGGTTCTGCCGCAAAAATCACACATGAGAAGAAAAAAAAGGTACTTTTTTAAATTGATAAAGTTTAGACTTGCCCCGGCCGTAGTCCTGATGACGCGATCCTCTATTCTTAGCGCAGCCCCGCCTCCTGTCATGACGTTTCATACCATGTGACTGCTGCAGCGGTCACATGGTCTACAGCGTCATCCCAGGAGGCGGGGCTACGTTCAGAAGAGAGAGATGCGTCACCTAAACTACGGCCGGGGCAAGTCTAAACTTTTTTTTCCCTGCAGGATTCCCGCAGCGGACAAGCCTCACCAAACCTGCGCCACTATTTGGTGCGGTTTTGCTGGCAGAATTCCCTGCGGCTACCGGGGCGGATAAGCTGTGTAGTTTTACTCAGCATATCCGCCTAGTGTGTCCCTACCCTTATGATGTCGCTCCTGGAGCTGCTGCCGGTCTCTAAATAGGCAGTTGGTCCAGTAGAATTTGGAATTATTTTTTTTTGTGAACCAGCTTAAAAAAATACAAAACTTTTGTGTTAGGGCCTGTTCACATCACTGTTCGCTTCCGCTCCGGGGTTCCTTCTGAGGTTTCTGTCGGGTGAACCCTGCAACGGAAAGTGAAAGTGATAGCACAGCTTCCGTTTCCATCACCATTAGCGCAGTCGACTGCGCTATTAATTCCGTCCGAAAACCAGCCGGAATGGTGACGAAACACCGCTCCGGTGTTCCGTCTGAGGTTTCTGTCGGGTGAACACCGCAACGGAAAGTGAAAGTGACAGCACAGCTTCCGTTTCAGTCACCATTGATCTCAATGGTGACGGAAACATCGCTAATGGTTTCCGTTCGTCACCATTCTGGCTGGTTTTCGGACGGAATCAATAGCGCAGTCGACTGCGCTAATGGTGATGGAAACGGAAGCTGTGCTATCACTTTCACTTTCCGTTGCGGGGTTCACCCGACAGAAACCTCAGAAGGAACCCCGGAGTGGAAGCGAACAGTGATTTGAACAGGCCCTAACACAAAAGTTTTGTATTTTTTTAAGCTGGTTCACAAAAAAAAATAATTCCAAATTCTACTGGACCAACTGCCTATTTAGAGAGCGGCAGCAGCTCCAGGAGCGACATCATAAGGGACACACTAGGCGGATATGCTGAGTAAAACTACACAGCTTATCCGCCCCGGTAGCCGCAGGGAATTCCGCCAGCAAAACCGCACCAAATAGTGGCGCAGGTTTTGGGAGGCATGTCCGCTGCGGGAATCCTGCAGGGTAAAAAAAGTTTAGACTTACCCCGGCCGTAGTTTAAGTGACGCATCTCTCTCTTCTGAACGTAGCCCCGCCTCCTGGGATGACGCTGTAGACCATGTGACCGCTGCAGCAGTCACATGGGATGAAACGTCATGACAGGAGGCGGGGCTGCGCTAAGAATAGAGGATCGCGTCACCAGGACTACGGCCGGGGCAAGTCTAAACTTTTTTATAAATTTAAAAAAGTGCCTTTTTTTTTTTTTCTCATTTGTGATTTTTGCGGCAGAACCGCAGCATTTCCGCAACAGAGGAGCGGCGATTCCACAGAATAAATTGACACGCTGCGGCTTAAAAAGCCAAAAGCCACACTGCAGGTCAATTATTTTTGCAGCGTGTGGATGAGATTAGTTCATATGTCACCCACTCTGCTGCGACTGTAATACGCTGCAGATTTTCCACAATAAAATGTGTTGCATAAAATCCACAGTGTTCATGCCTAGTGTGTTCCTACCCTAAGGCCGGATTTACACAAGCGTGTGCTTTTTGCGCGCGCAAAAACGTGGCGTTTTGCGCTTGCAAAAGGTCCATAACAGCTCCGTGTGTCAGCAGCGTATGATGCGCGGCTGCGTGATTTTCCCGCAGCCGCCATCATTATGACACTCTGTTTGTATGTTTGTAGCACGTGGTGCTTTTCTGTTTTCATTCATAGTTTATACGGCTGCGGGAGTGCTGGCCGTGATTTTCACGCACCCATTGACTTCAATGGGTGCGTGATGCGCGAACAATGCACAAATATCGGACATGTCGTGAGTTTTACGCAGCGGACACACGCTGCGTGAAAATCACTGACAGTCTGCACGGCCCCATAGGCTAACATAGGTCCGTGCGAGGCGCGTGAAAATCACTGACAGTCTGCACGGCCCCATAGAGTAACATAGGTCCGTGCGAGGCGTGTGAAAATCACGCACGTTGCACGGACGTATTACACGTTCGTCTGAATAAGCCCTAACAATAAGGCCCAGTTCACAGAGTTTTTGGGCCTTGATATTGACTCGGACACTGCGTCAGAATCAGCACCAAACAACTTCCAAAACCGCCTCCCATTGATTTAATCTGAAATTAATGGGAGCCAGTCGCGGAAAAAAGAAAAAGCAGCACGTCCTTTCTTGCCGCGGTTCCGCCTCTGACCTGCCATCGAAATCAATGGGAGGCAGAAAATGCATTTTTCGCTGCGTTTTCTGTCTGCTGTCCTCAATCGCCGCAGGCAAAAAACGTGGCAAGATAGTGTGGGCATGTCAAAATCTGCCTCAAAATTCGGTGCGCGGTTCCAGGCGGTCGCCGGTGCGAATGCGCGGGAGTTTGCGGGTGCGCGTGATCGGTCGCACGGGCGGCGGTGTTTGACGGCCCCCATGCTACCCAGGGCCGCCACCAGGGGGGGTATTAGGGGTACTGATGTGAGAGGCCCGGCCAAACCTAATTGAAAGGGGGGCCCGCAGCTCATGACATTCTTTTGGTGAAAAAAACGGGCCCCATTGCAGGGGCCTGTTTTTTTTCTACCAAAGGCAAGTCGCGGCAATTTGCCGGGCCCCCCTTTCAATTAGGTTTGGCCGGGCCTCTCAAATCAGTACCCCTAATACCCCCCCTGATGGCGGCCCTGGGTACCATGATATAGTACTGGACGGAGTACCGTTAACAGGCGGTGCCACGGTAGGGGGGCCCGGAAAATTTAGCTGTAGGGGGCCCTGAAATTCCTGATGGCGGCCCTGGCCCTGGGGACCTTTGTTATGCCCATGGCTGTATTTGCCGGGACTAACAATCAGAGCAAAGAGAGTCCCCCCTCCATTGTGATGCCACAATCACTATTAATGACAGAATTACAAGGGTTTTCTCCAATTCTTGGCTGTTGCAGTGTGTGTCGGCTAACATTCGCAGCCGCTCCCCTGCAGGTGATTGCGTGGGTACAACTACTGTTATGTAAATTTTCAGCAATGAAAGATAAGTAGCGACTCAGAGTGCCTTACATTTACAGCTCAGGGCAGGAATAGGTTAAAGGTACTGGGTGGCTTATCAGAAAGGGAGATGGAAGAGGATGAATCCATCCTGGACTGTCCTAAGTTTATCCAAAACTTGCTTAAAGGATTATTCCAATTTTATACAGTTATGGCATGTCCCATTACTTTATGGTCGCTGGGAGTCCATCTTCTGGGACCCCTATGATCCTGAGCATGAAGGGGCCGCATCATTGATTTAGCACTTCTAAGTTTAGCTTAAATGGGGCATGCTGAAGTTCCATGCATAGTTGGGGCACTGCAGTGAAGTGGCTGCAACACTAAAGCAGTGCTGTGACCACTTCATTCTTTGAATCGGTGGAGGTACTGATCAAATCCTAGTGAAATGTCATCATTTTATGAGATTGGAATTCCCCTTTAATATCTTTTGCATCCTAGAAAGTTTTGATATTCATGAAGAAGAGGATTTATACCCCTCTCTCTCCCTTTTCCCTCCCATCTGTTTCTCTGTCTCTCCATAAAGCTTCAGGCATGTAATCCAGACCCCATATCACTGTCTTTGTGTGTGATGTATACTGTGTAGGGAATCCTGTATTGTATATTATACCCCCATACAATGAATGGTGAATGAAGGATTTATTGTGTATTGCGCCTAGTCCGTGCTCTGTCATACACAATTATACAAAGTTTTCATTTACAAAAAGAGTTAGAACTTGCATGTTTTCTATAGGTCATAAACATCAGTTTTCATAAATACATCTTCTAAATAAAGTTAAAGGGATATTTCCAGAATCGACAATTATCAAATGGGATCCCACACCAATTGTGATGTACTCGGCGGTTTCCGTCATCCCCATTAACTTGGAATGGAGCGTCAGGGAGCATGTTTGACCGCCGCTCCATTCAAGCTCCTCTTTACTGTAGGGGTGAAGTGTGGAGGAACTGTGGGTTCGGGACCCTCTTTCTCGCCGTTGGTGGGGGTCCCAGCGGTGGGGTCTTCATCGATCATCCAATTACCACCTATCCTGTAGACAGGTGAAAATTGTCGATTCTGGGTTTGCCCCTTTAAGCAAATTTGTGGCATATCATAGGTAAAAGGACGGCAGTGATCTCACTTGCAGTGGTGTCAGCTTTATGCCCATGAATGCCAGGAGTCCTATTGTAATGTGAGCGGAGGCATTCACTACTCTGCTTGGTCCCTTAACCTGCTGTCACTGATTGTCTTGCATCTTTCCAGCTCTTCTTTCCAGAGATCTGATATTAAACTCCTGTCTGGACTTCTCCTCAGGTGCTGGGCACTGGTTATTTGCTGGGTGCGGTGGTCACAGGAAGCTCAGTAGAGCGTGGAGGGCTATGAAGCAGTCCATAGCTTTTTAATTAATCAGCCTTGTCCTCAGCAGGTTTGGCTCAAAGGTCTCTTTGTAACAGAGGCAATTATTGCTCTTATCAGAAAACAATGGGATGTCACTCTGTTATTACAGGTATCCCTTTCAACTGGCCCATATAGTGATAGGGAGTCACTGATCCCTGGTGCCACCATGAAGTGATATGCAGAATGGAAAGTTCACCTGTTAAAGGGAACAGAAGGAGCGCAGATCAGATTCTAACCCACACAGGGGGTCTGTGTGTTGGCCACTTTGTGAAGATGCCTTGTCTGAAGTCATCCAGTTAGAGCAGACTATGACAGGGAAGTAAATTGCTTCTCTTAGATCTGCTAAAGTTTTATTAAGTTGCTGGTTTATGTCATAGCCTTGACGGCATTGAATTAACCCCTACTAGATATTCTCATTCACAGTCCAGACTTAGACTATAGGTAGCAGGAACAACAATCCCATACTACTCTAAAGCATGCTGTACATATACATTATCCTCATATATGCGCTACTTAAAACTGGCCATAGATGGGAGCATTTGTGTCCGATATGCCTCCTGCATTTAGAGATGTTTTACTATTGTTATGATACACATTAAAGTATATCTACAACGTGGAAATATTTTTACTACACTTCAGGCAATACATTTCAATATTTAGTTAAGAATAGAAAAAAAGTACACCTTTTTTTACATACTTCTTCCCCATAGAAGCCTATGGATACAGTACAGTAGACGTCTGGCTGCTTTCTTTGTACCAGATTTATATGCCTGATGTAATGGACAAGTGTAGTGTGAATTTCACCAACACAATTATTGCTAATAATTGTCAATTCATATGTAATTATTATTATATCTATGGCTGCAGATGCAAGAATTTAACTACTGATTGTACATGATACATTTTATTCTTCACTCATTTAATGTAATTCTTTATTCTGCAGTAAAGAAGGAAGATAGAGAAGTTACAATCTGCATGAGTAGACTTTATTGATGTTAATGCTGGAATCAAGTATGAATTAAAGGACACAAATGCAATATATACCGTATATATTAACAACAACTTTCCCCATCTTGAAAAAGAAGGTCACCAATTCCCCTTTTTCCTTTGCTTTTTTGTAGCAGTAAGACCTTGTGCAGCCTCACACCATCTGGATATGCCCACCAGTCATGGAGCATGCAGTAATTGTAAGGGGTGCCTATAAAATGCATACCGTTCTCACATAGTCTACATGTCAGACTTTGCTAACTTCACCACCTTTTTTTAATTACATTCATGCCAACTAGTGTATTGTACAAAACCCTAAATCTATTACATATAAAGGATGGTAACAAATGAATAGCACTAGAGAGTTTTGTAAAGGCACCAGTGTTAATAAATCTCCACCTATGTCCCGACAAGACAATAAATACGTAAGGGGGGGGGGGGGGTTTATTAAGACTGGCGTTTCGAGGCTTAATAACTATCAAATTGGAGTCAGATGCGACAAAGTTATTAAGGGGCCGTTCACATATGTCCTGTGCTCGTGTCAGTTTCCCTCCGGCGTGTTGCAGAACAGCTGGAAGGAAACCGATGCTAGAACAGACCCCATAGCTTTCTATGGGATCTGTCCTGGCACAGGGGACATCGTTGTGGCCCCGTACGGCGCTTAACTTGTGCAGGAGCCGGATCCAAAAACGTTACCTGGAGCGTTTTGGGGTATGGCTCCGAGGGAGGTCCGTCGCCGTTTCCTATCTATTTTAACTTTGGCTAGATGAACGCCGGGTGCTGCCACATCCACATTCTGGCAGCACCTGGCGGGAATGCGGCCGGGGGTATGTCCCGCTGACAACCGTAACTACGTCCTCAGGACACAGATACAGTTGAACACAATTCTGAAGAAGTTAACCATCAGCTCCCTGCTTCAGAATTAGTTCAGAGCGGAGGAGCAGAGGGAGCTTCTCCGTTCACTCGCCAAGTACTCCCCGGGCAAAGCGCTACTTTAAGCGCTCTGCTTGGGGAAGCCCTAAACGTCACTGTCCATATATGGACAGTGACGTCAGTGGGTACGGATTGAGCGGAATCCCCGTTGCCAATTATCTGGCCAGGGATTCCGCTCCTAGAGGAAACCCCTGAGGTCACTGTCCATATATAGACTTTGACGTCAGGAGCTCCTCCTGGAGCGGAATCCCCGGCCAGAGTTGGCAATGGGGATTCCATTTAAGGAATAGCTACTGACGTCACCGTTCATATATGGACAGTGGCGTCAGGGGGTCCACATTGAGGGAATCCCTGGCCACAGCATCAGCAATGCTGTGGCCGGGGTTTCCATTCAGAGAGTAACCCCTGACGTCACTGTCAATATATTGACAGTGGTATCAGGGACTCCTCCTGGAGGGAATCCCCGGCCACAGCGTCGGCAATGCTATGGCCGGGGATTCCTCTGCTAGAGGGAGCTTCAGTGGCGCTATCTACAGGGGAAGGGGTGCTATAAACAGTGGCGGTGACGCTATCTACAGGGGGGCGCTGCGTGACACAATCTTCAGGGGACACTGGCACTATCTAAAGGGGGGCTGTGTGACAAATCTACAGGGGGTACTGTGGCATTATATACAGAGGGCACTGCAGCATTATCTACAGGGGCATGTGTGGCACTATCTACAGGGGAAGGGGGCTAGTGCTATATACAGTGGAGGTGGCGCTATCTACAGGGGGGCGCTGTGTGGCACAATCTACAGGGGGTGCTGTGTGGTGCCATCTACAGTGGGTGCTGTGTAGCGCTATCTACAGAGGGGCTGGGTGACATTATCTACAGTGGGTACTGTGGCATTATATACAGAGGGCCCTGCGGCATTATCTACAGAGGGCACTGTTTCATTATATACACAAGAAATTCATCTGTTTTAAAAAACAAACAAAAAACGGATAACACGGACACGGAACGGATACAAAACAGATACAAAACAGCCGTCAAAAACTGACCTAGACGGCCATTTTAAACGGCCAACACCAGAACCCTGTTGTGTGTATAGAAATAAAAGCAATCCCTGCGTGGTTTGGGGTGGGTAGGAGATGCGGGGTGACAGGGGGTAGATGTAAATCCGCCAAAAACTAGTTGCTCCCTGAAGTTACGGCTAGTGTTTGGCGTCTTTGCAGGCTCACAAGGCTGTGTATAAGATCTGATCTGAGGTCAGTGGACAGCAACGGTGTTCTGGGCTCTCTCGGCGCCGGCCTTGGCGCTGCACTGAATATCACACACGTGCCATTACAATGTGTGTGTCAGATTTCAGTGTAGCGCTGAGGCCATAGCAGAGAAGGAGAGCTCTGACATGGTACACAACAAGTATCTAATCTATCATGCATCCAATCTATCACCAACTATGCTCCACATTTATAGACCCTAGACGACCTTTTTGGTGGACCATTGTGGTAAAAACTGATCTTAAAGAGGCTCTTTCACCAGATTCTCAAATCCTTATCTCCTATTGCATGTGATCAGTGCTGCAATGTAGATAACAGTAACCTTTTTTTTTTTTTTTTTTAAACGTTCATTTTTGGCCAAGTTATGAGCAAATTTATATATATGCAAATGAGCTTTGAAATGGACAACTGGGCTTGTTTTTTTTCCTATGTCCAACTGGGCGTGTATTTTGTTTTTAACTGGGCGTGTTTACTTGTTTTACTAACTGGGTGTTGTGAATAGAAGTGTATGATGCTGACGAATCGGTGACCAGTCAGCATCATGCACTCCTCTCCATTCATTTACACCTCAGCATCACGTTCTTACTAGAACGATGTGCAGCCACATACACAAGTGTCCTGATAATGAATATACATTACCTCCAGCCTGGACGTCATGTGTATTCAGAATACTGACACTTTTGAATCTTTTCTGTGAGATTCCAGCAAGCCACGCGTAATCTCGCGAGATTACGAGGTAAACGAGATTTTGTTTCCCTTGCTGGAAATCCCCCAGAAAAGATTCAGAAGTGTCAGGATTCTGAATACACATGACGTCCAGGCTGGAGGTCATGTGTATTCATTATCAGGACACTTGTGTATGTGGCTGCACATCGTTCTAGTAAGAACGTGATGCTGCTGTGTAAATTTTTTGATATTTGACTTTTTGTATAAATATAGCACTAGTGAGTGTTTTAAAAGCCGCCTATAAATGTATTTTTTATAGCTTGAGTTGTCATTTTTGAGGGTGTTTTTTTAAGGTTTTACTATATTATTGTTTATTAGGTCTTATATATCATATATCATATATCATATAGTATGTGGATGGTTTTATACAACCCTTTAAATGCTGATTGTCATTTTTTTTGTAATCTGTGGATATTTTTAGAAATTTCAGGAGAGAGAGCACTCTATTCAGTATCCATTTAAATACTGACTGTACATTTCTTATGGTTCAAACGTATCGCACTATAATTGGTTTATTTAGCAGCCGAGTGATGATAAGGAATGCTCACAGAGGCTGCCCTCAGACGGATTAATTCCTTCCACTCCTTTCATACTTACAGTCCGGTGTCTATATCAAGCAGCCATAATAAATTTGTAACAAAATGCCTGATTGCAGATAGAATTAATTTATTTAATCTGTAAAAAACCCTTACATGATAATAATATGCTGCACTGAGCAGTTGTCAGGTCGAAATGATTAAGTTATTTAAAGACAAATAATTACATTGTTAAGTTGCTCTAATCCTTATCTTACTTGACGCATTGCTCCTTATTATAAAAAGAACATTGCATATTTTAAATTATGTTAAAAGCTTCTGTATCGTAATAAAATAAAAATGCACAGCTGTAGAAAGACATTGGAGGCAAGGCTAAGGTTGCTCATACACATTAGATGAATGTCAGCCAAAGCCACAGATTTAATATAATGTTTATGGTGTTCCAACTCTCCCCTCAGTCAAGCTTTCATGTGTATAGGAGGGTTGGGAGAAAACGCTTTTGGAGGCACTATAGGGGCATTATACCGTGTGGGGCATCTATAAAGGTATATTACTGTGTGGGGGCCACTAAGGGCTCATTATTACTGTGTGTGGGCAGCTATGGGAGCATTATTCTGTGTGGGGGCAACCATAGGGGCATTATCCTATGTGGGCGCAGCTTTAGGGGCATTATAATATGTGGGGGCCACTAAGTGGTCATTATACTGAGTGGGCGCCACTAAAGGGTCATTATACTATGTGGGGGCAGCAATGGGAGCATTATTTTGTGTGGGGGCAACAATAGGGGCATTATCATGTGTGGGGCAGCTATAGGGGCATTATACTGTGGGGAGTACACTAAGGGGTCATTAGACTGGGTTGGGGCCCACTGAGATGTGTTTTTCGCCCCCCCCTTTGTGCTATACCCCTAGCTACGCCTCTGCCACCTTAGAATTAGAATAGGGCAAAGAATGAAACTGCCTAGGGGCCCAGGCATCAGTGGGACACCAAACACTGGTTTTCACTCCCTTTTCTAAGTATTTTTAATGTGGTATTGTATCATATAAGCCCCCAGTGGACAATGTTCAACCTTTTTCAGTATTGGGCCACCTCCTGTTTTCTCTCTACACAATTTTAGTTGGGAGCAACAGGTTTGTGTTCCAGGACCATATTTATGCTTATAGAGAATCACGTGAAAAAAAAAAACACACAATGGGGCAGACATAGAGCATTAGCCCACATTTCAATTGTCAGAAAATGAAAGGTGTGACATCCCTGTATACTTGGTCTTTGTAATGTGGAAATCCAGGGAACTGCAAGCCATGGATCCGTCCGGATACAAAAGTCTTGTCCGGATTCAATAGATAGTGGTATTGTAGTATATGGGTATGTTAACACGGCAAACAAAAAACGGCTCTAAAATACGGAGCTGTTTTCAAGGGAAAACAGCATCTGATTTTCATCCGTTTTTTATGCATCCAGCGTTTTTTTTGATGCGTTGTTTATGGTTGTTTTTGGAGCTGTTTTTCTATTGAGACAATGAAAAACGGCTTAAAAAACGGCTCAAGAAGTGACATGCACTTCTTTTTTACGGGGCATTTTTTTTACAAGGCCGGTCACAAATATCTCCACTCCATCCTGTCCTTAACCAGCTCCCCTTGTGGTATCAATCTGCACTTTATATCAGTGTTGGCCCAAATGCTGGCTGGGTGATGTAGCTCTATTTATTTCCCTTGCCACTAAGATATGCCATCAATATGTGCAGGTCAAACCCCCCTGATTGGACCTTTACGAGTGACGAGAACGAAAGGGCTGTAGTCCCTTCATATACAGCACCTGCTTCGTCCATGCATTGTGTCTATGGACCTTGGACTTCAATACTGTTTTTATAAGCAACATCAGAAAAAATAAATGTTTGTTGGAAGCTTCATGGATTTGGTTCCATGGTAGAGAAGAATAAGAACCCCAAACAGAAGTTAGTACACCCTGAGTGAAGCATAGCTACAGTGTAACACGGCACTCCGATTCTGATGAGGTGCCCGTTCACCATAATCTCAGTTGTGTGATCTATTTACAAATAAATAAATTGCATTTGAACTAAAGATTGTGCAGAGTCCTGAAATACAGAATATACGAGTGCAGTAAAGAACATCACCAATGGTCTCTGAAGCAGGGAAATCATTTGCTGGAATGACGAATTACGCTCTACCATTGGTGGATACCAGGAACTGTAAAACTTTAAATAAGTAATGGTCTGGGACTATTTTTCAGAATTAGGGCTCGGCCCCTGTATTCAAGTATAGCTAAATCTTAGTGCCAGAGAATAGTCTGCTTCTAACTTTGGAGAAATATTTAAAGAAGGCCCTTTTTAGTTTTAGCATGACAATGCACCCAAACACAAGGGTACTAAAAAATGGATTTGATGGATTTGGGGAAAAAGAATTTGACTGGCTTGAAGTAAACCCAAACCAGAAACATCACTGCCCAATCTCACTAAATTTATTGTAGCTGAATGAATGCTATTCAAAATCTAGTAGTAAAACAAAAAAACAAAAAATGGACGCTCTTAGAAGAACAAAAGGGGACTGACTCAGGTCTTAGATGGAGATGTTTAACAATTACATATGAATATCATATTCAGGTTTTAATATACCTTTTTAATTCTGTTTTCCTTCAATATGAACAATACTCAGGGGCGTAGCTAAAGGCTCATGGGCCCCGATGCAAAAGTTCTTATTGGGCCCCCCCCCCGCAAACTCCTCATGGCCGACGGTCCGCAGCTTTCAGCTGCATCGCTGGGTCTCCTAAGTGACCCAACAATGCAGCACTAGCAGGCGGGGGGTCACTAAGGCTGGGTTCACACACACTATTTACTGACGTAATTCGGCCGTTTTAGCATTGAATTACGTCCGAAAATGCGGCTCAAAAGCGTCGGCAAACATCTGCCCATTCATTGGAATGGGTCTTACAATGTTCTGTGCCGATGGTAATTTTTTTACGCCCCGCTGTCAAAAGGCGGCGCGTAAAAAAGACGCCCGCGTCAAAGTAGTACCTGTCACTTCTTCAAACGTAAATGGAGACGTTTTCCATGGACTCCATGGAAAAACAGCTCCAATTACGTCATTAATGGACGCAGCGAAAAACACCTGCACATGCCATTACGTCTGAAATTCCGGAGCTGTTTTCTCCTGAAAACAGCAACTTAATTTCAGCCGTAATGGACGCTGCCGTGTGAACATACCCTCATGGCTTAAAATGTCAGGGGAAATAGCCCCAATACATATGTATCCGCCCAAAAAAAAAAAGTGTGTATAGGAGACAGCATAGCATATCTATAGCACTACGACCCTATAAACTATGGATAGGATTAGATACATTGGCTCAGCAGACAGTATCACACATGATAGGATTAGATACACAGCTCAGCAGACAGTATCACACATGATAGGATTAGATACAGTGGCTGAGAAGACAGTATAACACATGATAGGATTAGATACAGTGGCTCAGCAGACAGTATCACACATGATTGGATTAGATATAGGGCACAGCAGACAGTATCACACATGATTGGATTACATACAGTGGCTCAGCAGATAGTATCACACATGATAGGATTAGATACAGTGGCTCAGCAGACAGTATCACACATGATTGGATTAGATATAGGGCCCTACAGACAGTATCACACATGATAGGATTAGATACAGTGGCTCAGCAGACAGTATCACACATGATAGGATTAGATACAGTGGCTCAGCAGACAGTATCACACATGATTGGATTCGATATAGGGCCCAGCAGACAGTATCACACATGATAGGATTAGATACAGTGGCTCAGCAGACAGTATCACACATGATTGGATTAGATACAGTGGCTCAGCAGACAGTATCACACATGATTGGATTAGATATAGGGCCCAGCAGAAAATATCACACATGATACGATTAGATACAGGGTCCAGCAGACAGTATCACACATGATTGGATTAGATACAGGGCCCAGCTCGCTGACATTGCGGCTCCAGCGCTGGACCCAGGAAAGGTAAGAATAATAATTTTTCTTCTTTATGTGTTACTGATTATTTTTGTGTGTTTGTGTTTTTTTTACAGGTTCGGTTGTTGGACTTCGGATACGAGGACTTCAATGACGGCGTTTTTTTTATTCTCAATAAAATGGTTAATGGGGGTTGTGTTTTTTATTTCAATAAAATAATTTTTCTATGTGCTTGTATCTTTTTAAACTTTATTATCACCGCCTTAGTAATGGCCGCCGGCTGATTGACAACCTCCATTACTAAGGCGGGGCTTAATATTAGCAGGTGCAGAGGCTAACACTAACCCCCATTATTACCCCGGTACCCACCGCCACCAGGGGTACTGGGAAGAGACGGGTATGAACCAGTACCCGACCATCTGCAGTGACGGGCAGCCACCGGGGCGGCCGCAGGCTGGTAGTATTAGGCCAAAAACAGTGGCACCTACCACCCTGGTAATGCTGCCTGCTGCTGCAGTGTTGTATCTGGCTGGTTATGAAAATTGGGGGGGGACCCCACATCGTTCTTTTTTTTTTTCAATGACGTGGGGTCCCCCCATTTTTCATAACCAGCCGGATACAATAAAGCAGCAGCAGCCTAGCATTACCAGGGTGGGAAGGGCCACTGTATCTGGCCTTTCCCCTCCTGATACTACCAGCCTGTGGCCACCCCAGTGGCCGACCATCACTACGGATGGTCAGGTACTGAATCGTACCCAGCTCTTCCCAGCACCCCTGGTGGCGGTGGGTACCGGGGTAATGAAGGGAGTTAGTTTTAGCCTCTGCACCGGCAAACACTAAGCCCCGCCTTAGCAATGGATGCTGTCAATCAGCCGGCGGCCATTACTAAGGCGGTAGTAATATAGTTTAAAAAAAACCACAAAGACATAGAAAAAATATTTTATTGAAATAAAAAAAAAACACACAACCCTCATTAACCATTTTATTGATAATAAAAAAAAAGCTGTCATCAAAGTAGTCCTGGAATCCGACGTAGTCCAACGACCGAACCTGTAAGAAAACACACAAGAAAAACGATTAGTAACACATGTGTTAGGCTTAGATACAGGGCCCATGTGTGATACGGTCTGTGGGACCCTGTATCTAAGCCTACCACAACGTAGGCTTAGAAACAGGGTCCAGCAGACAGTAATCTTATACAGTATAAGATTACTGTGTGCTGGGGCCCTGTATCTAAACCTACAGTGTGGTAGGCTTATATACAGGGCCCATCAGACAAGATCACACATGGGCCATGTATCTAAGCCTACCATGTGATTGGCTTATATACAGGGCACAGCAGACAGGATCACGCATGGGCCATGTATCTAAGCCTACCATGTGATTGGCTTAGATACAGGGCCCAGCAGACAGGATAACGCATGGGCCATGTATCTAAGCCTACCATGTAATTGGCTTAGATACAGGGCCCAACAGACAGGATCACGCATGGGCCATGTATCTAAGCCTACCATGTGATTGGCTTAGATACAGGGCCCAGCAGACAGCATCACAGAATCTGTGATCCTGTCTCATGGGCCCCCTAAGCCTGCTACATTGTAGGCTTAGGGGTTGTGCAGTCCCTAAACATTGATGGCCTATCCACAGGATAGGCCATCAATAGCTGATGTGTCTCCCGGGACCCGCAAATCAGCTGTATTGAAGGGGCCGCAGCACTCGTACCAGAGCTGCTTCCCCTTCATTTCACTACTCGCTCACACTGTGAATCGCCGACACCGATTCACAGTGTGACCGGAATGAAGGGGAGCAGCTCTCGTACGAGTGCTGCGGCCCCTTCAAAACAGCTGATTGCCGGGTCCCGGGAGTTGGACCCCGCCAGTCCGGGCTAATCTTACCTTCCTCTTCAGCCGCGGCGGTAGTTCTGTCGTCTCGATGCTGTGCGCGGAACCAGGAAGGTAAGTACAGTCTGTTACTATAGTAACAGGGGCCCGCGGCCCGAGTTACTATAGTAACTTTTTATTGATGTGGTGTGGGGGGGCTGTTGGCCCCCCTGGCTTCGGGGCCCGGTCGCAATTGTGACCGCTGCGACCCCTATAGCTACGCCAGTGACAATACTGTGCAAAAGTTAGAAACCAACGTTTCCTTTACAGTCAAAATGATCACTAAGTACAAGTTAATCATTTTTCAGTGTCAGAAAAAAGCAGGAAACATACTGTATATGTAATGTCGGGGTAGGGAGACAGACAGGTGAGCCCTAATCTACCCACCACTCAGTCCCTGCCTACTTGCACGGCCCGTCCTAGGCGACGGCGTACAACTGGGCGACGGTCCCTACGCTCAATAAGTGCACGACAGACAAACAGACAAGAGTACACAGAAGCTAAGGGAAATGGGGCAGTTGCCCACGGCAACACCGTGAGCAACAAGAGTAGTGAACGAGCCGAGTCAAACAAGGAGTGTACGAGGTACCAAACGCAGAGCAGGAGCGTAGTCAGTAAAGCCAGGGTCAATTTGAAGCAGAGGTCAATAGTACTAGCAGGAACAGCAGAGCCCGGAAACCAGACAGAATCACAGGCAAAGGAAGGGCAGGAAATGAAGGTATAAATAGACCGAGGGGAGGGAGCTAGCTCCGTCTGGCCAGGCTGTGATAGGTTCTCCCACTCCTCAGCCTAACAGCCTGAGTGGTAGCAGATCGAGTCATTCTATCAGACCTAGAAGCAGATGCAGACTGATTAACCACGGGCGTCGACACAGAAGCTGTGTCTGGCAGGTCCTTTACAGTATATTAATCAGAAATAAGGAAAAAGTCTCAAACACAAGGTATAATATAATTTCTATCAGTATTTATTTACAAGCACACTATTGAAATTGTAACTCTTACATCCTTACAAATCCTGAAAACAACCAGCTACAATTGTGTGCTCCAACAGAAGTTGTTCCCACATGGGACATCGACAATATGTTACCATCTAAGGAGGCACTAACATTCACACAAACAACCAACAAAACACAAATTGAATGATGGAAATGCTAATCTAATGCTGGTAGCAACTGTTAAAATCACGTAAATTTGAGATCTTTGGAAATAACAGAAAACAATATGTAAACTGTACGCAATGTAAGACTCAATTATTTCTATAACTATCAGTTAAGTCATGGTGGAGGATCAGTATAAGTTTGGGTGTGTGTTTAACATTATCTGGAGTTGGAGATCTTTGATTGAAGGCATCACGAATGCTGACGCAAACATATTTTAAAACATTAAGTAATTTTCTTTGGAAAACATTTGATTGAGAAACAAAACTAGCAAACTACTGGGATGAGAAATTCGGACTTATCAAACAAGCTGCTGGTGTCCTCAGACAATTGACCGGCCACCCCAGAGCCAGGCCGCAACATCATTGATGTGTTTTGGATTTCTTGAGATGAGAAGATCCCTTTTTGCCCCTGATAATGTTGACTCTCCTTGTTGCCTGTTATGTTTTCCTGTTGTTTGTTCTGTGTTCCTAATTATTTATGTTTTTGTATATTTTTTCTTTGTTACTCTGTATTTTACGCTTTTGGGACACATAACTAAAACAAACTTCTGCTCTTTCTGTTTAAAAGTACATAGTTTCAATGTGCTTTATCAGCACTAGTCATTAAACTGTGCAGCAGTACACTACGCAATGTTAGGCCTTCACCTCATTATATGTATTGAATTTCTTTACCATGAGTACTCCTATGGTGTATTTCGAGATTTTATTTTCCCTTACATCACTAAAACAACCATCTACTTCACATGGATTTTGTTTTTGCCTTCTTCTGCATCAACATTCAAGAGAAATAATAGGTTAAAGTGTAACTACAATGTTTTTCATTTTTTTTTTTAACAAACTAGCAGCATATTTTATTTTGAGTGCTTTCATCCATTCTTTTTTTTTTACCAAGCATAATTCCTCTGTTGACCTGCACACATACTAGGAAAATGATGTATTATTACCACTAGAAGGATGATCTGTATATAGCTCCTATTTACCTGAATGCAGATCAGTCCCCTAGTGGCCATAACAGTTGTATATTTTACTAGTATGCATGTGGGGAAACAGAGGAACAGGGCTTTTCAGAAAAGAAACCGTACATAAGTTTTGTTTTTTTAAAAGCGTCATACACTTCTCTTCATTCATGTTCAGCTGTACTCACAGCACAACGTGATCTCGCGAGATCACACTGTGCTGTCACTTACTCCCACAATAGCTTTATCATGTATATACAGAAAATGTTAATTATTTAGGGACTGTTCATATCTGCGATGGATGCTCTGTTAGGGGCCTCCGTCGCATAACCGACCAAAAATACCAAAAACAATAATGCAGCATGCTGCGCTATTGTTTGCGATAAAACCACGGACACCCCGGCGGACACCCAACGGAACACATCAAAGTCAATGGTTTCCATCAGTCGGTGGTTGTCCCCATCGTTTAACAGAACCGCAGCTTCCGTTGAACCGCCGCTTCTGACAGAGCAGAACAACGGAAAGCCGAACGCAGATGTAAACAGGCCCTTATTTTGCTTGTTTATAACAAATTATTGTAATGATATAGTTAGTACAGTACACCTTAAACGTAATGGTCTTATAAAACTAGTACAACAAAACAAAATAGACCAGACAGTTATCATATCCAGAGCAATAACACACTATAGTCAGATAAATAGTCGAATAAATGTCAGGCAGAGCAAGGTAAAAACAGTCTAAACAACACGAGATGAGTAGAACGCACGGCTAAAAGACCACAGCCAATATAATGACTGTAGAGGCCCCTGGCCAAATAAAATAGGAGCACATATCTGTGAACATTTAAAGGAACCAGGGAAAAACAGAGTAGCCAGAAAAGAGAAGAAATGTGGAAGCTATGGAAAAAATGGGTACCTAAATTATTAGGTCTGCTATCTACCACCAGTAGTTCTTTATTGTCATTAAAAGAATGGAATTGCACCTATGGAAACAAAAAAGAATGTTCTGCAGCGAGGCAGCGAGACACTCCATCCTCATGATGTCGACAGGGGAGAGGCAGAGTCCTATAGGGATAAAATAGAGGCCTGACACACAATCACCATATGGCGTAGGATTGAGCCTTCATAGATACATTGAGGGAGATCACATTAATAAAGGAGGAAAGGAGCATGGAACCTGTCTAGAGGCATGTGCGAGATTTGCCATGACAGGGCCTGTTTGACTGTGCTATTGTTTCCACCAAAAGAACGGAAACCATACGGAAGGGAGACAAATGGAAACCATTTGCAACGGAAGCATTACCATTGCAACCAATGGTAATGAAAACGGTAGCTATGGTTTCCGTTTGCCTTTCGGTTCATGGGTTTCTCCGACGGAAAGGTCTAGCGGAACCCATGAACGGAAGGGTGACGCTGGTGTGAACAGGCCCTAAGTCTATGGACTTCATCCCATCATTCCCAGAACTTAGGGCATGACCAGAAGACATTCAGCAGTGATCCTTCCTCCATAACATATCTCCAGCATAAAAAAAAGCAAAATAAAAAATAAAGTGCAATCTTATTGGCAAATAATACCAACGTGAGATAAGCTCATGCTGTCCTTCTGATCTTTACTACATATGCAAAACATGTACAAAGGTGAATGTAAGTACAAGTAATACCCAAGTCTGACGCCTGTAAGTAACTATTCTTGTTGATTAAAATGTGGCATTTTCTATTTTTTACAAATATTATAAAAGAGTATATCTAAGAGATGCTCTAGGGCAGGGGTTTACAACATGTGGCTCCCCAGCTGTTTCAATACTAGTATCACAACAGCTGGCAAACCACAGGTTGAAGACCCCAGCTCTAGAATTGTAAACTCCTGCTGCACCTGGAATCACAAACTCTACTGACAACAATACTCCATCTGAAGAAAACAATCTGAGGACCTTTTGGTACTTCATATGTAACTGACCTTATGTCAGTTGTGTAAGATGGTGACCTATTGGTATAGTGCACAGAAGCTGAATCAGGCACCCCTAGGTCACAGGATGTCATCTTTCATTATTCAATGAACTTGTACTCCCAAGTATGTTCAACTTTAAAATTACCTTTATAAATTGCAATATCATTCCGCAAGGTGCCAAGGCGTGATCAACTTAACAGATTACTTAAAGAGGCTCTGTCACCAGATTTTGCAACCCCTATCTCCTATTGCACCAGATAGGCGCTGCAATGTAGATTACAGTAACGTTTTTATTTTTAAAAAACGAGCATTTTTGGCCAAGTTATGACCATTTTTGTAGTTATGCAAATGAGGCTTGCAAAAGTCCAAGTGGGTGTGTTTAAAAGTACAAGTCCAAGTGGGCGTGTATTATGTGCGTACATCGGGGCGTTTTTAATACTTGTACTAGCTGGGCGCTGTGAAGAGAAGTATCATCCTCTTCTCTTCAGAACGCCCAGCTTCTGACAGTGCAGACCTGTGACGTCACTCACAGGTCCTGCATCGTGACGGCCACATCGGCACCAGAGGCTACAGCTGATTCTGCAGCAGCATCAGCGTTTGCAGGTAAGATCGACTTACCTGCAAACGCTGATGCTGCTGCAGAATCAGCTGTAGCCTCTGGTGCCGATGTGGCCGTCACGATGCAGGACCTGTGAGTGACGTCACAGATCTGCACTGTCACAAGCTGGGCGTTCTGAAGAGAAGAGGATGTTACTTCTCATCAGAGCGCCCAGCTAGTGAAAGTATTAAAAACGCCCCGATGTACGCACACAATACACACCCACTTGGACTTGTACTTTTAAACACACCCACTTGGACTTTTGCAAGCCTCATTTGCATAACTACAAAAATGGTCATAACTTGGCCAAAAATGCTCGTTTTTTTAAAATAAAAACGTTACTGTAATCTACATTGCAGCGCCTATCTGCTGCAATAGCAGATAGGGGTTGCAAAATCTGGTGACAGAGCCTCTTTAAAGCACTGATGGTACTGGTAGTTTGATGACAATGTATGGTTGCTTGCACAAAAATATACTCTCCACAAACTGTTCTTCTGTGTACTTGAATCCATAAAAACATTGAAAAAAAATCACAAGGAACTGCAAGGGTACGCTTACTCATCACTGCTTTGCCATGTATTTAGAAGAAAATCAGTGGCAGAAATCAGATTTCTGCCACGGGTGTGCATTTCATGTGGCGCGAATCCAAATGAGGGTCAGCCCCATTCAATGGGGCAAACCACATGGAGCTAGTCCGCGGCTTTTCCATGAGAAGAATGAACATTTTTCTCGCAGACAATTTTTTTTCAAAGCGCAGATCATGTAAACAGGTTTAGACAAACCTTTACCGGTGTAATGGTAATGTTTTTTTTTTTAGGATTTTGGCGTGGAATCCGTACTGAAATCCTTGACAAATCCAGAACGTGTGAACGGGGCCTTGTAATGGTAGAACTGAAGATAAACTATGTAAAAAATGTATAAAATGCAAGAAAAAATTTTCAGACATTCCCTGAATGTTGGTTGTTAGGAGATTCTTTTGACAATTTAACTAATCATGTCCATGTCTGCTACTGCAAGTCATAATTACAACCTTTAGCTAAAGGCAAAGGGCAGTAATGGGGGTCAAGAGATATTAAAGTGTGTGACTCTTCCGGTAATATTCTAGCTCAAGACAAAAGCAAGACAAAACTGTAGGAAGGTGGGAAAGCTAATTTTTAGGCTTGCCTAAGGCTATACTTTTGAAAAAATGAGTTGTTCTTTAGGATCCATCTACTGTATGCAGAAATTTTGCAATAAACTTTATAATGTCTAAGGTTTCATTGTGGGAGTTGTGGGAATTCAGTTAAATACAAAAATACAAAAGTACAATACAAAATGACAAATGCTAATCTGGAATC